>NC_053021.2:12297435-12635292 GCF_016746245.2 Drosophila santomea
CATAGCTAATTAAAATGTTAATTGATTTGTACTTTCGTAATCTGCAGATGAGCTCAACAAAGCCGTATCTGCGCATGAAAGCCGTCCTTATGATGTATAAAGTATTCCTACGCTATCCCGAAGCATTGAGACCAGCATTTCCCAAACTCAAAGAGAAACTGGAGGATCCTGATCCAGGTTTAATCAAAATACACATTACTCTGCAGCCATTTAAAATGGAATTTGTATCTAATGCACTGCTATTTTGTTCTGCTTTCTAGGTGTTCAATCAGCTGCCGTGAACGTTATTTGTGAACTAGCACGTAAGAATCCAAAAAACTACCTGCCCCTGGCGCCGATCTTCTTCAAGCTGATGACCACATCGACCAACAACTGGATGCTGATCAAGATCATCAAGCTGGTGAGTGCTGATCCACATCACTGGCCACCAAAGATTCACAATGATTACGTTACTCTTAAGTTCTGTTTTAATTACGTATCTGTATCTGTTTATATATTTTGATTTTCGTTTGTTCACGAACAAACAACGATTTTGTTTTGCTGTATACTATGTATGTATATACCATACGTATGTATACTCTTTATATATGACAATTGAATTTTTGTCTAACAAAAAGTTAATTAACACTACAACTACTCCTCGCCCTCTCCTCCCTCTGCTCCCGCTCCAAACAAACCAACAAAAAAATAATAATAATAATATACAAACCACTCCAAACAAATACTAATGAAAACTAAAAAAACTGAATGAAATGCCAAATGAAAATCGTATGAATTTTAGTTCGCGAGCCTCACGACAATTGAACCGGCGCTGGGACGCAAATTGACTCAGCCCCTAATTGAAATTATTTCCAGGTTTTTATCGGCGCGCTTTTCTTAAATCTGACCAACGAAAAAATTCCAATCCAGAAAACTTAATCAAAAACCAGCACGCGCTTTGATTTACTCTAAAGCATTTTACTACTTACAATTTAGTTGATTGAACAATCCTTTTTGTTTCGTTCGTATATATATTTGGTATATATTTTCGTATCCTAATTGTTTAAATGGAAGCAACACAGATATTGTTGTATTCTTTAGTAATTATTCCATGTCTTATTTGTTTGATGAATCAAGGCGAAATCGTATGAGGTGTAGTTAATCACCTTTTACGCTTTTACCACGATTTACCTACATCACATTTTTCACACCTCAAACGTAAACTCCTTCACAAACCCAAAGAAAAAAAAAAATAACACATGAGCGTCGTAATTGATTATAATAAATGTATTGAAATGAACCAAAATTGACATTGCAATTTCAATGACACACAACTTTCGTACACCCATGTTGATGCACACCATGTTCCATGTTATTCCTGAAATGAACAAAGCTTATAAGACAAGTTATTCGTTGAATAAATAAGAAATAAGAGAAATAGTTTCTAAGATATTGAACAATCTGTGTCCATAAGCTTTGCTTCATATGCTCACCTCCTCAATTCACACCGAGTCGTACTCCTTTGGCTTCATTGTGTTGGAAAACTGCTTAATTCGCTTGACTAAAATTAAGAGGAAACTTCAAGCGATGACATGTATACCAATTATTTCGCCACCACAAAAAAAAATATATATAAACAACCAAGACCCTGAGATACACGAATATATATATATATCCGATCCGGAAGGAAAAGGACCAGGAAGAACGATAAAACCGAAACCAAACTCACAGCCATTTTAAGAGAAAGAGAAATACTTTTTAGAGTGCTCCAAATTACTTTATACTTTAACATTTAATTTTCAGTTTCGTATACGTTTTCGGTTTTAGACTTAGTTTTAGTTTTAGTTCTAGTTTTAGTTGTGGATAAGGACGTTGATGATTTCGATTGTATGTAATTTATAATTTCTTGCTTGTTTCTTTTTCTCTTTGCATTTGCAGTTTGGCGCTTTAACCCCCTTAGAACCCCGGCTAGGAAAGAAATTAATAGAACCACTCACAAATCTAATTCATAGGCAAGTCTTAAATTATTGCAAAAACAAACAAACCAAACGAAAATACAAATGAAATGAAATACGATACGATTTCCCAAAAATTGTGTGGAAAACGATTGCAACACAAAGCAAGGCGAAAGCAAAAAAAAAACTAAATTCGAAATCGCAAAGTGACCGATTAATGGTCGATATCTATTGATCGATAATTGAAGCTGCTCGATGATTGTGCGACTGAACGTTATATATATTCGTTATTATCATTTAACTGTACAGATCTTCTAGCTTCTTATGTCCGTTACCTATATCGCTCTCTCTCTCTCTCTCTCTCTCTCTCTCTCTGTCTGCCTATCTCCATCTCTCTCCCGCTCTCTTAACTTATATGACTCGCCATCCTGCTTAAGTTTGTATTTGTTTCTATAATTTTGTCGTTTGTCTATCGATTTTTTGCTTATCGAGCACACTCATTGAGAGCCAAAGTTCAAACTCGTTAAATCGGCCGAAGTGAAAGAAAAACAAATAATATCGAGCCGTTGCAGTTGTTGTTGTTGTTGTTGTTGCTATTGTTGCTGTTGTTAGTTCTTCTTTTTTGGTTGCCTTTGCTGCGTTGCTTCGCAATGTTGTGTTGCCCCTTTGTCTATCGCAATAATCGCTAATTGTTATCGCTAACACTATACATATATGCTATCGATATTGCTACCGTTGTTGTTGTTGCCATTTTCTATTTGCTATTGTTGTAGTGCAATGTTTGTCGCTTTACCGCTGCTTACTCTTAATACAAGTTCCCATTTTTTTTTTATTCTCAAACTACTACTACAAACCACAACAACAACAAAACGAAAAAAAAAACTAACCAAAACACGAACAAAAAATGAAAACAAAAACAAAACAAAATACGAACCAAAAACCAAAACCCAACTCACTCAACAGCACCTCGGCGATGAGTCTCCTGTACGAGTGCATCAACACGGTGATCGCGGTGCTCATCAGCATCAGCAGCGGCATGCCCAACCACAGTGCCTCCATCCAGCTCTGCGTGCAGAAGCTGCGCATCCTCATCGAGGATTCGGACCAGAACTGTGAGTATAGCCTCTCTCTCCAGCACAGCACAGACACTTTAATCTTTAATCTTTCAATCGTTGTAAATTGCCCATTTCAGTGAAATATCTCGGACTGTTGGCCATGTCGAAAATCCTGAAGACGCACCCGAAGAGTGTGCAGGCGCACAAGGATCTGATACTCGCCTGCCTGGATGACAAAGATGAATCGATACGATTGCGCGCCCTGGATCTGCTGTACGGCATGGTATCGAAGAAGAACCTAATGGAGATTGTAAAGCGATTGCTGGGCCACATGGAGCGGGCAGAGGGTTCCGCCTACCGAGATGAATTGCTCTACAAGGTGATCGAGATATGCGCACAGAGTTCCTATCTCTATGTGACCAACTTCGAGTGGTATCTCACCGTGCTCGTGGAACTCATCCAACTGGAGGCTGGCTCACGGCACGGCCGCCTGATTGCAGAGCAACTCCTTGACGTGGCCATTCGAGTGCCTGTGGTCCGGCAATTCGCCGTTAACGAGATGACCAATCTGCTGGACACGTTCACCGTTTCGGCGCAAAGCAATTCCATGTACGAGGTGCTCTACGCCGCCGCCTGGATCGTTGGCGAGTTCGCTGGCGAGCTGGAGGATGCGGAGAAGACGCTCAACATCCTGCTGCGCCCGAGGCTACTGCCCGGTCACATCCAGGGTGTCTACGTGCAGAACGTGATCAAGCTGTTCGCCCGCCTGGCCACCACGTGCTTAGAGCTGCAGGATCTGCCTGGTTTGGTGACAGTAAGTGCTCTTCTCCTCATATGGAATTTCAAATGATCTCTTCTGAATCCGAATCCGTATCATTTGTAGCTGTGCGACCATGTGCTGGATAAGCTACAGCATTTCAATGGTTCCAGCGACATTGAGGTGCAGGAACGTGCCAATTCCGCTTGCATGCTAATCGAGATGCTGCGCAACCAGCTGTCCACGTCAACCGATGCCATGGCCATGGACACGACGACGGAGGGCGGCATTCCGCCGCTGGCCATTGAGATTGTCCAGGAGATGACGCTGCTGTTCACTGGCGAGCTGATTCCGGTGGCGCCCAAGGCGCAACGTAAGGTGCCCCTGCCCGATGGCCTGGATCTGGACGAGTGGATCAATGCTCCGCCTCCGGAAGATGCGGCGAGCAGTTCCTCCTCGGAGCACGACAAGGACGAGCTATTCGTTAGCGCCGCACAGGCAGGCTCGGCAGCTGATGGTGGCGGTAAGCGGCGACAGAGTTTGGAGCTCACGCCCGAGCAACTGGAGCGGCAGCGAATGGCGCGGCTCATTGAGCAGTCGAACAATCCTCATTACCTCAAGTCCACGCCCACGGCGAGTGGTGCCTCGAATGCGGATCAGTATGACAATATTGATGACATACCCATTACGGAGCTGCCGCTGGACATGGAGGGCGTGGCCGCTCTGCGCGTGGGCAGTAAGTTATTCGCATGGATTATACACACTTGCAGTTGCATTTCACACATGATTTTCTTTTTGTGCAGTCACCAAGCGATCGGATAAGTACCTTCAGGAACAGCAGGCGGCACAGGGCGGCAAGGATGGCAAGAAGAAGCATAAAAAGGGCAAAAAGAGCAAAAAGGCCAAGAATAAAGTGGCGTACAACAGCAGCTCCGAATCGGAAGGAGGTAAGCTAAGCTGAAGTTAACAAATATATCCCCTTATTAGAACTTGATTACTTTGCAGAGCCGAAACCCTTGCACATTGTGAACACCACGCTGGACATGCCCGAAGGTGTCTCCATGTCGGACAGCGAGGACAAGGATGGCAAATACGATCCCAATGATCCGCATCGAGCCCTGGACATTGAATTGGACATGTAAGCATAGAACTGACAATTTCACAGAATTTAAAAGACTAATTTTTGTAAACACTCTTACAGCACGGACTTCGAAGCGCCCGCGGTGAGGTCCTCGTCCAAAAAGTCAGCGGCGGGCAAAGAGAATCTCAAAACGCCGGCGGAGTCGGCCGGCAGTGGTAGCACCGCCAAGAAGGATAGGAAAAAGGATAAGGATAAGGATAAGGACAAGGAGAGGAAGGCGAAGCGGGAGCACCGGGAAAGCAAGCGGGAACGCAAGGAGACTGCTGTACAGCCGGCGATCGATCTCATCGATGCTGACACACTGGCGATGGCCAGTGTCATCGGGGGCATCATCATTGATATGGGCGCGGAGGTGGCGACCAAGGCGCACAAGAAGAAGCATAAAAAGGAGAAGTCGCAGCGCAAGGAGAAGAAGGCTTCCGAATCTGCATCAGCATCCGTATCCGCCATCGTTTCGATTGGCGAATACGAACAGCCACTGGGAATCTCAACGCCCAGCAAAGAGATTTTGTAATTGCTAAGCTCCAAGTTCCACTATTATAATTAATCATTATTACGATTGTTTTTTGTGTCGATTCATTACGCGTTTACTCGGAAAATAGGAGAGGCGAAGCTAGCTTCACACTCTCCATTTTCGTTAAGTTGAAACAATGGCCTCCTAAACAAAAAGATGAAAAACTAAACAAATTATCGCTGCGATATAAAAACAAAACCAACATTGAACAAATTGATATGCTAAAAAATAAATCAACATAAACCGTATAAATAAATAATTATTAATATATAGAAGTGTAATTTTAAAATGTAAAATGCCGCCAGTCTGCCAATTGCGGCTTAAAACATGAAGAAAGCTACAAACGGTAAAGAAATATGCAAAAATTATCAACTGCAAATCAGAATCCAATGCAATGCAGTTCGATTTCTTGATACTATCTATTTTTGATGAATTTGTAGCCTAGAACATGCGATTCCACAAAAAAAAAACACACCCACAAACACAGACAATTATATAGCTCTAGTTGTATAAAATGGAATTCTATAATGAATCCCACACAGAGAATAGAACAAACTGCATGGATTGTAAAAACAAATGATATATGTATACATGTGAAATCATATGAATCAAATATAAAGTACTGCTATACACCATAATTACTAAAAAATACAAAAAACTGATACAGAAACGGAACAGAAGCTAAGTGAAATTATACATACATGCATATTATATACAAACACCCACACAAACCCACATACGAGTATATAAACGTTAAATAAATGAAAAGTACAATACAGTTGGTTATTGGTTGGATTTCTTGTTTAATTTGATCGAGTTGTAATTAATCGAATTCGGTAAGAAAATAACAATTTTTATAGGTCTTTTAATATCTAATTTTATTTATTAAATAAACGTTGGAATGAATTAATAATAAAATAAACAAATGCCGCTTCAAAAACTAAATAGAAAATTGGTGACACATTTAAATCAATTTTGTTAGAAAGTTTCGTTTAATTTGTTTCAAACATAATTTGATTTTGACTTAAGATTATTTTTCAACAACACTTTTGGAAATTAACAAATGTTTTCATGTAAAATGCTTTCAAAAATTATACATTTTTTAATAACCATAAAAAATAAAACAGTTCGATCGAGAACACAAACCAGAAAATTTCAAAATTACACTTACAAATGTTTAAACTAGATCTACATATACTTAAACTTTTGAAGGCCCTAATTAATAACGTTTATATAACTACAAAATATCAACTTCGAACAGGAACAAAAAAAGAGACTGTGATGATGAGCACATCCATTCAAAGGAGCTGGTACTTTCCCAGATCGGCATCCCTGCCGTGCATCAAATAGGCGTTGATGGCAATCTGGCTGAGCACCTGCACACCACATTTGCGCAGATATTCCGTGTCCTGGGACGACAGCGGCGCCTTCTTCACATCGACAAAGCAATGGGTGGCACTTTTGGCCACTGGATCTTTGGAAAACGGCGTGCTGGGCTCCAGGATGCAGGCGCCGCCGGCACGCAGCACATTCCTGATGGGCGCACCGCTCCGCTCGTTCATGCTGAGTATGACCCGGTGATCGGAGAAGGCGCCACCGCCGCACGCACCCAACTCCGTGCGCCAACGATGGACGGCAGCAGCAATGGGCTCCTCCTCCGGTGCCAGGGTGGGCAAGTTAATGGCCTTCGGATTGCCCCACTCGTACAGCGTTTCGTCCAGAAAGTGGCCACGCGCATGACAATCTTCGATATAACGGATATTGAGTATCCATTTCCCGGCGGCAATGCAGGCCAGCATCTTCTCACCGCGATTGGGACGCTCGCACAGCAGATGGGTGCAGGCATCGTCATAGTTCACCAGATTCTCGCATACTTTGCCACCCAGTTGGTTGACCCGCTCGATTAGTTCCGCTCGCTTTTCATCATCATCACCGCACGAGATGCTGAAGCACGGTATGCCAGCATACTGCATTTTGGGTGAACCGCCCGAGGATCTCCTCTTTGCCGCATTGAACTCCGCCGGATCGCGCCAGTCGACCATGTCCTCGGTGCCGAGAGCAAAGCCCTCGGACTCGAAGGGCTGCACATACTGCACCTCGCTCTCGCCGCAATCCATGTCGTTGTCGTGGCTGCGCTTCAGGCTGTTCCTTCGCGATTCACAGTTCTTGAGATAGTCCGTGATCTGCTTGACATCGAGGGCCATGACGGGTACGGCCGACTCCTCGAAGCTAATCTTGTCAAAGTCAATGGTGCTTTGACCTTCCTCGCTTATGGCTGGTCCATCTGATCGCCGTGGCGGTGCTGCTTCGGTTGGACTCTGTGTGTTCGGCACGAAGGGCGATTGCGTTGCGCTGCGTGTGGGGCCCGTGGACACTCTGAGTGGCGTCTTTTTGCCAACCGATAGCTTCGGTGTTTTCGGTGATCTATCAAAGTTGAGTTTGGTGGCCTGGGTCCTGGTTGTCGGCTTCTTCTTCACCGTCGATGGCGGTTCCGCGAGCTCTTGCGCCTTAGCACTACTTTCTTCATATTCGATGCCCAGAGTCTCGCATGTGATCCGCATCACGCGCTGCCTGATGACGGCCAACGGTGTGTCTGGTTTGATTTTCTGGGTTGGCAGGCGCCAGCGCCGCTCAAAGTCATCGGCCATCCGCTGCTGGAACTCGGGCGTAAGGCAAAACTCTGGAATTCCCGGCGCTGGCCGCTGATGCTTACGACTGACGGGCGTGCAGGCCTGCCGTCGAATGCGTTCCAGTTCCGGCGTTTGATTCTCTCGCATTTCACGGATAATCTCGCGCACACAATCCTTGCCCTCATCTGTATCTAGGCGTTGAACGAATTGCTCGAGGAAGTCCAGGTTGTACTTCTGGGCACCCATCTGGCTAAGCGGCGTGCATGGAGAATCGGGTGGTGTAGAGCTGGCGCTACGATGACGAGCACTGCCCGGGGGTATTCCGGCCAGTTCGGACACTCTCTTGTTACGCAGGGGCGTCAGTTCTGGTGCTCCTGCTCCTGGACTGACAGCGGCAACTGGTGTCACAGAGCCCGCTGGTTGGTTCTCCGCCTCCTCCATGGTGACATCTGGTTGGGCCGCCAACGTGGACTCATTCGGTCTTCTTAGTGTTCGAGAATTGCTGTCCCGCAAGCGCGGTGATATGGGAAAGTCCTCGGGACTCTTGCCCACCAAGTAGCCGACGAAGGGCAGCTTCTGACCAGTGCGGGCGCACTGCACCAGCCACTCGGATGTGACCACGGGATAGTTCCACTTAATGGCACCATCGTACTTGGAGCCCTCGGCACTGGGACACACCAGCAGCGGTTTCTCCTTCTTGATGAACGTCTTATTGACGGAGGCGCCCAGTAGTTCGGCTGCCGCATTTATAAAGTCCCGCTCCAAACCGGCATAAATGGACACCACAATGGTCATGCCTTTGAGCGGCTGACGCAGTGCAGTAGCTGGCACGTGTTTGTGGTAATATTCGATGGGCAGCAGCTGATTCTTCTTCATGCAGCTTTCCAGGAACAGTTCGGTGACCACATTTCGCGCCTTGACCGGTAGTTCCTTCACGTCCAATGCCACCTCAAAGCTGACGATGGCAAAATCCACTTCATCGGAGAAATTCGATGGCACCAGTAAGCCTTGGGCAGCCTCGCACTCGGTCAGCATTTGGTTGAAGAACTCCTCGTTGAAGCACTCCTTGTGCACATAAACAGAGACACCAGCAAAGTAGTCCAGCTTTTCGAAATCAATGGACAGCGTGCTGGCACTAAGATCGGGCAATGGCTGACCGGCGGCGGCTGGATTCGGATTGGCCACCGAGACTCGCTGGCGTATCTCCATTTGGGTGGAACTTGCCGCTGGTTGGAGGAGACTGACATCCGCCGGTGGCAGCTGTGCCACTGCTCCTTGATCCTGTGAGTACTGATCCAGCAGGGTATGATCCGGCTCCTCGTGCTCCTGTGGCGGTACTGGATCCGGTTCCTGATCGAAGAGCTTCTTCTTGATGGGCAATGTTGGCTGCTTGAAGCTGTGGTTCATGGAGCGCAGGGTTCGCTTGCTGGCAGGGGAGGCGACATCTGGTTCACGATTCTGTGGCAGCGATACACGATGCACCAACTCACTGACCACGCGACCAGCTCGAATGCTCTCCAGCAGCCAATCCAAGCGCACCACATGCACCGAACCCATGAGACCATCGCGCTGCCACAGCCGGTACTCGGCGTCATCCAGTTGCCCCACAATGATGTGCGAGATGCCCTCGTTGGCCTCATCGTAGCGGGTCGCTCCGCCCGTATTCAGCACTCTGTTTAGCTTTTCCCGCTCCTCTGTGCGGAAGCCACTCAAATACACACAGCAACCATCTAGAAAGGCGCCCGCCTTTTTCGCCTGCCGCGGTTCTATTTCGACCAGCACCTGCTGGTAGTTTCTGCCACTGCTGGTGGCCTGCTTGAGCAGATCCTTGGCGGGCGAGCTGCTGCCCACACTGCTGACGGATTCGTTGACGGTAGTTAGATCGCTGCACATGCGCCGCGAGCCGGAGACGAAGCTGATCCGTGAGAGATCCGAGAGGTGCGTTTGATCAGCACCGGGAGCAGCGCCCGGACGAGTGCCCTTGGTGGGTGTGGACGACGTCTTGCCGGGGCGCACCTCATAGTCCTTTGTGGGCAGGGCGTAGCCGCGATTGTAGCTATCGAAAATCCATTCCGGCAGCAGGACATCCTTCTTGTAGCGTATAGCCGCCTTGTACTTATCGGTGTCCGTCTTTGATTGCTCGGTGATTACGATGTCCACCACCTGGGAGCGAAAGGCGCGATGATAGATGCCGCCATTCTCGTTGACCACCCGCATAACCTGATCCTTGCGCGTCACATCCAAACCACTGCACGTGATGTTCGCCCCAAAGAAGATGGGCAGGCGGTACTTGTCGAAATCAGGATCTGTTGCCTTGATGCCTTCGCGCTGGCTGCGACGACTCTGATCCCAGACATACTGCACCCAGTCGACGTGCATAACGGGCACTCCGTTCAGCGTGGCCTGCTCGTACTTGCTGGACTTGATGGTGTTCGATATGAGGTGGGTGGTGCGATGCCCAAAGCTCTGAAAGTATTTGCCGCCCATCCAGTTAATGAGCCTGCTGAATTCCTCTTTCTTTTGTGGTGTTATGCCCGTGGCCGAGACCTGTAGATCCCGCATGGCCGTGGTGTAGATGGCACTGCTGCCCTCGGGAATGGGTTCATTGCGACGCAGGCATGTGATCAGGCACGGTGGCCCCAAGATCAGAGCTCGCGTCTGCTGCAATTGCTCGAAGAATTCGCCCTCGAACTGGGCCAGCACAAAGACGTCCTTCTTGGTCAGGTTGCCGGCTGCGATCAGGGGATATCCCTCGCTGGCCTTTATTTGCCGTATTTGGGTTTCCGCCAACTGCTGGCCCAGTAGCTCCAGCGACGCCTCGAACTGCTCCAGTGTGTCGGAATCCTGGACGCCACCGTCGCCCGGCTTCAGGTTGTTCACGAAGTACGCGCAGATGGTCTCGTCCATGCTCATGCTCATGGTGGCGATTGCGAGTGTGTTGCCTGCTCCGTGATGCGCTGCAAAATTGCCGTGATTTTCGCACCGCACTTTTTTTTGCGAACGCTATTTGGCGCCGTTTGTTGTTGCCTTGAATGCGCTGGCAACGTTGGCTTGCAATTCGCTGGCAACTTTGACACAAGCTGTGTGGCAACGCCGAGTGTGATTTGAAAAACTATGTGGATGGGTAAATATTCTTAGCATAGCATTCTTAAGCTATATGGATTTTATATTTGCTATTACTTAAATATTAAAACAATTTTCACACGTTCAGGGAAATATTTCGAATATATTTCATTACTTGCTGCTTTCCGTTTAAATCATCGTTATATATTATTTGAAATCGCAAACCCAGCGAAATATCGATACATACGTTATCGCGCACCATCGACGGCAGCTCAGCCCTAAAAGAAAGGAAGAAAGAAGAAAGGAAAGGCAAATAAAAAATAATAGAGACATTGGCCAACTCGGACCAGTCTTGTGGTCACAGGAGCCTACTCTTAAAGGAGATCCTACTCCCACAGCTTTCGCGGGACACACACACAATCACAGCGAACAAGTCGCACGGCCAAGTCAGCCACACAAATGAAATGCCATCATGTCATTGTATGTGTGGTGACCAACTACTGATATAGAATAATAAACCAAATCAGCGCAGAGAAAACTTTAGCCGAAAGTTATATCGGATCGGATCGGATTGGATCGGTGTCACAGTTTTCCGTAGACCAAGCCGACCTATCAAATGGGCAACTTTGTCAGCAGACAGAACGCGGCGGTGGAGGAGGCGGATCCGAGCACGAATAATGCCTACAAGTATCCACCGAGAATGGGTAACTTCTTCGGCACCCACTTCATCATGGGCGGCGAGCGCTTCGACACGCCCCAACCGGAATCGTACTTGTTCGGCGAGAATGCGGATCTCAATTTTCTGGGCAATCGGCCCACAGCCTTTCCGTATCCCCCGCCGCAGGCCAATGAGCCCACGAAGACCCTAAAAAGTCTGGTCAACATTCGCAAGGAATCGGTGCGTTTCGTCAAGACAATGAACGACAAGAAGCTGGGCGTTGGTGTACTCGATAAGCCCAAGATGAAGGAGATTGATCGGGATTTGGATCTGGACAAGGAGAAATCGAATGTGACCATCGAGGATGTGGATGGTAATGTGCTCTGTTCGATGGGTTTGGGTGGCGGTGATGCCGATATGACGCCGCCTCCGCCGCCCTGCTCTTACAACATCGAGTTTACCTTTGACTCGGACGCCAAGTGCGCCATTACCATTTACTACTTCTGCTCGGAGGACGTCAGTCCCAGCGGCGTGACGCTGGTGCCACGCGAGGGTCTTACCTCGGAGACGTATCACTACGAGAAGGGCATCAATCAGTGCTTCTCGCAGCCGAGCCATGTCTTCAATCCGCAGCAAATGCCCGAGGATGAGCTGGGCTATAGTCCCGGCCGAGAACAGTATCCGGTGGCCATCCACTGTGTGGTGGAGGAGGGCAGCGACGAGTGCCGACAGTCGCACACCACCATCTGTGTGATCGATCATCATCCGGAGAACGGCAGCTATGTGCTCCGTGCGCTGAAGCAAAAGATCTTTGTGGATGGCTTGTGCTACCTGCTGCAGGAGATCTATGGCATCGAGAACAAGGCCGTGAACAAGACGTCGCTGGACGAAGAGATCGACGATCATGGCAGCGAGTGTGTCATCTGCATGAGTGAGACCAGGGACACGCTCATCCTGCCCTGCCGGCATCTCTGCTTGTGCAATTCGTGTGCGGACTCGCTGCGCTACCAGGCCAACAACTGTCCCATCTGTCGGGCTCCGTTTCGGGCGTTGCTTCAGATCCGTGCTGTCCAGAAGGGAATCAGCACGCATGTGCTGCATCAGAACACGCCCACATCGACGGCCGGGGAACCGGCGCCAGTGGATGTGCCGCCGGGCTATATTCCAGTCTCGCTGATTGAGGCACTCAACGGACCGCCACAGTATGTGGCCAGGGCTAGGTAAGTTATTATATGAATTAAACCATAATCGTCGGTAATGCCCTACTTCCGAATTCAGGAACAGCGAACACGACATCACGGACTCCGCTGCCACCGTGGCTGCTTCGACAATGACCAGTGCCGACATCAAGGCGACATCGCCGATCAAGTCCAGCAGTCAGCGGCGCCCAAAGATCAAGAAGAACGCCTCGACGTGCACGTCGACCAGTGAGGTGGGCACCATTACCAATCAATCAGGCGGCGGCAATGGCAACGGGTCATCCACACACTCGGTGGAGATTGAAAGCGATCCGAAGAAGTCCAGCACGGCCACCTGTACTTCGCCAACTTTGGGGGCATCCACTTCGCCGGAACCGAAACAGGACAAGCTACAGATCGTCAACGAACGAAAGTACCCCAGATCCACAGCCGGATCCGGTGGCGATGGCTCTGCGGGCACTGACGACGATGTGGACAGTGAGAACGAAAAGCTATCGCCTCTGCTATCACCCGGCAGCAAGAGCAAGAATGTGTCTAGCAAATCGCTGAAGCAGGTGGTGGCTTGCTTGGAAGCCGATGATGGCGATAATAAGAGCAGCAGTGGTGATGGGCCGATCGAGGAATCCAGCCTGAAGAAGGGTTCGTCGTTGAAGCGCACCAAACCGAGACCAGAACTTAGCGGGAGCGGAGCACCTTCGCCCGCCGAGGCCACGGCCGAGGATTCGGATTACTACACGCCGGAGGATACTCAGAACTCGATATTAAGCCCACTGTGCCCCACGGAGCGAGCCAAAAGCGGTGATCCCCTTGGCGTCGGTAGCCTTGGCAATGGCGGTCTTAGCGTGGGCAGGAGTGCCGGATCAGTGGGCGGACCAGTTGGAGTGGGACCCGTCGTTGTGGGCTTCAGTAGTGCGGTTAAGAAGAACCTGCACAAAAAGTCCACATCGGTGGGCAATATGGTGGGCTCCGGATCGGTGACTACGGTTGTGGACTTGAAGTCCAACAACGTGAGCTCCCTGCCAGGTGCGTTTTTGATTGCGTCTTCTATTATCACATGGTTAAAACTTGTATCTTCTTGCCATTTAGATATGTTGGACAGCCCAATCAGCGGGAACTCGGCCTCGACGCGCAGCTCCAGTGATAGCTACTCCTCCAGCTCGTCCACCAAGCAGCTGCTCAGCTCTAATCCGACCACTACGGCGGCCAACATTATCGTGGATGACAAGACAGCTCTGCAGAATGCCGTCAATGTTTAGAGCCGGTCTCAGTTGAATTTCGCGGAATTGTGTGCGTTTCGTTTTCTCGTTTTAGCCTTGCGTTTATTCTATTTATTCGTAGTCACCTAGATTTAGTTAAATCAATGCTGCTTCCCCGCCCGCAGGAACAAATATTTTGAGGATTATAAGTATGAAGATGATGATGATGATGATGATAAGGATTAGGTGGCGGAGGAGCAAGTAGAAAGGCCACCAGGACACAACACTTAACCAGTATACAGTACATATACACACAAAACACCACAGACACTGAAAGACACACGTCCCACATGCATGTGTACGTAGTTTAATCTAGCATTATGGCTTGGGTATATAACAAATAAACTAAATCCAATAAACAACGGCGCCTAGGGCGCTGCATTCCACAGTATAAATATAAAATGGTTTTTTAACTTTAAATATATTACGAACATAAATATTACGTATGCGTTAAAGTAAAATTAATAAATATTACGTATACGTATTAGAAAAAATAGCAACATTTCCAATGGCTAAAGCAATTTTTCGTATTGTTTATAGTTAAAATATTACAATTAAAAGTAACGTTGCACAACCAACTTTTTTCAAAACTTTAAATACAATATTTAAAAAAAAGGAAAAACTTTTGTAAATCGCCATCGATAACGCCACCCGCACTATCGAAAGGCGTCGATAGGCCGTTAGGAGCTGCCATCACTAGAGATCACCCTTGGAATTGTCCAATTGGATTTGTTTACCTTTCGCCCGTTTAAGCATTTCATTTCGGTGGTTTTTTCGCGTGGTAAAGTGGCTGCTGGTCGCCGCGTGAATTGTGTGAAGGATCGAGACGGGACGCCCGCTGTTTTGCCGGAGGTACGTAAGCAGGACCCTCTCGTCCTGCTCCCACTTGCTGTGTCCTCCCAGTTTTCGACCTCCGCGATTGCCGGACATGTGCGTAGTGTAATTGATTTTTCGGTCAGCGGTCAAGCATTATTTATTTACCAATTTCGCCACCCCGATATCTTCTCCCCCCTCAAGCGTTCACCCTTCAATTGGCACACATTTCCACATTTTGTTTGTTTTTATTGCAAATCTCGTTAGAAAAACTTTCGGCGACAAAAAAAAAAAGAACAACACACACACACACTAGGACTTTCAACATTACATATTTTAGGGATTAATTGTAGGTACAGAGATCGGGATTACATATGCATAAAATAGGCCTATAGTGTTTTATCAATTATTTAGTTAATTTTGCTAAACATTTTCTTATCGCTTTTTTTTTTACGTAACAAAAACGGACGGGTTGAGTTTAAATTGGACTAAAATTTTGAACGAAAAACTGGTTAATGCACCTGGCGGAGATTCTAGATCTGGATGATGATGTGCGTCCAGTGGCCCACAATTATTTCGGTGCTCCGGTTGACAAAGTGCGCGATTTGCGCTTCTTCAGCTTGGTCTTCACCTTTCGCACCAGATTGACCGTGTCCAGCGAGATTCCGGTTGCGGATTTGTTGGCCTGGACACTGCCATTGCTGCGCTGGTACTGCATTTGACCGGACGATGATCCCAAGGCGCCATTGCTGCCCTTCGCCTGCAAACCGGCAGCATTTCTCATCCGCCTGGAGCTTCCGCCGGCCATGTTGGTCGGCTGCTGCACGGCGGTGATCACCAGGCCGCCGGTCTTGAATTTGTTGGGCGCACGTCCACCGCCGTTGCCCTGCATGTGACCCATCACGCCGGCAGAGTGCATCCGAGCGCCCATAGCTCCCGCGCCACCTTGGCCCTTGAACAACAACCGCTGGTGCTGGTGGTGCATATGTTGTTGTGGTGGCTGCTGCTGATGCTGTTGTTGTACTGTTGCTCCTCCGGCGCTGTTGCGATTCCGGGCAAATCGAGTCACCAGCTGCGTGGTCTCTGCTATCTTCATCATGCTGCTGGACTTGCGCTTCACCTTGCCGCCGGACTCGACGGCCACCAAAGCCTGAATGACTTTGGCCTGGCTGGTACCCGTTGACTTTTTGGCCATGTGCATGGGCTTGAAGGCTTGCTGCTCCCGGTCACGGTCACGTTCGCGGTCCCGATCCCTAGAATGTGGCGGGGGATCCTCCACTTTCAGCAGGCGCTGCGCCGGTTGCGGATGGGAGCGCTTGTGCTCCTCCTGTTGCTGCCACAGCAGCAGCTTCTGGGAACAGGCACTGCAGGGAAAATAGAAATAATAGTTGGCAGGATAAACTAGAAAGCAATCCTTCACTTACTTGAAGAGATCCACTTGCTCCAGTTTTCTGGGTCTCCGTGGTGCGCCCACAAAGGCGGGTGGCATGCCCATGTTGATGCCACCGGTCGCAGCTGCTTGCTCCCTGCCACTGGAGGTGAACATGTTTCGGTTCTGACCACCTGCACCGCCACCGCCACCCGCTCCAGCTGCTCCCCCTGCTCCTCCTCCTCCTGCAGCACCACCGCCTGCACTTCGTATGGTGGTCGTGGTGTTGGCCATTTGGGAAGCTGCTATCGAGTGACCCTTGTACCAGGCCAGAGGACGACCATCCGCATCCCCGTGCGCACCAGTCCAGACTTTCTTCTTCAGCGACAGCTTGAGCTGCAGGTCATCGGCCGTTTGCGCATTGCCATGTCTCTGGGGAATGAAGTTGCTCGGCACACTCCTAGAAAGAGTCGAAAAATCGAAATTAGATTTCTCTAAAGGATTGAGATATACCCACCTTCTGGGTGGCGGTTTTGTTATCGCCTTTATCGCTGGCTTGGAATCGCCCATGTAAAAGTTGGCCTTGCCCTGCCCACCGCCGCTGTTGTTGCCATTGGGAATCTCTTGCTGATCGAGATTGTGCCACGAGTAGGTGCGTCTGGCGGATGTTCCAGTTCCGCCGGCCTGACGTTGCATCATGCCAATACCCGTATCCAATTCTGGGGCAGTACGAGGCGTCAGCTTGTAGACATCCAGCTTTTTGCCGCCGCCCGGTGTGCCGCTCTTCGAGGGTGTGGTCACAATCAGTTCCGGCGGCATGTGCGCCGCCTTTGGTTTCTGCACCACCGTATCGCCAATTTCCTCGATGTAACGCCTCTGCAGATCGCTCTGGAGCAGCGTGTGCCGTAGCGGAGCCACAGCACCGTAACCATTTTGTCCGGACGTCGGCGAGTGCTCCTCGTCGTCGGTGGAGAAGTGCAGATCCGAGCCGGGATCCGTTGTGGGCAGGTCCAGTGTGGTGCGCACCACCTCGCCACGTTTCTTCTGCGGCTTATTTCTTACCTTAGTGCGACGCGCCTGCGTGGACTAAGTCGATTAGATATGCGGGAGATTCGAGGCGAGATCGGGGTGATTTATTAAATTAGTTGTGCTTGTGTGCTAGGGTGGTGCCTCTATCCCTATATCATCTCTATATCCCTATATGTTATACACAACTCACAAGGAAAACATTTCTATTTGGGCATATACCTTCTTACGGCGATAGATGTAGATGCGCCTATTGGCCAGCCACAGCCGGAAATTGCGATCAACGTGCAGCTTCTGATTGACCACCGGCTTCTTCTTCTCCGTGGGCATGAACTTCCTCTTTTTCGCCGTCTTCTTGTTGCCCGCCCCACTGGTCTTGCCCTTCCTCGTGACCTCCTTGCTCACTCCGGTGCTGGCACTTGAACAATCCGGCTCCTGTAGCGATTCCGATTGCGATGAATCCATGCTATCCGTACTGTCCGAACTCTGGGCTCCAATCGATGGAGCACCATTCGTAGGCATATTCCTGGCCAATTGTCGCTGCGGCTGCTGTTGTTTCTGGCCATCGTTGGTCTCCACAATAGATCCAACCGCTTGGACGGCGGTTGCAGGCGTGGTTGTGGTTGCCACGGCAGGAACACCACCACCGCGAAGACGTTTCCCATTTGGAGTCGCCTTAACGCCCATCTTCTGACGCCTCCTCTTCAGGGTCGTTAGGGTTTTGAATTTGCGCTGGAACAGTGGCGTAAAGTAGATCCTGTCCAGCTCGTGCATCACCTTGCGCATGCGTCGCATGCGAAACTGCAGTTTGGATTGTGGAAAGAAAAGGGTGCAAGGATAGGGTGCAGAAAAATGGTGCAGAAAAATATACATACATATATGGCATAATTCACTTACCTTGCGAATTTCGTGTATCACCTCGGGCGAACTAGGCGGTGCTCGGGTGGGAGCACAACATGGTCCCTCCAGATCGGACGCCGTTATCGAGTGCTTGCCCTCATTATCCGAACTGGAGCTGCAGTTGCCCTCGTCGCTAAGTGCCCATTATGATGTGATGATAATGGTAGTGGTAGTAAATTAGTTAGTTAGTTAGTTAGTAGATGATTCGAGTGATGGACCCACCTTGAGTAATCCGACAATGGGATATTCAATGGCTCGTCGGCGCTGGAGCCTTCTCGCATCAGTCTTTCGATAATTTTGGATCGTAGCCTGTCCTGTTGTTTGAGTAAATTTAAAATCTATTGTAAATGTTAATGCATTTGGATTAGTCAGAAATCATACAATTGCAGAACGGAAAATTAATGTTAATATTAACAAAAACAATGTGAGTGTGCAGGATAATCAAGCGAATCACTATAATAAGCACGTGAAAATCAATGCTAATCAAATGTCAAAAACGTAAATCATATATGGTAGATATATATGGTATTGGTATTTATTTCAAAAAAATAATATTTTCCGGTTATAATAATACGATTACGCTTACGACTAGCAAACATCGAAAGAAACGCGAATCATAGTTAGAGCGACTAGCAGATAAGAGATAAAAGAGCTTTTGTGCCTGGCGATGCTGTGCTGTGTGTACTGTGCCACTATCTAGTATCTAGTTACGATTACGATTGTGCGGATTCAGGTGGGTGTAATTATAAAATAGATTGAATATCTAAGAACCCATTGCGCGGATAGTTATCCTAGCTACGCAATTGGGCGCTCAAAAACATTAGAAAAACTGCGATACGCGCAAATAGAGAGCATTAAAATTCATACAATTCAATGCCTCACATACATAATACCCGATATGCATATGGTATATGCCCAGATATACATATGTTGAAAGCTATATCTGCCATATAACTCTGGCCGACGTGTAATTGTGTAGTGTGTTGCATTGGATTTACGAGAATGTCGATGGCTTTGGATTTGGGATTTGAATTCTGGGTCAGCACAGCAGCGCTTTTAGGGACAAAACGCAGGCAGCGACGAGTTGGTAACAATCATTGCGATTACAATTACTCTATGCGATAAACGATATACGATTTAAGATAAACGATGTACGATTTACGATATACGATTATACTTGAAGAACGATCAAAACGGCACAAGTTGATGTGTTTTTGTTTTTGTTTTCGATTTCGGGCTGTGTGGTGTATTGGGGGCTAGTATTGTTGGGTTGTTAGAACCTTCCTAGGAGACACTTTTCTCCACAGAACGTTTCACTTTCAATTTGTCGTTCATTATACATCCCTGATCGGCCATTTTCTGTAATTTCAATGCTTTCTGTTCGCGTTTCTCGCGTTTTCTTATCTTTTTGATTTGTTTAAACAACTTTGCGTGCCGCTTTACTTTGTTCGGATTCTCATCGCAGTAGTCCAGAAGTGTCTCACAAAATGCTCGTCCCATGTGCTCGTAATCCTGAAAGATATGTAATTATAATAATAATAATTTGTAGTAAAGTGGTCAACCACTTTGGAACCCACCTGCGTGTTGAAGTGCGTTCCCTTGCGCGATCCCAGCGAGGAGCCGCCAAAGGAGGCCTCGATCGTATAGCTGTTGGTGATGCCCAGCATCCAGACCACGATACGTCCGGTGCCCTCCTTGCTGCGCTGTATCTTGAACTTGCAGCTCTCAAAGGAGAACTGCAATGGGCAGAGATCAGTATATAGTACTGTAGTAGTTACTCATAAAACCCACCCGATCAGCACTGTTCTTGTGCAGCATCAGCGGAAAGACCTGCTCGGTTAACTTCTTCTCCGGGTTGCGCTTGTTCTCACAGCCATATATGAATATGTTGTGCTTTCGTGAGTGAGCGTGCATATCACAGTACATGGCCACGCCGCATTCCTCAATCAGTCTGCAATTGACATAGTGTATATATAGTTAGTGTATATAGTTAACTGGATATAAACTATAAACTTACCTTCTAATCATGGCTTTGGTATACCAAATGGATGGATATGTCTCGCGTATTACCGTACGGTACTGGCGGTTGAGGTCCTTGCCGGTCAGCGAGTTACGGGTGTTGCCCACAATGACTCCGTCCGGATTCAGCATGGGCACCAATTTGAAAATGAACTTGTGCCGCAGGCGCTTGGCCACTGTGGTGTCCCCAGTGATGAAGTCCATCAGACCCTTCATCATCCACGACGCTGGCGTCTCGCTGGGATGCACACGCGCCGACACCACAATCGATTTCTTGCGCTAAATTTGAATAGAAATATTAAAACATATAAGAAACAATATATATGTGTAGCTTTATGGAACATAATTTCAATTGCTCATTATAAGTTTAAACGACTGGCACATAATGAATGAGTGCATCTAAGCACACTGTTTGTGCAGGAGTTGCAAAAGTTTGTCCACAGATTAATTGCCATGAGATACGATGAGATAGATGAGGAGTTTGTATGCATCTACCAGCTCACCCGCATGTTCTCCTCGTTGGAGGAGGGCGCCGTCACCGTCAGGTAGTAGACATTATTGCCAGCCAAGGTGCGGCAGAGCAGGCGCAGCTTGCAGAACTTTGACTTGACCGGATGCCGCTGGATCTCCATGAGGTAGTCCTGCAGGTCGCTATACGTGTACGGATAGCTGTGCGCAAAGAACACCGTGTCATCGTCGTGCTCAAACTCAATGGTGAAGGTCAGCGTGTACGTGGAGTTGTCCTCGTCGTCCTCGTTGGCGCTATTGCTGGCACTTCTGTTTGGGGGAATAGGGGAATAAACAACCAGTTGAAAGTGCAGCTAAACTCTCATATTTCTCTAGAGATTTGAAGGCACAAAAAATGCTGTGCCATCCAAATATCCAGAAGTTCTATGGGTCTAGGCATTCCACTACTCACTCATCATCGTTGCGATAGTAGCAGATGTTGTCGCCGCATCTTCGCCAGCCTTCGCTCTTCTCCTTGGCGCCCAGCGTGGAGTACATGACCGGCTGCATGCCATCGTTGTACAGGCTATCCGACTTGACCAGATTGACAATGGAGAAGCGGTAGAGCATCTTGCGCCTGGTGCGACGCACACGGAAGTAGAACCACTGCTTGGACCGGCTGGTATAGAGATCGGGTCGCAGGTAGAGCTCGTAGTAGGTGGGCGTAATTTGGACCGCCTTGGCCAGGTTGCCGCTTTCGAAGCGCGATTCAAACTCCAGTCCATCGTACTCCTCCGGATTCATGGGATGGCAATTGGTCATGAAGCGGGCACCACCGACCGCCGAACGGCTGAACTGCGCTTGGGGTAAATCGGAGCAGAAAAACGATTGCGACGAGTTGGTGGTCGTCGTCTGGTTAGTACTTGTCGACGAGATCAGTGTGCTGGTCGTCTCCTGGCTGGTCATCGAATTCAGCAATAGCTGCTGTTCCTTGCTCAGCCGGAAGACGTTGTTGCCAACGGGCGAGGAGGTGCGGGTGCGGGTGCGAGTTCGAGTGCCCACTGCCATATTCTTTTCGTCCTTGCTACCCAGACAACCGTCCTTGTCGCGGTGGCGCCCCCTGGCGAGCGCCGCTGCCGCCGCCGCCACTGTGGCCGCATGGGTGTGGGGTACCGCTCGTAGGGGGGGTCGCACTTGCGACTGGCGACTCCTAGAGCGGATATGGTCTTGCTGATACAGACCATTAGCTGCGGGATGGGGGATTATTGTGGGGATTCCAAGGACTCCAAAAAGTGTTTCCGTGCAGTGAAAGCTCTTTCTAGGAACTTGGTTATGCTTTGATATGAAGTACTACTTTCTGAAACTGTCCCTTCAATAAAGCTTTCACTGTCCAAAACTTGAGAAAACCCGAAGATCATTTAGTTGAATCGACTTAGGATCTATGATCTCTGATCTCTGATCTATGATCTATGATCTCTGATCTCGGATCTCTGATTCGGTTTCAAAAGCAATCACTTTGGCGATTATAAAAAGAGGCACCTAAGTGAAGTTAAAATCGCTCCAACTAAGTGACCCATTTGCCATATGCTTACAGCTAGCCAGCCGGCTCCTGCTCTCGTCTCCCACCAAAGTTTCGGTATCCGAAACGGATCCGGAACCGGGACAAGGACGCTTTTCGGCGCCACCTGCCAGCCGGGCCGAGTAGCTTCCCAAGATACGGCGCAAGCCACCGCCACTACCCGAATTTTCTGCGTCCGAGTCGGTATCATCGTCATCCTCCTCCTCCTCTTCTTCGTCACCCAAACCAGAGCTACTGGTGTCCTCCTCAGAGCTGCTGCCCCTACGGCGATGATAGCCAACCGTTTGCCCACCCGGGACGACTGCCCTCCCTTTCAAACGCGATTTGGATCTTGCGTGGCTGGCACTTCGCTCGAAGGCCACCTCTAAGCGGGCCATATTGGTTTTGGGCAACTTGACGGGGCTTACGGCGAACTGATTCGATACCTTTTGGGATCCCGTTGGCGGGACGAGATCTTCGTGATCCACTATCCGGTCGATCATCGCCTTGGCCACATTCTTTCCAAACTGACTGAGCACATAGCGCGGCGAGGCGGGCTTATATTCGCTGGTGTTGTTCTTCCATATGTCATCAATATCGCTGGGTTCTTTGCTCGCCTCCGAACGACTGGCTGCTCTCGAATTGCGGACTGTGCCTCCGCCAACGGGCGTGGCTGTCGCCTCCTCCTGATAGCGCTTCTTCTTTGCCTCGATGAGATCCTTGATGATTGCCTTCTCCTTGGCCTCGCCACTGCCGCCACAATAACCGCCGGAGGTGTCGTATTCGTCATCGTATTCGTCATCGTTGTCGTCCAGGGACGCACTGGTGGACCGATTGTCCACGCTGTTGATCATCTTGGACACGCTGCTCAGCTTGCCAGCTGCACATCCACCGCCGCCCGCCAGGCGCATGGGCGTGGACCGACTCGGAGGCGTCGAATCCTGGCGTGAGTCCGAGGAATAGTCCGACTCGTCGCTGGACTCATCGTCCTCCTTCTTCGCCTTGGGCTTTTCCTGTGTGGTTTTTGGTCGTAGCCTTTAGTTTCAACATACTCACATGACCGCGAAAGTGGGTTAGTTTCAAATGTTCCCTTGTGTTTTTATGGATATGGACGCTGGTTTCCCCCCTTTACTGGTTAGTGCAGGTGCAAAGTGCATTGTATAATGACGTTTTCGATTTGGAAATACATTTAAATGGTTTTGAAGAATTTACAAATCGAAATGGAGCAAAACTTTTGAGAGTAATGATTGAATTATGTGCTGAAGATACTCACATAGTTGACGGCGCTAATTGGACTGTAGCTGAACACCACAATGCCGTTCTCCTCGCCCACGGGACGTGGCTTCAGCTCGTTTCCCGTCGGAGCATTGAGCGGCTCCGGCACAGCGGGCACGTACGGAATGTGTGTGATGCGCTCCTCGATGACCTGGATGCGAAGAGCAAGTCGGAGGTTATAATTAGTACAAAAACAATACAGAATACATAATAATAACTGGAAAACCCCTAAGACGTGAATTATTCAGTAGCTAATCATGCTACATAACCAACTGTTTGTTCTTCATCCTGGTAAAGCAAAGTTTATTTATTTATCGAACCAATTGCATTGAAATGTCCTTGCTAGTCGCTTTTAATTAGAGTAATTGATACAGTTTCGACCATTACGGCGACACCTGTTGTTTTTTCAAAGTCTCGTTAATTAAAAGCAATGATAATTAAAAGCAATGATACTTGGCTTTCCAGGCACAGATGTTTCTCGCCCTGGCTGCTTCCCATCGTTTTGTATGTGGTTGTCCTTGCCAAGGAAATTGGCGAACGTCGGTCAGAGTTATTACTTATTACATTTAAACTCCATGTCACCAGCTTTGTGTGCGGTCCCAGCTGCCCACTGATTGCTAAGCCCCCATGCGAAGCCCCACATTCGTTTCATTTTCCTTTTTGGATGTCCTCAGTTGAGGCTTTGATGTCATTCTACTGTTCTACTGATTTTCCCGTCGTTGTAATGCTGCCCACAAGCTCGAGCAGCTTATTTGCTTAGCCTTTTGATATGCTTACACATGTAAGACGTGCACAGTGGGGCAATAGCTATTTGCAAATGAAATCGATTTTGGTTTAACTGCAGCACAGGTCTGTTAGGTGAATATCACTCATACGCAATGTTGTCTCATAGACATGCAATTGGCATCGCATCGCATTTTTCATATTTGCACTATAAATATCATGTAGATATATACTGCACAAACGAATAAACATTATTTATCATCATTTGGCAAACATGGCGTATGAGTATTTTCTATTCTGCATTCGGCATTAATAAACTATAACATTAGATTGCGCCATTAAGTTTTGCAAAGCATTAGGCATTTAAATACTTACAAATATTTGCAAGGTTTTTTTTCTTTTACGCTTACTGTGCAACAAACAGGACGATAAAACATGCAAATCTGATACTCAAACTCACACACTCACACAAAGAGCGATTTGCAGACATTTGTGTCTGTGTGTTTTTGTGTGTCTCTGTGTGATGGCTTAATTGAAACATATCAACGTCAGTTTTTGCAACAATCCCCCTGCTCTCTCGCTGTCTCTTTCCCACTCTCCCTTGGGTTCTCTATTTATTTTGCTCGCCTTTTTTTTCTTTGGGCTTTATTTATTTATGCTGCGATTTTGTATGTACGATATCAAACTAATTAGCTTGTTTATTTTACCACACGAATTCCGTCTGCCTTCTGTCGCTTTCAGTTAATATGACCCTCTCGTTTTTTTCTGGTATTGAAAATTTGCAAAAAGCACAAAAAAAAACACAAAAAAAACGGAAGCAAAAAAGAAGCAAACTTTTTCATGCCCATTGCCAATGCCAGTGTCATTGTGGCAAAAACTACAACGGCGCAGCCACAACAACAAAAATAACAACAACAAAGCGAATCAAGTCGACACCGAAGGCGCTTTTCGAATTTCACTTTTTATTTAAGTTTGCATTGTAGACGTCACGGCCAAAAGGCCAAAAAAAAAAAAGTAAAATTACGAAGAAGGCACACGAAAGACGTTTCCCCCGAAAAACTTTCTTGACTTATTATTTATGTGTGTATTTTTGCTCTTTTAATTGCATTTACAGTTTGCTAAGAGCGTGTGTGTGTGTGCGTGGGTGCCTGGAGCCTCAAAAAAGGCAGCGACTTAACGGTAAAGCGGCGAAGGTGAAGTGCGAGCAGGACAGCGACAGCCAATGTGGTATGTTTATATTTAAAAATTTAAAATGTGACAAGGATTCAGCAAAAGAAGTCTGTATTATTTCGAGCTCTCCTTGTTTTTACATAAAATGTATATATTAAAATGAAATGTGGTTATTTCTCTGTATTGTTAGCATATTCTAATTGTTTTGCGTTTGCATTTGAAGCCATGTTAATTGACAAGGAAATGTTGGTCTTGCCTTTTTGATTTTTCGATTCTTTCGAATTGCGCCACAAATTGCTCAGCAATTGACCTCCAATTGATTCATTTGCCACCCGCTTGCCGCCCCCCTCTGGCCGTCTGTTTAATCAATCAGTTGGCCAATCTCTTGTTTGACCCCCTGCAACAAAACCCTTCCTCCTACGAAAAACCCCCCCAAAAAACCCCCTCCGAAAACCCAACAAAAAACCCCGCATAAATCCCACCGCCAAACAGTTCCCATAAATCGCATTCATTCAGCGACCGACGGGGCGTATGGGTAATGTGTAATATTTGCCCAACACAATTTGGCAGCGCATCGAATGCAAATCGAGTACAAATAAATAAAATCGATTGTTAACAATGCTAACGACTTGGCCAACAATTAGGAAAAGCACAGCAACAACAACAAAATAGTAAAAAGAGTGAAATACAACAAAAGAAAAACAAATAAATAAAATCTCAAAGCGGAAACGAAAGGATTTTCATTGCACTTGGCTAGCGGTTACCGCATGCCATGGGTTAAGCGGGGGCGGCGGTGGGCATGGTCGTGGGCGTGGCCTAGTGTTTGCACCTTTTATTGCAATTTGACCTACATAGAGGCAAGATGGTTGAGGGACACTACAGTACCGCTTGCCTACGTCGAACCAAAGCTCGTCACAGTTTGTCAAAATTTATAAACTAATTACGTAAAAGAACTTTGTTAATTGCCAATGTGCTTAAAACTTTCATCAACTTGCTTTCGCTACTATTTCATATATGTATAAAGTTCGACTTAGCCAAGTTGGCCTGTAATATCTTCGGATTTGCGGCTGCTCCATTAAAGGTCCTCACCCCATTAACCCTCCGTCAGGCTGACGGATTTTTATATGCATTAATATTTATGGGGCGCGGCACGCATGTCCTGCGATTCCCTCGCAGACGAGGTGCGTGTCAAAGGCATTGAAGCTCATCCCCCCATCCTCGGTAGGAATCTAGGACACCTCTGCCTTAGCCACGTCCTCGTCTACGTCGATGTCCTTCAACGGCTCCTCGACGGCTGCATTGATTGGGCTTGGGGTTTGGAGCTTGGGGCATGGAATTGCGATTGAGGTTTGCCGCAATGGATTCCCCTGGCCAACTGCATCACTCCACTCACTCACCTGGCATTCCACCGGCCATCTGGGGGCCTGCTGTGAGCAGTCATTGTCCTTGTCCTTCGGCAGGGCGAAGAGATCGCGCGGCTCCTTCAGACGAGCAACTGGTCGCAGGGTCTTCTCATCCGTATTCACAACCAGCTGATTGGTCTTCAGGCCCTTCGATAGGAAACTGCCAAGGAAGCCTGCAAGACAGGATATCAGGGAAATAGCTTTAATGATAAAGAGAAACAGGAAACAGGCGACAGGCGGATATGCCTTTGAAAATAGTTAAGAAACATGGTTATTTACTGAGGAACCTTTAACATATAATACATAGTTAAAAAATGTTATTTCTTGAAAGATTTACCATATATTATCTGAAATATCTTTTATTGGTTTGGCTTAATCAGCATTGCAACTGAATGTAGCACCCCATCCATACCTTTTAAATCGCCTTAATACAAGCTATTCATCTAAGTTTTACTGGACACTTTGTGATTTTGCCAAACGTAATGATCGTATCCTTGAGAACACAAATCGCGTCGTACCTTTAACTGTATTGCGTAATTTTGTCAACGGGAAATCAATTTCAATCAGAACACAATTTGCTGCCGATTTTAAAACGAACTGCTTACAGCAACGAAATATATAAGAGATATAGACCGATGTGATGTTCAACTCAAGGCCTGTGTGTTTATGAGGGAATGCGATGGGATACAGTGGGTCGGTCAGCAATTATATAAGCATTTGTCGTCTGCCAAAAAGTTTGCCTCTCTTTCTTCCAGTTTTCAAAAAGTTTACTTTGCATAGGCGCAGCAGCAAATCGCCATTAATATTGGCCTAAATGAGCAGCATTTCGCCTGACTTTTTGTCAACAACAATTAATTGCCACATGTGCGGGGTGGGGGGAGTCCCCTGCATTATTTTCCACTAAAGTTTTGTGTGTGTGCGAAAGATATTTCTTTGGAACGTTTTCTTTTTGGTTTCTTTTCCCGCCAATGCAACATATTTTGTTAATTAATTTTTGGTTTCTTTCTTGCTTTCTTTGTGTGTGTCTGCTTATTCGGTTTTTATTAGCACATAAAAGCCGATTTTGTTATCGTTTTATTTTGTTTTTTTCTTTTTTTTTTTTGCCATGTTGCCATGTTTTGTGTGCTCCTTGTTGGCTTGGTTTATTGCAATTTTTCGCTGGAAAAGCGGAAAATGTAGGGGGTGGGCTAATGCCTGGCAACTGTAAATCTTTGGGGGCTTCCAGTGCAAAAAAGTTCTTGGCGCAGCAGCCAACCATTTAGATCCTGTCAAGTCGATTAATATCGCTAATAATTTTCGGCTTTCTTACTTTTTATGTTTATGACCCAAGGCAGTTTTCATTGATTTGAATGTGGCTTATGCTTGCCTTAAATTCGCGTTGCTTATACAAATTTGTTCTACATCAGAATTTAAAAGAAAAACTCGTAAATATGTATATTCTTCACAAAGGAAATGCAACAAAAGGAAATCCAATAATACAACGAAATGTCAAGCAGGAATATTGTAATGCAAATTCGTATAATGGAGATTGTTGTAAAGTTGAAATATTGTTAGGTTTTTTAATATTCGATTGTTTAAAATGGTGTTTTGATATTTGAAATATTTTTTGTATATTATGAAGAGTTCTTTGGCGATCTTCTGGGAATTATTATTTTCGGAACCTGTCGAGGGGATTATTCAGTTGATTTTTCAGTGGAAGCACTTGAGCGCACAAGTATGTATGTCAAATTGTTCATGGCTCGTTTAGAATGGGGTTCTATGTGAATGCACGGCAAAAAGTGCTTATTTATTTATTGTTTTGCCTTGCGTTGATCCGTGAATACGTTTTTTGCAATATGTAAACATGTATAGATATGATTTATTTGATTTGTTTAAAGCAAGATGACCAAGATACACAATTGAAAGATATAGGCATCGTATATGATAAAATATACAAAGTATATTGTGCTTATAAAATACAGATAACCCCTCTCTTGCAGTGTACAAATGACAGATTTAACAAAGTAATTTTGTTGGTATACCAAATTAAATGAGTTTATTGTTTTTTATGAAACATAGTAATGCACGTATTATCTTTCGCTCAGTGTAACCCCAAGAAATGTTCTTACCGGCACAGAATTTAGAATTCGCTCCTCCAAACGATCTCGAAAACGCGAAAAGAAACACGGGCGATAAAAGCGAAACGAAAACAGAAGAAGACGCTAAATGTGGTGGGTGGAAGAGGCGAAGGCGGCGAAGTGGGGGGCGGCACTCACACAGCTGTTCGTATTAGCTGATATTTTGTTATTCTTTCGACCAACGATGTTCAAAATTTGTGGCACTCGAACAAACAGAAAATAATAAAACAAATCTAAATAGTGGCAATAGGAACCCGATATGTGGCGGCACACTTTTGATATATTTGCAGGGTATTTAATGTTAGTTTTTGAATTTCCGATTTCTCTGTGTACTTTAGTTTGGAGTTTCTTGATATTTCTTTCAAAATTATGATTACGTTTTGAATTTGTTTTGGTAATATGAAAATTTTTTTTTTGTGGATTTCGAATGTGTTTTCTTTGTATTTTTTTGTTTTGTCGTTTGCCGTTGCGCGTTTTGTTGTTGACTAAAACAGAAAACCCAAGCGAATGTGGAATGCTCAGCTCTGTCGCCGCGCTGCCGACGTCACTGTCGGCGTCGCTGCCTGCGAATATTATTTAATGCAAAAGAGCAGGAGGAATCGCACAGAGGTGGGGTGGCGCACACAAGGAAAAAGAAAGAGAGAGAGAGTGTAAGAGAGAGCTTTTGCACTTTCGCTGCCGACGCAAGTTTCGCGCTCAGCTGTTCTCGCCTTTACCGTTATCCTGCCCGTGTGTGTGTGTGTGTGTGGTTGCTTGTCTGGCTGTCATTGTTATTGTTTGGTGGAGCTTTCGTTTAAAGTTGCCCAGCTACAGCTATTCCTTGCGGCTTGTGTGTGTGAATGAGAAAAAGGACTTCTGTGAGTCGGTGATCTCCCGTCATGTGATCTCTATGCCACATCTCGCCATATCCTGTCATATCCTGCCTTAGAGGAACTCTACCATAGCGATCTCTCTGGTTTTTTTTTGGCCATCAATCTTTTTTGCTTGCGTTTTTCGTTGAGTTCGTAACTAAACGAGGTATGGCATTCCTGACTGTGTCAAAATAATTTTTGGCCATTTTTTCGCATTTTTGTGTAAGGAACGACATAGAATTTTTTTTTGAAAACACAGTTCGATTGGAAATTTAATTACGAACTCAACGAGGTATGGCATTCCATATTTGGACAACTATTTCGAATGCTGTGATAAAAATTCTGATAATTTTTTATCCCGAAAAACAGAAAAACGATTTTCGCCAAAAATTCAATATTTACGATTGGCATTTTCGGTATTTCTTGGCTGAAAATGGTCAGAAATCGAAAAGAATTACAGTTTTGTACTCCTAATTACCAATACTAATCAACCAAATCACTTTTTGACCGACTGTGTCAAAATAATTTTTGGCCATTTTTTCGCATTTTTGGTAAGGGGTACCATCATCAAAATTTGCAAAAAATTGGAACGACATAGAATTTTTTTTTGAAAACACAGTTCGATTGGAAATTTAATTACGAACTCAACGAGGTATAACATTCCATATTTGGACAACTATTTCGAATGCTGTGATAAAAATTCTGATAATTTTTTATCCCGAAAAACAGAAAAACTATTTTCGCCAAAAATTCAATATTTACGATTGGCATTTTCGGTATTTCTTGGCTGAAAATGGTCAGAAATCGAAAAGAATTACAGTTTTGTACTCCTAATTACCAATACTAACCAACCAAATCACTTTTTGACCGACTGTGTCAAAATAATTTTTGGCCATTTTTTCGCATTGTTTGTAAGGGGTACCATCATCAAAATTTGCAAAAAATTGGAACGACATAGAATTTTTTTTTGAAAACACAGTTCGATTGGAAATTTAATTACGAACTCAACGAGGTATAACATTCCATATTTGGACAACTATTTCGAATGCTGTGATAAAAATTCGGATAATTTTTTATCCCGAAAAACAGAAAAACGATTTTCGCCAAAAATTCAATATTTACGATTGGCATTTTCGGTATTTCTTGGCTGAAAATGGTCAGAAATCGAAAAGAATTACAGTTTTGTACTCCTAATTACCAATACTAACCAACCAAATCACTTTTTGACCGACTGTGTCAAAATAATTTTTGGCCATTTTTTCGCATTTTTTGTAAGGGGTACCATCATCAAAATTTGCAAAAAATTGGAACGACATAGAATTTTTTTTTGAAAACACAGTTCGATTGGAAATTTAATTACGAACTCAACGAGGTAGGCATTCCATATTTGGACAACTATTTCGAATGCTGTGATAAAAATTCTGATCATTTTTTATCCCGAAAAAAAAAACGATTTTCGCCAAAAATTCAATATTTACGATTGGCATTTTCGGTATTTCTTGGCTGAAAATGGTCAGAAATCGAAAAGAATTACAGTTTTGTACTCCTAATTACCAATACTAACCAACCAAATCACTTTTTGACCGACTGTGTCAAAATAATTTTTGGCCATTTTTTCGCATTTTTTGTAAGGGGTACCATCATCAAAATTTGCAAAAAATTGGAACGACATAGAATTTTTTTTTGAAAACACAGTTCGATTGGAAATTTAATTACGAACTCAACGAGGTATGGCATTCCATATTTGGACAACTATTTCAAATGCTGTGATAAAAATTCTGATAATTTTTTATCCCGAAAAACAGAAAAACGATTTTCGCCAAAAATTCAATATTTACGATTGGCATTTTCGGTATTTCTTGGCTGAAAATGGTCAGAAATCGAAAAGAATTACAGTTTTGTACTCCTAATTACCAATACTAACCAACCAAATCACTTTTTGACCGACTGTGTCAAAATAATTTTTGGCCATTTTTTCGCATTTTTTGTAAGGGGTACCATCATCAAAATTTGCAAAAAATTGGAACGACATAGAATTTTTTTTTGAAAACACAGTTCGATTGGAAATTTAATTACGAACTCAACGAGGTATGGCATTCCATATTTGGACCACTATTTCGAATGCTGTGATAAAAATTCTGATAATTTTTTATCCCGAAAAACAGAAAAACGATTTTCGCCAAAAAATTCAATATTTACGATTGGCATTTTCGGTATTTCTTGGCTGAAAATGGTCAGAAATCGAAAAGAATTACAGTTTTGTACTCCTAATTACCAATACTAACCAACCAAATCACTTTTTGACCGACTGTGTCAAAATAATTTTTGGCCATTTTTTCGCATTTTTTGTAAGGGGTACCATCATCAAAATTTGCAAAAAATTGGAACGACATAGAATTTTTTTTTGAAAACACAGTTCGATTGGAAATTTAATTACGAACTCAACGAGGTATGGCATTCCATATTTGGACCACTATTTCGGATGCTGTGATAAAAATTCTGATAATTTTTTATCCCAAAAAACGATTTTCGCAAAAAATTCAATATTTACGATTGGCATTTTCGGTATTTCTTGGCTGAAAATGGTCAGAAATCGAAAAGAATTACAGTTTTGTACTCCTAATTACCAATACTAACCAACCAAATCACTTTTTGACCGACTGTGTCAAAATAATTTTTGGCCATTTTTTCGCATTTTTGTAAGGGGTACCATCATCAAAATTTGCAAAAAATTGGAACGACATAGAATTTTTTTTTGAAAACACAGTTCGATTGGAAATTTAATTACGAACTCAACGAGGTATGGCATTCCATATTTGGACCACTATTTCAAATGCTGTGATAAAAATTCTGATAATTTTTTATCCCGAAAAACAGAAAAACGATTTTCGCAAAAATTCAATATTTACGATTGGCATTTTCGGTATTTCTTGGCTGAAAATGGTCAGAAATCGAAAAGAATTACAGTTTTGTACTCCTAATTACCAATACTAACCAACCAAATCACTTTTTGACCGACTGTGTCAAAATAATTTTTGGCCATTTTTTCGCATTTTTTGTAAGGGGTACCATCATCAAAATTTGCAAAAAATTGGAACGACATAGAATTTTTTTTTGAAAACACAGTTCGATTGGAAATTTAATTACGAACTCAACGAGGTATGGCATTCCATATTTGGACCACTATTTCGAATGCTGTGATAAAAATTCTGATAATTTTTTATCCCGAAAAACAGAAAAACGATTTTCGCAAAAATTCAATATTTACGATTGGCATTTTCGGTATTTCTTGGCTGAAAATGGTCAGAAATCGAAAAGAATTACAGTTTTGTACTCCTAATTACCAATACTAACCAACCAAATCACTTTTTGACCGACTGTGTCAAAATAATTTTTGGCCATTTTTTCGCATTTTTTGTAAGGGGTACCATCATCAAAACTTGCAAAAAATTGGAACGACATAGAATTTTTTTTTGAAAACACAGTTCGATTGGAAATTTAATTACGAACTCAACGAGGTATGGCATTCCATATTTGGACCACTATTTCGAATGCTGTGATAAAAATTCTGATAATTTTTTATCCCAAAAAACGATTTTCGCAAAAAATTCAATATTTACGATTGGCATTTTCGGTATTTCTTGGCTGAAAATGGTCAGAAATCGAAAAGAATTACAGTTTTGTACTCCTAATTACCAATACTAACCAACCAAATCACTTTTTGACCGACTGTGTCAAAATAATTTTTGGCCATTTTTTCGCATTTTTTGTAAGGGGTACCATCATCAAAATTTGCAAAAAATTGGAACGACATAGAATTTTTTTTTGAAAACACAGTTCGATTGGAAATTTAATTACGAACTCAACGAGGTATGGCATTCCATATTTGGACCACTATTTCAAATGCTGTGATAAAAATTCTGATAATTTTTTATCCCGAAAAACAGAAAAACGATTTTCGCAAAAAATTCAATATTTACGATTGGCATTTTCGGTATTTCTTGGCTGAAAATGGTCAGAAATCGAAAAGAATTACAGTTTTGTACTCCTAATTACCAATACTAACCAACCAAATCACTTTTTGACCGACTGTGTCAAAATAATTTTTGGCCATTTTTTCGCATTTTTTGTAAGGGGTACCATCATCAAAATTTGCAAAAAATTGGAACGACATAGAATTTTTTTTTGAAAACACAGTTCGATTGGAAATTTAATTACGAACTCAACGAGGTATGGCATTCCATATTTGGACCACTATTTCGAATGCTGTGATAAAAATTCTGATAATTTTTTATCCCGAAAATCAGAAAAACGATTTTCGCAAAAAATTCAATATTTACGATTGGCATTTTCGGTATTTCTTGGCTGAAAATGGTCAGAAATCGAAAAGAATTACAGTTTTGTACTCCTAATTACCAATACTAACCAACCAAATCACTTTTTGACCGACTGTGTCAAAATAATTTTTGGCCATTTTTTCGCATTTTTTGTAAGGGGTACCATCATCAAAATTTGCAAAAAATTGGAACGACATAGAATTTTTTTTTGAAAACACAGTTCGATTGGAAATTTAATTACGAACTCAACGAGGTATGGCATTCCATATTTGGACCACTATTTCGGATGCTGTGATAAAAATTCTGATAATTTTTTATCCCAAAAAACGATTTTCGCAAAAATTCAATATTTACGATTGGCATTTTCGGTATTTCTTGGCTGAAAATGGTCAGAAATCGAAAAGAATTACAGTTTTGTACTCCTAATTACCAATACTAACCAACCAAATCACTTTTTGACCGACTGTGTCAAAATAATTTTTGGCCATTTTTTCGCATTTTTTGTAAGGGGTACCATCATCAAAATTTGCAAAAAATTGGAACGACATAGAATTTTTTTTTGAAAACACAGTTCGATTGGAAATTTAATTACGAACTCAACGAGGTATGGCATTCCATATTTGGACCACTATTTCGAATGCTGTGATAAAAATTCTGATAATTTTTTATCCCGAAAAACAGAAAAACGATTTTCGCAAAAAATTCAATATTTACGATTGGCATTTTCGGTATTTCTTGGCTGAAAATGGTCAGAAATCGAAAAGAATTACAGTTTTGTACTCCTAATTACCAATACTAACCAACCAAATCACTTTTTGACCGACTGTGTCAAAATAATTTTTGGCCATTTTTTCGCATTTTTTGTAAGGGGTACCATCATCAAAATTTGCAAAAAATTGGAACGACATAGAATTTTTTTTTGAAAACACAGTTCGATTGGAAATTTAATTACGAACTCAACGAGGTATGGCATTCCATATTTGGACCACTATTTCGAATGCTGTGATAAAAATTCTGATAATTTTTTATCCCGAAAAACAGAAAAACGATTTTCGCAAAAAATTCAATATTTACGATTGGCATTTTCGGTATTTCTTGGCTGAAAATGGTCAGAAATCGAAAAGAATTACAGTTTTGTACTCCTAATTACCAATACTAACCAACCAAATCACTTTTTGACCGACTGTGTCAAAATAATTTTTGGCAATTTTTTCGCATTTTTTGTAAGGGGTACCATCATCAAAATTTGCAAAAAATTGGAACGACATAGAATTTTTTTTTGAAAACACAGTTCGATGGGAAATTTAATTACGAGCTCAACGAGGTATGCCATTCCATATTTGGACCAATATTTCGAATGTTCTGATCAAAATACTGATAATTATTTACGCAAAAAAACAGAAAATCGATGTTCGGCAAAATTTCAATATTTACGATTGGAATTTTCGGTATAATTTGGCTGAAAATTGTCAGAGAGCGAAAAGAATTACAGTTTTTTACTCCCAATTACCAATACTAACCATTTTTTCGCATTTTTTATAAGGGGTAACATCAAAAAAATTTGCAAACAAAAGGCCAAAAAAAAAGTTTTCCAATCAATTGGGAATGTCCTGTCTACTGCTTAATGGCATAAGCTTATTATGAAACTTCTCATAAAGGTGCAAAAACGTATGCAATAATACATGGTAAACTATAATAGACAACGGAATTTGTTGTATACTTTTAGACACATTTGCCGTACGGATGCAGTTTCATAAAGTTGCTCCCAACTGACACGTATGATTAAGTATTTGAGAAATTTGCAATGTCCAAACAGATTTCATAACTAATTATTTAGATGTATTGTGGGCGGTTGGAATGCCGGAAAATCCCTTTCTTGCCTTTGTGATTTGTTTGTGACAGCGAACAACTGAACAAAAAAAAAAGAATTGAAAACGAAAACGGTTTTTTTCCATTAATCCTAAAACCAGCAGTGCGTACAACCAGCTCACTGGGTGTGTTCGTAATTCACTTGGGGCGACTATGGATAGATTAAGATCTGACTTGGGCTTAATGGAGCTCGGCGCTTTATACAAGTTTCAGTGGCGCCATCGTCCAGCTGTGGACTCTTTTTTCCCAGCAAAATTCATTTCGGCGATTTAATCAAGCGAGTCAGGCCAAAACCGCCCATTTAAGTTACGTGCAAACCTCACGAACGGACCAACCAACCAACTAGCCAGCGAACCAGCCAACCAGCGATCCTAGGATGTGAAAAACAGGAAAGGGGCACTACCTCTACATACATGGCACACGGCACATGGCCATACAACGTAACGTTCCAAATAATAAACGAAATCAAATTAATGTAAATCGCGTTGTACCCATACTTTCTCGTTTACGTATACGGCACTACAATTTTAATAGCTACTGCGGTTTTGCGTGCAATTAAGCATTTCGTCTCAGCAGGCGGAGAGTTCGGAGGTGTCGAAGGATAAATGGGGATGGAGTTTGTTGTAAGGACTCGCTGCGGTGCGGTGTGTGGATGTGGATGTGGCAGCATTTAATGGATGGAGACATGATCCGGGAAATAGCTCAAAGAGCTTGTACCTCTTAACAGCAGGGGAAATTAAGCGGAGTTTAATTTACTCGTTTTCATTACAGTGGAATTTGAGATAGGTCGATGTCGATGGGAAGTCGGTCGGTTCGGTTGAGTGAAGCATACGTTTTACTTCTGTTCTAAATTCACCAGCGAAATGGAAATCGCTAAATGGGAAAATTGCTTAAGCGAATATCTGTTATAGAGCTAAAACCTTACTGACGCTTGCACCTTTAACTTTCAAACGAATTTCACATTTGACTAAGTGAATGCAAACACTTGCATTTTGCAATTCTATTGCGTTATTTGAACCAAAAATATTACATTATACATTGTGAGTTGATATCTTTTCTTTATATTTAGTAGTCTGCTTCGCACTTTTTCCTAATAATGTCTACCATGACTCATAAATTTAAATTTCTTTGTTCTCAACATTTTTGTAGCATTTCTGAAGTTAAAGGTACACATATAGTAATGAGAATGTGCGGTTCATGAATAAACCTCCAGTTCAATGAAGTCAGAGGTAACTGGCATGGAAGACTACAGAAATACCGATATGTTTGGCCGCTTTTGTTGCGTCTGGCCAAATTCCATTGGAGTTAACTTTCGGCGTCCTCCGTGGCTAAGTAAAAGGAGTGCCCCATTGTGAGCACTCAAAAAGTTCGTCTCGTTGGGCACTTTTTTGTGACTTATCACATCGCACTGCCAGCCAGGAGGTCGCCATCATCGTTCCACAATGCAAGTCGTCCTGTGTGTCCTTGGCTAATGCCAAAGATCTTTGTTTCGCTCCCGGTGTTCCCATTCCATTGTCGAGAATCGGTCGGTATTCATATTCCCGCCGGGGGGGGCGGCAGCAGCAAAAGCAGCAGCAACAGCAGCAAGTAGAAGGATTGTTGTTGGCTGGCTGTCGCCGGCGCTGGGACACATTCTCCAATCTCCCAGCCACCCATCTCCTTTCCATATCCACATCCACATCTCCATGCCCATGCCCACGCTCATCGCCATGCCCATGCCCATCCAGCTCCTTTGTGGGCCGAAATATCGGACAAGCACTTGTCACTTTTCACTGCAGTTGGCAACAGCAAAAGCATCAGCATCAGCATCAGCATCAGCAGCTGAAACAGGCAACAGAGGACAGGAGGCAGGAAGGCAATGGGATGGGATGGGATTGGATGCTCCAGAATGGGGCAGGCGTCTCGCATGGCTGATGCTAAAAATGCATCGTGCCATCATACCAGATGCCACAGAGACGAGACACTCCATCTCTGAATAGGTCATTAACTTTGGCTAGCATCGTCACTTGGAAGTGTGCGGTGTTCTTTAAATTGATTGAAGCGATTTAAAAAAGTCTTCCGCTGGTCGAAAATTTTGATTACAAAAACCAGGTGCGAAAATGGAAGAGCATACTCACTATACATACGTATATATTATGTATATATATATCAAAGGAAAGAAGTGAAATGCGGGAAGCTTTCGGTTAAATCTGGAAAACGTTTTCGTTTTATTCGGCTTCGGTGTTCGTTTGGCTTTTTGCTGCTCCCTCGCACTCACACTTGCACTCACACTCGCATTCACACTCACATTCACACTCACACTCACTGGCAGCCCACGTTTCACCATTCCATTTAAAAAGCAATTTGATTTATTTGCCATGCAAACGCCAAACAGCGACAAGAACAATGCCAGCGACAACAAACAGTAACAAACAACAACAAACAACCATCGTTGATTGTTGTTCGTGATGGTGTGGTTGTTGCCGTGGTTGTTACTGTGGTTCCTGCTGCTGCTGCTACTGCTGCTGCTGCTGCTGATTTGGCCAACTCTGTTTTTGTCAGGCAGCACTCGTGGCATGAAACATACCAGACTGACTCCATCCATACGTATTCGTATTCGTATTCGTATTCGTATATATGCAGCCAGCCAGTCAGCCAGCGCAATGTATAATTATAATGGCATTTTGCCAAAATGCTTTACAAAAAATGAAACACAAACACATGTTTCTATGTCAAGGCGATGGCCCCCGATATGGGGGCGTGGCAGAGTACTCGCATAATGGTATAATGGGTGCGGGGCATCATATAGTTGCAGCCGACTCTAATGCAACATGGCGCATTGAGCGTATGGTAAACTTTCGCCAGGACGCCAAACGCCAAATGCCAAATGCCAAACGCAAAACCAACATGATAGCACTGATATCGTTGAGGATTCCACTGAAATTTGAAATTGAAACTGGGCAATGCCGCACTACAGTGGGCTTTTGGTCTCCTGAGTATGTAATCCAATTGGTATGCACTCGCAACGGGCATTTACGCTTCTGAACGCTTTACGCTACTTTCGATGCAGCGAGCATCAATGGTTTTGAAACTTACTCGATAGTATTGCTTATTTTGTTTCTCTACATTTTTACGTCTTTTTCGTGATGCAATGCACTTAAATGCAATCACTTGCGGAATTGTGATGATCATAAGCATCTCTAACTATCTATAATTTATCGTACGCTATTAATGTTTATAATGAAAACACATGTAATGTAAATTCAAATAGCAGTGATGTAATAATCATAGAAAACCGCATCACTCGTCTGCCTCAGTGCGTTGCACATGAGAATATCGATTGGGTTGCCAAGTCATAATTTCGTTAAGAATAGTTTAGCTCAAACTCGGAGGGGGCGAAGGGGAAAATTCCTGAAGGAGACAAGTGCAAGGGTTAACGATGGGCGTGGTTGGATGGGATGTTGGGTTGACGGTTTGAGGGGTTGATGGGTTGATGGCTTGATGGAAAATTGGTGAGCAGCAAAACGGGGGCAGGACATTATGAAAACGTCGTTTTCGTTGTTGTCGTTGTCGTGGGCAACATATAAATTGCATTTTGGAAAATGTTGCATATCATATATAAATGTAAGGGAAAATAAATCAACTTTGTTGACATTTGTCAGTGTGTTTTTTTTGTTTCTTTGTTGGTCGTTGCCCTGCTGTTGTTGTTGTTCTTGTTGCTCTTGCTGCAGTTGTTGCAGTTGCAATATATTTGTCGCTGCAATTGTTATTGTTGTTGGCGTATATGTTTATGTTGTGTTCCTGCTGATGTTTCTGCAGCTATTTCAGCTGCTGTGCTGCCTCGAATCCAAGCACAAATTTCTGTTTTTCTGTGTTCTTTCCACTACGAAGCCCCCCTCTTTCCACCTTCTCTCTCCACACTCCACGCTGCTTGCACCCCCCCCCTCTACTGGTTTTGTTTCGTTTCGTTTCATATTTTTTATTTACCCCACCGCCCCCGCATGTTTTTTGCCTCCATTTCATATTTTAGCCCTCTACGCTAGAGAAATGTCAAGCGCACTTGCACGACCTCCCAGCCACGCCTTTCAACTGAGTGCTCCTTATGCTTCTGCTGTGTTGACTGACAAAATGCTTCTAAGTGCACAATATTGCTCACATGGCTATGTGGGCGTTCCCCACATTCCCCCCCAGACTTCACGGATTACCCAGAATCCCTGGGATGCTCGTGGGTGCCAGGGGAACCAGACTGACAATAAGCAAATGACTGGAGCAACAAGACGAATACGAACACGAATACGAATACGCAGCAGCACCAACAGCAGAGTACAGAGCACAGAGCACAGAGCAAGACTTTTCGAAAACTTTTAAAAGGATCTCCATCTCACACTCTGGCTGGGCTAATGCGAGTTTGCCCGGAACTCATTATCTGCTAGATTCACCGGGTCACCGAAAGCTACCTGGTGGTACATAAATACACTTGGAGAACACAGGCTGCAATGCTGCTGGGGGGGTTTAACAACGGTTACTTGCTAAAAATAATGCTTAACTTTTCTCTTCTCTTAAGCACTCAGCCACACGGAAAAGTTGCTCTGGGTTCTGTAAGCTCATTTACCATATTAAGGCGGGTGTGTTTGGTTTTGCAACACATTTCCGTAGAAATCATGGAGAAATCATAGACAATAACACTACTAATCTAATTAAAAATTGTGCGAGGGCAACCACTTTCGCCGCCTATGAAAATGAAAATTCAAAAATAAAAGAGTAAAGTAACTGATTAAGTCACACTTTTCACCCCAAAGATAAAAAGTTAAAGAGAGTGTTAGATTGCTAATAGCTAGTGTATGAGCACACCATTAACCCCACGGCGACTGGAGGACAGCTGAACTGGAGGACAGGAGAAGAGGAGGAGAGGAGGACATGAGGTCATCACCTGGAGACTGACAGATGCTCATTAGAGTATTCACGATGTGGTGCGTACCAGAGAACTGTAGCAAGCCACCGGCACTCTAAGTGCACCCGTGTTGACACTCTATTTGCGGGAATAACAAACACCCGGGTGTTTTGCCACATTAAAAAGAATAAAATAAAAAATACTAAATCTTAAAAAATACTATCTACTAAATACTAAATAATACTAAATACTTAATACTAAATGTAAATAAATACTAAATAATACTAAATACCTAATACTAAAAATACTAAATAATACCAAAATATAGGTGCCCTCCTCTGCGCTTCTCAAAAGTCCTACATAAGCAAACCCCTTTTTCGATGAAATTTTTAGAAATACTAATTGTGAGTGTGTGGTGCAGTGATTTTAAGTGGCAGCAGAGGATACTAACAGTGTGATTTCGACCTACTGGAGGAAGAGCCTGAGCCAGCTATTTTCCAGGAGCTACAACCAGCTGTCCGCTCTGACGTGGAGAGAGCTTGAGGAAAGTGGTGAGTACCTGGTGTGTGCGAGACAACCGAGTGTTTACGAGAAATAAATAAGTGATTCGGGTACTTGCAGACACCCGAATATTATGAAATGCCAGTCTTGCAGTTCTATAGTGCGTACTTTTATGGTAGTTACACCATTTAATTTGACTTTCCCTCAAGTTAAGCAGATAGTTCACAACTGAAAACGCTGCCATTTGGAGTTGGTTGCCACATAAATGAGTTGTGATATTACAAAATCGATGTAAGCATCGATGCACTGACATTGCCATCGCGGGCTATGGGCTATAAATCAGAGTCTTTAACGTGCTCCAAATGTTTGCCCCTTCGCCCAGATAACTTATCTTGGAGTCACAGGGCTAAAAATAAAGTCTACTCAACGAGCCGCGGTGTCATTTCGAGAACGAACACGCCTCTTCGCAACGCCCACCGATAATGATAATATTGAATTCGCCTGATAAGGAACAAAGCCGCTTATCGCACACACACTTTCGATAAGTGCGCGCAGCTTTCGCCGCTGCCATAAATCAAAAGTGAATGTGAATGTGTTGAACGAAATGCAAACAAAATGCAAAGAGCAGCAGTGCAACATTTACTTCACTTCGCCAACTCATTCCGAATCCGTTCAACTGCAGCTGGGTCAAATGTGCGAAAGGATTCGATGTCTAGATGCTGAATGTACAGAACGTGGGTATTTTTTTGTATTTTGTTTGTGTTGTGTTTCACTCTGGCTTTTTGTCACCTCGTGGCACAAATTTAAACTTTAACTAAAATCGCAACTTTACGCGAAACACACATAGCAACCAGCACACAAAACACCAAACACAGAAACTAAAATGAACTCAGCATTCAGAGTACCAAACCCTCATTTCTTTTTTCTTTTTTTTTTTTTTGGCATTTTTCGTTGTGATGCTGAAGTTAGTTGTGCGTAGAGTTCCATCAGATGTCATTACATGCACATAAAAAGTGCAAACAGTTGGCGAATGCAAATAACTGCAACTGTTTTTAACTCTTTTTCCACATGACATGTGGACTGGCATGAGTCCATGCTGATTAAGTTGGCCCAAAATGTTTACCTTCCGGCAAGTGAAACACTAATGAATTGCTAGTTTTTGGCCAAGTATCGCAAATGAACGTAGTTATGGCCAATCTAAACCTACTAACCCAATTTGCAAACATTTTCTTTCTGTGCATTCAACTTGTTCTTTTGCAAATAAGCATTTTCAAATACTTGATTCAGAAAAAACGCGCTCTACTCCATTTTGGTATGCACAACTACTGTTTATATTAATTTGGCTTAAATGTATTGAACTTATTATCCCATATCTGCGTCCATTCAGTTGATAAAACAATATTGACTAAAAGTTTTTATGCAGCATGCACAGATGGAAAAGTGATTTAAATTTAAATTGATTTCCCCAAAAATGGCAGAAAAGTAAGGAGCACAACGACACTTTATGTTTAAATTTCCGTTCATATTTTCGCTGAAAAGCGTGCTAACTTTTTTTTTTTGGTATAATGAAACCCCTTAACCGAAATTCTAAATATGTATCAATAATCCTACAAAATTCGTTAACGAAAGTAACTCATTTAACTCCTTTAACTCCTGTAACTCCTTTCTGTCTCTAAGTCATTATCTTGGCACACAGTGGCCAAAAGTGGCCCACATTTGGGGGCGTTTTCAATGGGAATGGTAAATAGAGGTCACTAAATGGGTTTTTCTCGGCCCATGCTCAAATCTCTTATCAATCACAAGGGAGCCACATTTGATTTTTGGCTAAAAGAGACATTTGTGACACCCCAGCTGGTAATTGTTTGTAAATGCCGACCTCTCGGGAGCCATTTCGAGTTGGCCAAGAGCAAAAATCGTGAATGTAGGACAGCGTTTGAGGGCCCGCCTAATTAGTAGCGCCAAGTGGGTGGTGCTGGGTGGTTGCTGGGTGGTTTCTGTTTGGTTTCTGGGTGGTTTCCGGGCTGTCTCGAACATGGAACATGTTGCACGGCCTTGAGGGGACTTTCCACTGTAACTGCTGCTGACGTTTTGGCTCATGTTGCTGCTGCCACCAATGCCACCAATGTTGCTGCTTTTGCTGTTGTTGCTGCTGCCGTCGCTGTTGCCTAATGAGCGTCAATTAAAGTGGCATTAACGCAGCTCGGACGGCCAAGTGGGACCCACCAAAGCGATCCGATCAATCAAGGCACAATGGTAAGGTGATTGTTGCCAAAGGGAAGCCTTTTTGCCTTTTTGCTTAGCATATTTTTTTTTTTTTTTTGCTATGTGTGTGAGTGTCGTTTGTGCGTTGTTTTCTGTGTGCTTTGTGTGTTGTTTGTGGGTGTTTGTGTGTTGTTTGTGTGTTGTTTCTGGGTGTTTTTGCCCCGCCCCGCATTTTGCGTAGAAATAAATTGAGTGGAAATAATTTTTTTATGTTCTCCCTGCCTTTATCTGCCACCCATTTCTCTGTTTTCTGTGCGTTGCGTTGCGTTGCGTTTGCCTTTTTATGAATTTGTCGTTCGTCTCTCGTTTGCCTCGCCCGTTTTATTGTTGAACTTAAGTAGATTATTTGTTTATTAACACAAAAGGCAGTCGGACCCAAAGCGTTGAAGGCATAGACCCAAGGCCCAAGACCCAAGACCCAAGTCGTCGCACAGTCCCAGTCCCAGTGCCAGTCCCTCGTTGCCAACTGGTCAGCAGCAGTGGCTTTAGTGGGTAAATTGCCCTATTTTTCATATTTCGCATAGAAAACAACAAGCGTACTTATTGTTATTGGCCGACTTGCTGACATTTTCATTAACAGGGCAAATAAAAAGGAATTGCTTTAATCGCCCAGCATGACTTATAAAGCACTTGCTATCCTAAAGTGATAAATACATTTATATATTGGTGTTTTATAACAATCAGGACACTTTTGTGAAGTTTTTAATGAAAATAGTTGAAATTCCTTTATATGTATATTTTCAAATATACATTAAGTACCCAAGACACTGTAGTATATTTTCGTCGAACGATAAAGTCAAGTTTCGCTGCGCATTTTAATCAAATTAGTAATATACCTGCGCGTATATATTACCAATGCAAAGTTTTTTGGCCCCAAAACTTTAAATTACGAACGCTTTCGAATTTTATGGCTCGCGGGGTGGGGAGGGGAGGGGAGGGGAGGGGCGATACGAGGCTGACAGGAGCGGAAGGAAGGAAGGAGCGATGGTGCCGCCAGATTCTGATTTCGTTCGTCATTTGAACTTTGTCGGTTCAGCGCGCCCATCGATTGCCAGACTCCGGCGTTTATATTCGTTTATTCGTTTATTTTTGTTTTGGCCATCGCCGAACTGATGGCGGATGGTGATGTCACCGTTGATTCCTCGATGCTTCTGACAACAACCCCCCCCCGCGAAAACACCACGCCGGATATTATGCAGAGCCCCTCCTCCTCCGCCAAGCTCATTATCAGAAGTAATTTAACTTTGGTGCCGCTTCTTCGCTAATGAAAGGTGTTCCACCCCCTCCCCCCCCGAAACGCTCCACCTTTTAACAAGCAGCTGTTCCGGTCATCTGAAAGCTGGCATTTTCCGGAAAGGTTGAGAATCGCCCGGAGCCGCACACCAAATGATTGCCGACAAAATGAAATTGCAGTCGAGCATCCGGTAAAGTTCGGTTAACGTGCCCTAATGATTGACCACTTTTTTCAAACGAAACTTTGGCTTAATATTTGATTTGACCTATGAAAGTCAAAGAAAGGAAGCTTAAACAATAAACAAGTTACAAGTATGAATGCTAAAAAGTGTACAAAAGTGTAGCGGTGTAAGAAAAGTAGCGATGTAAAAAGTGCAGCGATGTAAAAGTGTAGCGATGTAAAAAGTGTAGCGATGTAAAAGTGTAGCGATGTAAGAGTAAAAGATAGAATCGGCGAATAAAATGCGATACTCTTAAGAAATATGCATAGAAATCTGTAGAAAATGATTTTCAAAATTGATAAAAATTGTTTTGCTGCTACAAAACGGCAACGGCAAATCGTCTTTGGGTAAACCCAAATTTGAATATTTTGTTGGAGGTGAGCGCACTGCACTGGCTGGCGCCGAAATATTGATGTCGTTGTTAGTGGCATTTGCATTTGCATTTTCAGATTCAGTTGGGAACTGAGCTCAGTTGGTGAACTGAAATGGGCGGCGGGTGGCATGCAGAATGCAATTTCTATATTTGCTTTTTCCTCCTTTTTTTTTCTTCCGTTTTCTCCAATTTTTTTTCTCAATTTTTCTTCATTTTTTTCTTTTTTTTTTTGAGCAATGCACAAACATAAATATAAACGAGTGCCGCGGGTGTTGGAGGGAAAGGGGAGCAGAGAGGCACAATCACAAGTCGGTCTTTAAAGTCGCTGATGGCTGTAGATGGTGAATAGTTACTGGTGAAAATGCTGCCGACGCTGACAATCGCAGCGATTTCTTTGTAATTTCATCGATTTTGGCAACGACTTGGCTCCTGATGCCCGATAAAATTAATGAACATTCAGAGCTCTGACCTGAAAAATGAAATGCACCAGCACTAGCAGCGTTTTGCCTTGGCATTTGTGTTTTGCTGCTGATGTTGCAGTTTCACTTGATTTCCAAAGCGATTCGATTCGATTCGATTCAAATCGCAAAGGGGCAAGAATGGTGTATGGTGGGGGGGCGGCTCTTTAACTGGAGCCTTTGGATGATTGAGCAGGCAAACAAAAACAAAATCAATTTATTTGCGATTATTCAACGGTTGCAACTTGCAAGCTGCAACAACAGAGCTGCAAAACATCACAAAACAACACAAAACATCAGAAAACATCACAGTGCGGAATGGTGCGGAAGAAAAGCAGCTAAATCAATGGCCATTGGCTATTGTGTTTCAAGGAGCTGTCGACTGCTGGTCTCTTCTGGACCCTCGAACAGTTGAATGAATAAACAAGATATGCTCTTCAGTCAGTAAGTAAGTGGGGGGGGGGGGGTCTGAATAAAGTGAAATCCGTTTATTGCAACTAATTGCATTCAATTGAACTTTTATGGGCCCCCCCCATTTACTTCTCACCCCGCACTTGCAGCTGCTAATAATGCATCGGATAACTTACTTTCTGCTGCTCCGTTAAGTAAACTCTGCCACGGGCTTAATCAACAATGCCATATTGCTCTTGGCATTCGACAACGAGTGTGAATCGCCCGGAGGATGAACTGGGATGCCATGGGATGCACTGGGATGCAGTTGATTCAGGGGTGACTGGGGATGCATACCAAAGTGTTTTCAAAAGAAAGGTTAAGTGGTCGGTCGAGCCAACGGATAGAAATCGCCAGGGGCTTGGAAAAATTAACAAGAAGGTTATTGATGCCAATGCCAATTGAAAATTGTAAAAGAAAAAAGAAGGCATGCAATAATACATACCAAATGCAATACTGGAAAACCATTTCATTTCTACTAAAGCAATTCGCAACAAACAATTTTGCGCATAAATATTATCGCCGCATAAACATAACTTTTTATTTTCAGAACGTAAATGAAGCTTGGTGCAATAAAAATGTGTGTTGTAATGAGGGGAAATCCAATAAAAAAGATATATAATTTTTGAAAGCCTATAAGTAATAAAGCTTTGCCAACACAACTTTGCCTAAGTCAAAATTCAGTTCAAGTTGAAATATGCTCCTAGAAATAACAAAAGAATTTAGCATTTAAAAGAACATTTTATGGCTGTGTAAAATATTAACGAACTCCCAAGATTGTTGCTCATTGAAATTGATTGCAATTGCAACTATTGCCACTAGGCAATTGAAAAATGGCAATGGGTAACAAAAAAAAAGTACGCGACCAGCAGTTTTTGGCCATTAAATTCGGTTTTAGCCAGCGAAAAAACCCTTCAGCTAGATTTTCGCCCAAAAGCTCTTTAGCCATACCGATACCGATGATACCGAAACCGAAAAGGTCCATAAAAATGCGATGAGTGTGGCTGGTGCTCGTGAAAGCATCTAATTTCCATTTCCATCTGCCTGCGGCACTCATAATCCTTAACTCAGCCAGCAAATCCCGCACATTTAGCATAAATGATATTATCAGGCAGCCTCATCAGCATCATCATCATCATCATCATCATCATCTACACCATCGCCATCACCACCATCACCATCACTATCGTCTACACCCAACTGCTCCTCCAATCGAAAACTGTCAACAGCTGGTAGTTGCTTTCGACTAACCGGTTTGAGTCATCAGAGTCATCAGGGCAGAAGCCGCCACAATATGGGGACATTGACTGGATGGATCCGCTCCGGACTTGGATGCACTGATCCCACACTCCGCCCATTTGCCTATCTGGATCTCTGGGATGGGCATATACATACATACATACATACATATATAATGCAGGTCATATGCTCAGTGGGTTGCCTCGGCAAATTTCCATTCATCCTGCCACTTCAAATTAAATGCGCTTAATGTCTTTATGCGGTTGTTGCCGCTGCAATATGATGCAGTTCAGCCGCCGAGGAGGCGGAATTACATCAGGACACCGCATCTTTGCCATACATTATTGCGGATACGGATAGAGATGTATATATATATATATATACGTTGCGAGTGGATTGAAATTAAAATGGAAGGGAAGGACGTTCTCCTCTTTGCTTGGCATAATTTCTATGAGATTCGCTTGGCTCAGCGAAAGTAGCAACACTGCCGTAAATTATTTATTTGGGGCCAAGCAAGCGACAGCTAAGTGTATGGCAACAAGTGCACAGAAAGAAATATTCTATATTAGCTATTGTAACCTTTTTCATAACCTTACGCATAATGTGGTAAAAACAAGTGTCAAAAAGTTTGCATAGTCTGTTGCATATTTTTAAGCACATATGTGCAATGTGCTATTGTGATCTCTTCAGGATTTGACACAGAGTGCTTTGCAAAATTATGTCACTCTTTGCAATGAAGACTTAAGAATCCTGGCTCAACGCTGCGTATTTTTGGTTGCAAATTTTCGTAAGCTCAATTATTGATATCAGAAACAAAGTGATTTCTGTGGCATTATTATTTGTGCTTATAAAGCAGCTCAAAAATGAAATCACCACATAAACATAAGTATAAGAATGAGTGTCAAAATGCTTTGTGGCATCATTTGTTTTGGGAAAACAATTTTGCCCGCTGGAGTACTGAGCCATATTTCTTTGATATTAATTACTGATTAAAAACATACCAAACAATGCAAATCTCAATTTGACCTATAAATACGAAATTAACGCCGAGAGCTGCCTTTTTATCCGTGTAGCAAGCAACCAACGACGACGACGACGACGACAACATGAAAATGTAGAATGAAATGAAAATTGTTTCATTCTAATTAGAGCAGCAACATTTTGCGCTGAGACAGCAAACAGCAGTGGGGTGGTAGCAAGTGGGTGGTGGGTGGTAGGTGGGCGGTTATGGGCCACGACTGTCGACTAGAGATAGACGACAATTAGGCAACGGCTTCGCGAGAGAAGAAGGTGGTGGTGGGTGGTGGGTGGTTGGTATGGGTTTGTGGGGATGGCAAGAGGCGTGTGCAGATTGGGGCATCAAATTAAATGAGTTGGCGCTTCGCCTGCCCCTTCCCTTCCCTGCCCCTTCCCCTTCCCCTCCCTGCATTGCCCTGCCTACTGCTGAGTATTGCTGAAAGTAAAAGTGTTAAAAAGCTGAGCTGCTCACTTGAAGGTAAATCTGTAGCTCAAGTAAGCAAATGCATGTGTAACAGTGTGTGTGTGATTATGACACTTATGTGCTCATTTCTGTCACGCCCCATTTTCGAGGCAAGCGGCAAGAAAGCATGGCAAAAGCATAGCAAAAGCATAGCAAAAGCAAGAAACTGAAGCAGAAGCAAAGACTTGGCGCTTTCAACGATTCGGCGGCGGCTGTCTTGGAAGTTGTGCTTTGCATTTGTTGTTTGTTGTTTGCTGGCGCTGCGCTTTGTTCATTTCTCGACTTGAAATAGAGAGCATTTGAGACGTATTTAAAAAACAATTAGAGACGGAAAAGCTGTTGGGCAGGGCGGCAGAGGGGCTGGTGTTTCTGGTTACTTGGATTGCTTAATTTCAAAATTCCTGAGTGCCAGTACCTTCTCCCGCCATTCGCGCCACCAAAATAAAATTAATTTTTAGCCAAGCGACCGTAAAATGAATAAAAAACAATTATGTTCCTTTGCTCGTTGCCGTTTTCTTGATTTTTGCCTTCCGTTTTAATTTTTTTCTTTTGCAAAACATGTGTTAATTGGAGAATAGTTGTTCCATCACACATTTGAGTTTCTACAGCTTGATTAAATTGACTCGTTGAAATGAGATACTTATTACACCTGAATCAAACAACTTTTGAAGCTGATTGAGGCGAAATCTCTGGGGCAAAGTTCTTTTACCAAATTAGAAATGGCAAACCATTTACATACATGTCATTCTTATTGAGGAAATTTAAGCGCTGCAATTGATGCTGCGGGTTATAATTTCTGATAGAAAGCAGAATATTCAATTACTAAATAATGGATAATGGATAGCTCCGTAATTGAATTTCAAGTGGAAAAATCATGCTTTGTTATTAATTTTTTTCCATTTTGTCTTTTTACTCAAATTGATAATCAACCGGGCGAGGCATTTCACTTAATCAAGTGGGCAGCACATCTTTGACAATCAAATTGATTTCATCCTCAATCTGGGCCACTCGATTATCCCTCAAGGCTGTCACAAATTGTTTCCAAAGTTGGTGGTGAGCGTTGTGCATATAAAATTGCAATTTTGAATGCAACTTTAGCCAACGACGAGAGCAGTAGCAAAAGTGGCAACTATATACAGGCAGGCGTCCACAAAAAGAGTGAGCCGAGTAAAATTATACAAGTTTTTGCCATCTACCGACTGACAACCCTGACTATCCTGACTACTCCCCAAAGCCCAGTCATAGTCACAGTCCATGTCCCCGTCACAGTCCCAGTCTCAGTCCCAGTCCCATCCCAATTGCAGTTGAGTTTCAAACTCATCCCACTCACCTCTCTATTCTCAAACTTAATTAAAAACCCTCGCCTCGCCGAATCAGAAATGTTCAAAAAGTGCTCAAAAAAAAAAAAAATGTGTACACATAAAAATGCTAATAAATGCGTCGCGGTCCTTCTGCTATCCTGTCATCCTACCATCTCACCATCCTGATATCCTGCCATCCTACCAACCTGCAATCGGAGAGTCGGGAACTTCGGCTGCTTGCCACCCACATGCATTTCCTGGTTCCTGTTGCCCAATTTGGTGCCACTTTCCAATTGCAATCCTTGGCCATGGCCGTAGTGTCACCAACGCAAAATGGAAAGTACCCCGGAGTTACAGTTTTCGGTTTTGGATTTGCTTTTGCCTTTGCCTTTGCTTTCGGCCTTTGAGCCTGAGGAGTCAACTTAGGCAACTTGGCCCTGGTTCGATGCCTTGCAATTTGGCCGATTGTGCACGTAACATGAAATCAAGTAAAATACACGAATTACATTAGCCCTTTGCGTGCCATGCGCCATTTGTTGCAAACGTGACAGCAGTCCAAGTCCAAGTCGAAGTCGAAGTCGAAGTCGAAGGATTCGCATCCAACGAACTCCTGCTTTTGCTCTTGCTCCTGCTCCTTGAGACACCCCATTCTCATTACCGGTCATATTTTACGCTCCCTGTGGCCATAACCAAAAATGTGGAGCACTCCGTGCTGTCACTCGAGTCCAAGGAGCGGTGGCTGGGCAAAGGACACTCCATTTGGAGGCCCATTCGACAGCTGGGGTAACTCTCGGCAAAAGAAAACACACACACAGACAATCACAAACTTAAGGATTCGGACATGACTTGGATTGTGATTTTTTTTGACCCACTCGAATACCGGGAAATATTTTAAACTACAGATTAAACCCAACCACTTCATTGATAGGCATGATCTTCGCTTGGTTTGTATTTTACTCTGAGGTAAAATAAGAAGAGTTTTCTTTTTTAAGAATAAAACGTACACTGTGATAAGTCTAGAGTGCATTTCTTGACTTTGGAGTAAGAACTATAGCTTGTGAATTGTCATTAATGTTGAGAACTTAATTGTCATTTGGAAAGAATATTGTTTACAGTTGCGCTGGTCACACACGCAATGGCTCTATAAAAATATAAATATAAATATTAATGCTGTACCCATGTGAAGCATCATTTATTAATATTTAAATTACCCGGATTATTTACATGAATAAATAGCAGCGCGTATGTACATTTTTACTATACGACCTGCGTGTGGACTAATGGTCAACAACGTGCTACTCCCATCTCCCATCTGCAGTGCATATTGCATCGAATTCAGGACACTCTTGTTCAACAGTTTTATGAACTTTAATTCAAATATATAAAAAACTTAAATAAAATATTCTTCTTGCTCTTTAATGATTGGTTTGAACTCCTCACTCCAACTCAGGCTAATTAAATCTGCAGAACTTAACAAATATTAAATATTTATAAGTGCATTTGCATCATGGTTTCCCCATTAGCTGTTTGAAAATACCGAGAGTGAGAGTGAGTGCAGGGGAATTGCTGGTTTTGCCCCATTTTCGCGCTGATCACGATCATTTGTCAGGCGCATTACTGGGTTCAACTTCAGGAGCTCCAGTCCGTCCGTCTGGGGTGGTCATAAATTGTTTCTTTGCATGCCGCAGTGGCGGATAATGCAGCTCAGAAAATATTAATTAAAAATACAACGCGTGTGGGTGTGTGAGTGAGTGTGTGAGTGGGTGAATGTGGGTGTGCAAATTAGTGCCGAAGTAAGCATTCAGCAGGGGAAATGTGTGAGTGGCTTAGTAGAGGACTGCGCTACGCAGGAGCTAATATAAATGGTAATGGTGAGCTGGGGAAGAGCGGGAAAAGTTGGCAGACAATAAGTAACCCCAGCTAGCAGCAAAAACTCTTGAAATTAATGAATATACATTGTTAAATGTATTTAATTAAAGCTCCAAAAAGAAAGTAAAATGTGCGGCGGGAGTTGGTAGGTGGTAGGTAAAACCAACAAAAGCCGTTCCAAGTGCAGATGAAGTTTCAAAGCAACCAACACAAACGAGCACTCTTTACCACAACAACCTTTGCCTAAATAAAACGCCATAAAGTTGATAAATACCCGCCCATTCGAACTTTACGAAAGTAACTACTTCATTCGCCCCTTATTTTCGGTGACTTAAGGTATATGGTTACAACCCTTTTTTTGGCTTTTAAGCCATTGGTTTGTGATGCAAGATGGCGTTTACTAAAAAACCAACAGCGCATATTTACAGATAGATAGTTACATTTAGAGTACGTTTAATGAAGCTCAGCTCGAATAAAATAAAAGCAGCTTTTAAATTCTAGTGACGATTGCACCAAGTTCTGTTAGCAAAAGTGGCGACAAAAATCCAAACATTTTTCAAATTTGCTTAAAACAAATGCTAATTCCAGAGCAATACATTTTCCGAAAAACCAGCGCCTAAACTGGGTTTTTTTTTGTTGTAGAAACCCACAAAATGTGTACTTGTGGCCAACACTCGTTCCGCTCGCGTGTCTCGGCATAAGATTTATTTATTAGCATTACAATATTTCATCGATATGTCAACAAAGTTTTGGCTCGATGCTGCTTATGCAGTTATGCATAGATGTCGTTATCATTTCATGGAGGAGCAATTGCCACAAATAAATCAATGTTATTAAATGCTGTTAACGTATACCGCTTATTTATACTGTGTGACTTTTTGCTCGCCAGCCTGGGAGCCACTTAAACCATTTAAATTGTACTATTTGCATGGAGCGAGGGCGTTAGTAATTGAAAAGGGGTGGTATCTCTATCATAAATAATGTCTATATATATACAAATGCATATATGCATTTGCAGACAAAGGTAGTCGACTTTCGTTTGTCAATAAATTATTTAATGTGTTCAAAATGATATAATTAGATTTTTATTGTTTTTAGAACTAAACAATACAAGCCAATTGTCACTGGAGAATACATTAGGCTTGTTCTTCAATTAATTAAATGAATTGTTGCAATATTTTGTTGGTTTCAATCATCAATCATCAAGATGGTGTTATCGATGTGTCGAAATTAAATTAATTAGAGGCACTTTATGCAAACTTACCAATGCTTTGTTATTTAATATATAAATACGCTTTCGTCGTGAATATCCCGATTATGTTTGAGATGCATTCTCACCTGCAAAAGTGGGAAAAATCGTTGGTTAATAATTATTTATTGGTGGAAAAGGTAGAAAAATTAATGAATGCCATACATAATTTATTTTTACACGAATTAATTTAAGCGTTATGCCTTTTGAGGCAAAATGAACATTGTCAAAACCGATAAATCACGCGGTGAAAGAGTACATTGTTTTCGTGAATAATATCTTTAGTGCTTTAATGTGTGTGCATCACATCGCATATGTGTGGCTAATTGTTTGATTTGCGGACACTTTTCCCACGGCCAATTACGAAATTAAATTAATGTAAGTCCACTCAGCGGAATCAGAAACAAAGGCAACAGAGCAGGCAAAGAGTACATAAACGGTCAGTATCGATTTTCGACCCCACACAACGGCGAAATGCACTTAAATTAATATTTATGTCGGTGGAGGGGTTGACAAATTGTAAATTGTAAGGTATACTAACTAACGAATTTCCAATTATTTTGGCAATTATATTGAAAGTCGTGTATTGCAGTACAAGTAAATTAACGAAAACTAATAGAGTTTATAGAAAATTATTAATGTGCTAGGAAACCCATTTTTGTTTATTTATGATAATACAATCAGAAGTTGAATTGCTAACAAATAGGAGTATCTCTCTCATTAAGTTATTAATTGCATTATCAGTTATAATAGTTTATTTTAATTAGATCCCAAGGGTAAATCCATATTGAGTAGCATGGCAAGATGGTTTACAGGGTATTTAAATCTCTGCCCGCCGAAATGAACTCCTCCGCCTCGTTCATTTTCTGCGTGACCATGGTGTCTGGTCACAAACCACGTGACCCATCTTTTGTCTCCACGCACCCAACCAGATAACCGCGTAGCGGAGCAGGAGCAAGTCACTCCACCACACCCACAAATGGGATTGGAGATTGGAGCCACGACCCGACTCACAACTCGGAAGAAGGCGCCACTGTTCACAGTTTTGGGTCAGGAGGAGCAGCAGTTGGTGGTAATGGTTTATGCAGCGACGCCTGCCAAAAAAATATTTATACCACCGTGTGTACATGTGTATGTACTACGTATGTATATGTTACGTTTACTTTTTGCCGCGGTGGCAAAAAGTTTCGGCCCAGGGCAAATGTATTCACACTACGAGGAGGCATCGAGTGGCCATAAATAAGATACTAATGCAACTTAAATAAGACAATAATATGGGAAATCTGCCGGGAACTGGCGCCAATGATATATATTCCACATAGGTAGACTGGCTGTTGGGAAAACCACAAAAAAGAAAAGAAAAGAAACCCAGCAAAAAATAAGGGGAACTGAATTCATAGTCGAAGATGCGATAATTTATTTAATTTCGTCTTAGTTTTTCACCTGCACTCGCTCTGGTTTATACCCCTCCCTCCGTGACTTCCAATTTCAGTGGCTCTGCATGTCCACTTCGCTATGTATTTATTCAGAGGATACTCCGCCACTCGACACTCGCCACTTGCCACTTGCCACTTGCCACTCGCATCAATTGCCAAATCCTTCTGCCGACAGCTGCCCCACCTCCTTGTGCCGCTTAAGGAACTTTTTTTTCACTCAATCTGCCTGCCTGCGTCGCATCCTGGACATGTCTAGCAGGTCGATGAAGCGTTGGATGGATGGATGGATGAATGGATGGACGGATGAATGGATGGATAGATGGATGAACGGTAGAATGGATGGATGGGTGGACGGTTTGCATACACTCATCTCTTACTTAAAACAACCAGAAACAATCCAAGTAAATCTGTTGTCTTAACACATAATAAATCAGCCACATTTTGAATGGCTATTTCGGCATTATTATGGGCATTGACTTTGACTTGGATGGAATGAATGGAGCGGAATGGAATGGATCCACCCAAGTGGGTGGCCGTGCCAAATTAAATATGCCGCACTTCAGGCGATGCCACTCAGGCGATGCCTCAATCAATCAATCACAGCCAACAGCTGCCGCTTCACTTGATGCTGATTCGTAGACTTAAGTCCTAGCTTCTTCAGCCTCTCGTCCTTCTTGGTTAATTAAATACGCTCATAAATTCAAAAGCCCCATCGTCCCCATCGTCGTCATCGTCGTTGTTGTCGTCTTATTCTTAGTCTTGGTCTTGGTCTTGGTCTTAGTCTTATTCTTAGTCTTAGTCATGAATGCCTGCGCCTGTATTGTTGTTTGTTTGTTGTATCATTGTGTCATTGAAGCCGCAGAAATGCCAGAGAGTTTGGTGCTTCAGTTTCTGTTTTGCCAACGAAAGAGCTACAGTTCCAGGGTCAGAGGTTGGGTGGTTCGAGTTTCAAGATCCACGGCTACTATTGTTCGTTTGTCGCGCCGAATGCGCCGAATGGGAGAACAACATGAACAAGGCACCTTAAGACCGCTTTCACCTTGGCCCATTCCCATTTCCACTGCCCACCTCCCCACTTTCCATTTTCCATTTTCCACTTGTCACTCCTTCTGCTGCTGCTCCTCCTCCTCCTTCAACGGAATTCCAGCCCAGAAGTCGCCGCTTTGGGCCTATGAATGCAGCCAGCCAGCTTACTGCGAAAAGAACTGCGATTGGGAAACCCTTTGAGCTTGAAATCAAGTGTTCTGTTGTTGTTAATGTCGCTGCTCAGACATTGCGCGGCTTATTGATTGATTGAATGGCCTTGAGGGGATTTGCCCTCCTCTCCCTTGCACTTGGCCAAGTGCTCAAGTGCGAAGCGAAAATATTGATCAAATTGAGAACTCAGAATTGAGGAATGAGGAATGGAGAATGGAGAACGCAGAACGCAGAACGCAAAAGCCCGCAATTGCACTTTACTCTGAACGTAGGCTTTTAAAACGGGGAAGCCCCGGATGAGCTGCACAGATAAAAACAAAAGCTCAAATAAAAAACATTCTCACAAAGGAATGCGCTTCACAACTTCCACTTTCCAATCATCTCGAGATATATTCTTATGCAAAATGAGGTGTTCAAATCACCCAATTTCTAAACTATGTTCCATAGAAAAATGGAATTACAATTACACAAGTTTGCAAACAACAATATATACTTAATTCTGATTAGTGCCACTTTTTATAGTCACTCATGACTATGATCACATGATCAAATAACTTTAAATCTTATTGTTGTGCGTAGATTTTAAAATGTGTTTTAAAGTTCATTTCTGCAGTTCTGCAGTCAATTTCAATTTCTTTCCGTGTGTCCATTAAAATCGTGTGCGCCCTGTTAATTCAACAGTACAAGATTATTGGGGCAGTGAGGCATTGAGGTATTGAGGCATTGAGGCAAGCAGAAGCCAAATTGATTTTGATTGACCTCGCGCCCCGCGTTCGCCACTTGTCGCCAATATGTGTGCCAAAGTTTTTGGGGTTCCCAGCAGGATGCTTTCCCCGCTTTCCCTGCATTTTTCCGCTTTTGCCACTTTTCTCGGTTTTATGTGATGACAACTTAAGGAGGGAGTCTCAACTTTTAAATCGAACTATCGACTATACTTTGGGCAAGTGGAAGATGTGTGCAAAATGCTCCCTCAGCTCACTTTAAACCCATAAAGCCCCCGCACTTTTACCGCAATTTAATATTTTGCAACAACTCACACAAAAGTTTTCCACCAGAGCCGCAAATTCGTATTAATCCAACTAGGAGTGGGCAAGGAGTGGAGTGGAGACACAGCGGATCCAGGCAGGCATCCAAGTGCCCAAGTGCCCAACTACCCAAGGATTCGAGGATCCGAGCAACTATAGGAGATTGACAGTGACGGCGCGCTGAGGGGGGGGAAATGGTGGTCAGAGTGCAAAGTGTCTCACAAGTCCACTTGACACTAATAACAGATTTTGCGGTCGCTCGAAAAGTTGAGTAAGCACTACAACAACTGCAATGGCCAACAGTTTTCATTCCATTCCATTCCATTCCCCATTCGACCACAATTGCCCCCACTCCACAGATGAATTTGACCAGAATCGAACGATTTATATACTATGACAGCCTTAGGAAAAATCCTGCCATTCATAATGGTAATTGTATCACAGTCTTTGCCGAATTTGGGACCTTTATTGCGAATAGAGCTGTGTATTTACAAGGACTTTACTGACTGAAGGGATAATAACCTGCACATTGTTTAGTTTCAGTAATCACTGTATATGTATATAGTGTAAGCGATGGTTGATGGCATAAAATCCTTACTTTGTAAGCTAAATTCCCTGCAGTGAATATAAGTCTTTGGTTTGTTTAAACAGCCGTCTAAAAATACACCTATATTCGCTGATTAAGTGTGCGAAAGTAAGTTTGTAATGATGTTTTGGGTCGAGAACTGCGTAGTTAGTACAATTCTTGCCATCGTTACGCAGTGCGGCGTTAATTAATTCGTTACATAATCGGCAAATAACTCAGTAGTATCGCTGCCGGCTACTTTTTGACTTTTGTGGCGCCACTGCTGCTGCTGCGGTGTGCTCGAAAATAAAAATGAAAATGAAAACTTTTGGGCCTACGGCCTGGCGGTCATAACTTCAGCTTTAACGGCGCGCAACACAACCCGCAGCGATGCGATGGCAGATGCGGATAAAGAAAAGGCAGATATTTACACAAAGGGTGTGGGGCCCGAAAACATTTACCACCCATTTACCATTTTCGCCTTCCCCCCCCCATTTCCAGCAACCTTGAAACTTTCCTGTGGCCTGTCCACTCACTCACACAAACCCCTTAATATAGGCGGCATCGCATCTGGCGAACAAATCTCTCGCTCGCAATTCGGAAATGTCCAAAAACTGTTTTGCAGCCCATTGCGTGTGTCCTGCGTGTGCTCTCCAGCCCAAATGCTCCTGAATGCTCCACAGTGCTCCAGAGGGCTCCAAAATGCCTCCGAGCCACCTCCCCTTCAGCGTGCATACATAGTATATGGGTAGCAGATAGTTCTCCTCTTATTTTTTAGGGGTAGCTGGGATGCTCGGCTGGAATGGCGGCTGCTGCCTGCGGGCCAAAAACTGTTAAATTATTTTTTTATTGCCGGGCAGGAGGAGGAGCAAGAGTGGCGCTCCTTTATGAAGGCGGCGGAGCTGTCTCTGCTTCGAAAGTAAGCGTTAAGTACGAACAAAGTGAAAAGTATTGCCCGTGCGTGCCCAAAGTTTTTACCCCAACAAAACAGTGCACCACCAGTACCAGTACCAGTACTAGTAGCAGTACAGAGGCAGAAAGGAGTGGAGTGAAGTGGAGTGAAGTGAAGTGGGGTGGGGTGGGTTGCAACTCAACCCAGTTCAGCCATCAAGCCATCAGCCATCAGCCGCAGCGTCAAACAAAGCACTTGAAGTGAAAATTGTGCTGGCTTTTGTCTCTTTGTCTTTGCTTAACTTTGGTGTGCCACTGCTGCAGTTGCCCACTGCAGTCGTAAGACAAGAACGAAGGCTATAGTCAAGGGTTTACCCCCGACTTTCAGATACCCCGCCACTGACTAACAACTACCTAACTACACAACTGCCAACTGCCAACTACTAACTACCCTTTTGTGTAAAGTTTCAGCGGAACGTGGGCGTAATTTTTGTGAAAGTCAACGGTGTAGTGGTAACTTTTGCTAGAAATCACTACATGGGCGCAGACAGTATTAATGCCAACTAAATAAAATACAAAAATGCATAAAAAAAAAAGAACTGCAGTTGAGAGTTTGCACCGCTTTGAAAAAGCCAAGCAAGCAACTTGCTTACACATTGCAAGATATTAATAAAGGAGCAGTAGTATAAATGAGCACAGTATCAATGTCAACAAAATATATATGAATGCCAATAAAAGTTATAGTCGAGCACTACCCCTTATCAGACTATCAGATACCCCACGACAAACAAGCCCTTTGTGAAAAGTTTTGTAATCATCATTAAAGTTAACTCTTAGGCAGTGACTCCGTTAAATATTAAAAAATATATTAAGGCAGCAAAAAATATGCTAAATTGGGTTAATGAAAAGTGATTGGGATGCTTGAATATTTATCTTATTCTCCACTATATATTTGTATTATCATTATGTATTTAATATAGAAAGTGTGGCACAAATAGCAATTGGCTTTTTATCATATTTCACCAATATTAATAATAATAATAATCAAAGGAATGTTAGATTAATCCGCTCACTAGGCACACAAATGAAGTGGTTAGGCGAAATACAAAGAATCTACGAAACAATACACGAACATTATTTGATTTTCAAGAGATTTGCTAGGAATGAAGGATTATATGTTTCGTTTAATTATTCCAAGATTCCACCGCTGTGCAAGAAAACGCACCACGTTTTGAAGTTATGTGACCCATTTAAAAGGAATTTCATTAATTAATGTGTGTTGGCCGAACGTGCAGTGCAGTCATTTCAGCCAATCATTTTCAAACATCCCAACAAAGTTGAAACCTTAAGCACAATCAAGCCCGCCCATTAAAGATTAATCCATGGCTGGGCGAAACCTTTGAGCCATAATGTTCGATGTGTGTGTTCGATGGCTGTTGTATTTTCGTGTCCGTCTGCTGTTTTCTGTTTTCGGTTTTAAAGCGACTAAGTGGTCTTTTGGCGTGATTAGTAAGTTTTTGAAACTGCCCAACATTTGCCGGACACTCTATATCCCAATTTGTACACATTGTGCGAGTGGAGAGTGAGTGAGTGAGTGAGTGAGTGAGTGAGTGAGTGAGTTCGAGTTATATAAACTTGTGCTAAACAAATGTGACGGCTCCTCCGACCGAAAAACACCAGAAATTGAGAGGTCATAAATAACTTATTTCCAAATTGCAGACGTGGTGGCGGCACACACCGCACACACCGCACACACCGCACACACTCGCTCGCTCGCATATGAACATACACTCGTATTCGCATTCGCATTCAACGTATTCGTAGCATTCATCGTATTCGAGAACCCACATCAGCTGTCACTCAAAAATGACTAACACGCATTGCCCCTCCGGTCGGAAGTTGTGCCGAGAGTTTGGACAGGACACGCTGAAGCGAAAGGAGCACCAACAGCAGCACCAACAGCAGCACCAACAGCAGCAGCACCAACAGCAGCACCAACAGCAGCACCACCACCACCAGTATAAATGAGGATAAAAGTTTTCCTTTTGATTGATTTGAGTCATTTGAGTGCTCTGGACAAATTTCGATTCGTATGGCAGAGCACGGTCCGTCAGGCAGTCGCTCTAATTAGTGTCCGTGTCTCTGATACGAGTAACATACATACATACATACATACATATGTACATATATATTTTCTCATATAGTGCCAGCACAATTTTGTGAAATATTCACTGGCCGCTCGGAATGCAGCCGAAAGTCGTTTCAATGGCCAAAAGTCGGATTCTTCACCATCATTGAAATGTGCGTAAATGAAAAATTTCGTTTACATAATACCCTCGAAATGAATGCGCCCCACAGAAAACGCAACGTAACGAAACGAAACGCAATCGCAAACGCAAACGAACACGTAACGAACACACAAATCCGCAGCCGTGTCCAGACTATTCCCTTTCAATACGCACAATGAATAGATCACAGAAAATGGCAAATTACCAAAATACCAAGGCAAACTGCAAGTACGCTCCTACCAAATGCCTTAGTTCGCAATTGGGCGAGAAGGTCCTCCGCGGAGCAGCCAGAGGTGTGGATGGCCGGATGGCCACAAAATCCATTAGGGTCAGGTCTGGAACGTTCCACAAACTGATGAATTGCCATAAGTTGACGGTGAGTGGGCCGCAATCGGTTATCAATAATGTAGGAATATGCAAATATGCGGTGTATGCCCCATAATGCTATTTGTAGCTTCCTTCGCAGCGTACACTGAAAACAATCAGCGCTGTATATAGTATATATAAGTATAAGTTGGGCCAACATTCAGGTCGATAGAATGAATACATTTCTTTCAATTTATCAAAAATCAATTTTTTCTTGTCACTGATTGCTTTGCATTTTTCTGAGTGCGCCGCACGAAAACAAATTGATTTTCTAGTTGGGGAAACTCTAAACTTAAACTTGTAAAAGCTGTGCCATTTTCGTTGTTATTCCTTTTTTTTTTTGGATTGAAAGGGAACAAAAACTTGATATGCGTGGGCATTACAAGAGTGATGCACTAAAAACACTCGAATTTCCATGAGCAGGGATCAGTGTGCATACAATATGGGTGTGATTCTGGACTCGACAAAATTTTAAGCATCATTGAAAAACCAGTTAAATGGGATATCTGGAATCGAATATGGCGGAAACGGAATAAGACAAAAAATATATAAATATATACTATATAAAAAGCCAGGAAAAGGTTGAGAAAAAATAAACAATAATAACAAAGTCAGAAGCGCCATAGAGATAAAAAATATATTTACGAAAAAAAAACTAAGCAAAGAGGCGAGAGAAGAAAATCATAAAAACGATATGAAATTTATGCGCATATTTCATTTCTTTTTGTTGAACGCCTGCTTCCTGCATCCACCCCACTTTAGTGGGTGGGTGGTGGTTGATAGGCGGTGGGTGGTGGTGCAGAAGAGGCGTCTTCCATTTGAACCCCAAGTGATGGCCGTTTCTTGTTGAGTTTCATTCGATATTTTCTTTACATTTTCTTGTGCTCGCTACATTTTGTTTTCTTGCGGTTGTTATGACGATGCCGTTCTATTTTTCTATGCCACTCAGCCATTCCGAACTACCTCAAACCACCCGAAACCACTCAACCACCCAACTTCCTCGTTCGTTGGCGGCCAAGCCAAGGTGTAATGTAATGTAATTTAATTCATTCTTTATTCTCCTAACCGGTGGTACAATACAATTGTATCGTGCACATTGTATCATGCACAAGTTCCGTTTCCGACCGTACATACATATATAAGGTATATACGTTCGTAATCCTGATCGGAATAAACTGCAATTAACTCGATCTAGCAAAATGTCTTTAAAACTATCTAAAGCGGGCATTAAAGATACAATAAGCATTTAATGCAATTTATAAGATTGGCACTTATCCATAAACTATAGGTATACATTTATAAACCTTCTGAATTAAATTCAACAACTTTTGTGATTTACTCGTATTCATCTATGATTTAATCAATATTTCGAAATATTTTTGTAATTTTTTAACAGCTGCAAGGGTGTAGGCACTTCGGCTTGCTGGAGCTGCCACTTTTTGCTCGCTGTTTTTTTTTTTGTGTTGTAGGTGGATTCCTTTGGAGCATGCATTAATATTGCCATCTCTCACATGACTCCCCTCAAATTTCCTGTCCAATCTGACCGCCCTGCTGGTTCCCTGCTGGCCCTGCCGCTGCCAATATATTGATTCCCAGCATCCCCAGCGACCTTTTCTCCCCCCGCCCCACTTTTCCCAATCCCCTCCACTTTTGGCCAGTTCGGCTGCTGGCAACTGGCAACTGGAAATCTTGGTAGTCGGCGCCCGTCGTAAAATGTTTGCCGTGATGCCGGCGCTATCTGTGCAACCGATATTGGATGCAGTCACGCCTCTCAGACACACAACCTTCCACTTGCCACCGGCCACACACACACACCTGCTTGTATATATATACACAACGAAGATGTAAAAGTAACCCAACTGAGTGGTAGACATCATAAAGGGGCAGGTTTACATCGGTGTAACAATACAAAAAATGTTGCTCAACACAAATAGTATGCATGCAGACTCTACGATTTTCCTCCTTAAAAGACATCAACTTCGCTGTGTCTTCAATTTGTAGAAAATCAAAACTTAGAAACCCTACAAGTCAACAGAATGTTAATCGTGTTTATTACTCCAGAATATTTAGGATTATTATAATCGCTTGCTAGGAAAGTTACTCAAAGATACGCTTTATCTGAGCACCACATTTTATACCCTTTCTTCATTTTAGTTCTTCGTTGCCATTAGCAACGAAATCTAACAAATTATCACATATGTTGTGCTCGTAAACAAAAAAATTATGCAGCCATATAAATGTGAGCAAAATAGCATTTCGGTATTAAATTTGTTTTCAGCCTCGCCTTTGTGTTCTAATCTCATTCATCTACGTGCGAGTACAATGCTTTCAAATGCTTTTACTTTTAAGAGCCATGTCGAAATTGTAGCCCTCTAGTTAAATGGGGTGCGGTGGGGCAATGGGGAATGGGGCAATGGGGCAATGAGGCATGAGGCATGAGGCAGGGGACATGAGGCATGGAAAGGGGGAGTCAATTATATTGTGCTTGTTTCACATAGAAAAATGAGAATTCGAAATGAAATACTCTCAGACGAGCGATCTCGTGCACAGCACAGATTCAGAGATTTACAGATTGACTGTGTGACTTGGATTCGAAATCGGAATTGTAATGCTGCTGATTTCCCCGAATTTCCACATTTCCACTGACTGAAGCCGTTAATCGCAACGGAAAGCACATGGTATAGATTACATTTGACCTATGTCGCTCCACACAGCAAGTGCTATAGCCCCATCTATAGCCACTCCATGCCATCGCATCCATCGCATATAGTATAGTTTTGGACGCTTTGGATTGGATTCTTCCCGCCAGCCAGACCCTCGCACATGATTGACGTAACTATGTTTGGCGGCGGTTTTGGTCCCCAGTCGACTGTGCACCGTGTACTGTGTACTGTGTACTCTGTACCCTCAACTGTGAAGTGGAGCAAAGGGCAAAGGGCAAACACCATGCAGCAAACACCATACACCCAACACCATACACCAAACAGCTAACAGCTAACGACAGCGATAAACACGTGTTGGGCCAGTTGTGTCATTGTTTGTGGACCGGAATCAAAATCACGGAGTTTGGGTCCGAATCATCCAACAATAAATCGAAAACAAGAGCGGAAAAAAAAAACACACACTTAACGAGGCTCATCGAGTGAGGGGACAATTATTGGATGCACTGGGGAAAAACAAAGGGAACCCCAATTAAATCATTCAATTACGTATTGATTTATAGCACCCTTTTATTTGATAACGAACTATCAATCAATTGTTTGCTTGTTGCGTTAGGATTTTTGTTAAGGAACTTAAAAACTTACTTCGAGAAATAGCTGATTGTTGTGACACTTTCTATGTCTGTTTATAAACACCGAGTGTAAAATGTTTGTGACCCAGGGTGGTGGAAAGTGATAGCAAAATAAACAGAGGGAACCAATTTGACTGGCATTTAAAAAATAATCGGTTTCGCTCGGTTAGCTTTGAAAAACACATGTGCAGCTGTGTTTACTTTTAACACATTGCGCCTGTGGTTTATTCTTTTACGCTCAGCCTTTTGTCAATTTGAAAATGTAACCTGTTCCTCAAACAGGACTGCATACGTGAGAATTTGGTGGCACGCAATACTCTTTAGTATATTCTTGAATATATGTACCATTAACTTGTAGAACAAAAAGCTAAAAAAGAAAAAAAGCTGGTTATTTAATAGCTATTAACAAATATATATTTTAATTTAAGGGAGTTATGAGCAGTACATGCAACCACATTTTCCTATCACTTTCGACAGCTGAGTAACGGGTATGTGATAGTCGATGACCTGATTTCTTGTATAAAAAATAAGTTGAAGTTTACCTTATGCACTTCGCGTTCGATTTGAGAACTAATATTTTAGCACGTTGTGCAGTCGGACGTGAAATAGCCCACGATCCCCAGGCACCGAGCGACGTAATCATAAGTCTCGAGCGGTTGCTTCTCGACTTGTGAGGAAATTGATAGCCAGTGGGGGCGCTCAATCAAATGCGAGTGCATGCAGCTGGTGCCGTTGAATCATCGACGGCATTCATTAGTCATTTAAATTAATTGAACGCGCCTTTTTTCTTTTTTTTTCCTTTTTTACCGAACAGGTGAAGGTCAACGGGCTAAGCCAGGCCACAGGTGCATTTCACGAACCGTTCTTGTGGGTATGAGAACGCAGCTTACCTGAAATGGAGCACACAAAAAAGAGCTGTTGAAATATACATCATAAATGTTTTAGAGAGACAAAATATGGTGGAAGTCCTTTATCGCCCAACTAACTTGTAATTTTTCATCCAATAATGCCATATTGTGTCAAATTGGTCGCGGGGTAATTGGTAATAATTTAATCTAAAATGTACTGCCTGTTTCGTAACTTCGGTTACTGTTTTGTAATTCAATTTTTATTGGTTATTTAATCGAAAGACAAGCGTCCGCGCGGAGGCCATTGCATGTTCACATGTAGGTCATCTATGATGGCTATGTTGGGAAGTTCTCGCGCTTCGTCCGTCGTGCCACAACATTTTGAAGTCTCTGGTTCCGCCATATCCAGTCATAAAGTCATCTAGTCAGTCAGTCAGTCAGTCAGTCAGTCAGTCAGTCAGTCAGTCAGTCAGTCAGTCAGTCAGTCAGTCAGTCAGCCAGTCAGCCAGTCCGTCAGTTAGTCAGTCTGTCACACGGGTTAAGCCTCTGGAGGCGGAGGATCCCTAACGAAGCCAAAAGTGAGGGTTTTCAACGGGTTAGCCTCTGACCTCTTCACTTTCTGCCGCTTTGATTGCCTTCAAAAGTCGCGCGGCGCGGCGTAGTATTCCATGAGTGCTTTATCCGTTATCCGTAGCAAAACAAGTTCGTGTTCTATCACCACCACCCGTGACCTTTATCACAACTGTCAATTATGCTATACAAAAACAAAAAATATCCTCAAATAATAAAGGGAAAATGTTCACGGGGACAAATGAAAAAAAAAAGGAAGAAGCACCGCCACTGGCACAGAATTAAATTGTTTTATTTACGACCCGCCCACCATGCCAATTAAACCGGGTTACAAGCGAAAATATTCCTAAAAATGGATATTTCCTCATTTCTTATTTTACATTTTTCATTATTTTTAACATGCTGCATGAATGTAGGTGGGGGAAAAGGGTTGAAAATTTATGAACAATTACAAAAATATTGATCACGAGTCATATATATAAATATGTGCAGCTTGTACGTAGGTTGCTCTTGGTTACTGTTTTGCCATCTAAACAACTTTCAAAAAAAAAAAAAAAAAAAAAAAAATTAAAGGAAGAATTGAAGAATTTGCGTGGAAGTTTGTCTTTTATTTTTGCCAGCCAAGAAATATGTTTTCATTCATTTTCACCATTTATACCCAAATCACCATACCCACACATAAGCTGTCCAATTTTGGGGATATAAAATGAGCCTCCGCAGGCTTTTTGTACGAATTTCGGGGGACAAATATTTAATGCTACCAGTTTTATTAATTATATCGTGCTAAATTGGCACTTCCAGCACTGCGGTGCTGGCTAAAACCCGAACATCTGCCGGTTCTCATGTTGCGATTCGCTTTTGCCGCTTTCCCCCCACGGTAAATTGATGAGCTCAGCGTGGCAAACATCAACGGACACAACGGACACTCACCCACAGAGCAGTGGCATACGCCCACATAATTAACACTTTGCTTCGATGTGGGTAAATATTTAGCATGCGTCTATAAAGCGGACTACTGTGCGGCCAGTACGGCCAATACGGCCAGCACGGAACGGCTAACGGGTGGGTCCTGGGTCCTGCCAAATAAATTTATTCAAGCTATACCGTATACTACTCGTACGTAGCGTATACCCTAATAGAGCAACTTGACTGCCAGCGAACGCCACTGTCGAGTTCACGAGATGGAGGAGAAATCACAAAGGAGCCGAAAACAAATGGTGCTGGGGAAAGCGAAGTAACACCGCCCACTTTGGCTTGCTAGGTGGAGCCGGAGGCGGTCCAAAACGCCTCCGCCTTTGACTGGGATAATCAAAGCTTCGGATTGCCCCATGGCCCAGTCTAGCCACCATGCCACCATGCCACATCACACCATGCCACACCACACACACGTGCTCCTTGGTTTGTGGGCTATGGGGACTGGGGTTGATTCAAATTACCCAACGCACTCAACAGAAAAGCGAAAAAAAAAAAGCAGAATAAAATAAGACACAAGAAAAGCTATCAACATACGTAAAAGTTGCTCGTGTATCGAGCTACCTTAAATCGCCACTTGAATAAATAAAAGTTATAAAATCGCTTGGGCGAGAAAAAATCATGACAGTGGCTTTGGGGTCCCGCAAGAGACCGTTTTCAGTTGCAAATAAAAAATAGTTTAGTATAGTTTACAATACGTTGTTTCAATGAGAGTTATAAAATACAGGATAATCCCTTGGCGTTGCAAGGCGCCATAATGATGCCGAATCTCAACGGGGGCAAGTGCTTTTGGCTGAAAAATCACTTGGGCCCCGCCCACTGTCTATCTGCCACGCCCACCTAATGATGCCCTGCGTCGAAGACAGGCGGAATCGAAATTTAAGAAAGTTCAAATGCAAAATAGTTAAAGTGTTATTCTGCGACATAGAGTCCATTTAATTATTTATAATTTAAAATGTATCCTTTTTCCAGTATGTTGCCCATATGCTGGGCCATGAATAAAACTTCTTAAAGTTTGAAAACTGCCAAAGTGGTAGACTATCCGTACAAAGTGGACGTATTGGTCGTGTGCTAACTGTCAATCATCATAACTATATGTGACGTCTGAAGTAGTCTGGAATTAGAAAAAGCTTTTAGCTGGCCAATGCCAAAGGTGTACAAAAAGCATAAAAAAGTATGGCCAGGCATCGAGACTGCCGGCAGTTTGTGTGTGACTATCCGACTATCAGAAATGGCTGAATCGTACTTTATTGCCACTGAAAATGGGGTGCTAATTGCATCGACCTTTGCTAACAGTCGAGTCAGTCGTCCATCCGCCATCCGCTCCCATTCGAGCGTAGTATCAGTATCGGTATCGGTATCAGTTTCTGTTTCTGTTTCTACTTTTTCTACTGCTACTGAACCGCGCACCTCCTCTTTTATTTATGTTTATCGCAATTAATTAATCTGTCTAATGGCGTGTTGGGTAACGAGTGCGGCGGGGCCAGCTTTAACCCAGTTTTGTTGCACAACTCTGACTGACATCCATCTCTCAATTCATCCGGCTGGCTGGTCGTTTGCGTCGTTTGCGTCCTCTACTCTGATGGCAAAGGCAACTTTTGTCCGTATGTCCGTATGTCCGTATGCCCGTCCTTGTGTCTGTCCGTGTGACCGTCTGTCCGTATGTACATGCATCTGTCCGTATGTGTACGTCTGTCCGATGTGTCGGACGTGCGCTTGTCTAAATGCATTTATAATGCCAATCAATCAAACGCAATTATAAACCCTATTGGCGCGATGTCTGTTCATGCAATTGCCTCCTTTAAATGCGAATGAGGCCGGCGCGGGTTGGATCTGCTCTGCTCTGCTCTGTTCAGCTCAGTTTAGTTCATTTCAGTTCAGTTCAATTCGGTTAGGTTTGCTACGGAGAGGGCAAGTAATGGCATGTAATAGTCTGCATCGGGCCTGACTTGCAGTTTAATTCGGTTCGGTTATAGGATGGCGCCCGTAATCGCTGTGGTTTTGCTAAATAAAGAAGGCGGGCGAGTGGAGCTCTGATCCCGTAAAGTAATTTCGATATATTCAGAGCTCCGTTTACCTTCCTGCCTTTTGCTGTCTATTTAGGAAGTGTGGTTTAGATTTTTATGACAAGCCGCATTCGCTGCGTTCACTATATAAGGTCTACAAGGTCTATATGACCTTACACTTGCACTTCTGTGCAGGCAACACAATTTTGTATTCTTTGCAATTTAATACTCAGATACCTTGGTACATAAATCTTAATGAAATTTTGATTCGATGTTAATTTATAAGCCAGAATCAACAAAACGTTTCAGCATTAGTCCGAACTTGGCCAAATGAAAACATAGATCGCATTTTCTGGCTAACGCCCAGTAGTCCAACAACACTCGAAAACAGAAAATTCCATAAGAAATGTTGCTGGATTTCTTGTTGTTTTTCAAAGCAATTTCGTTAGTTTGCTTACTAATCCTGACAGGTATTTCATATTCGGCAGCTACCTTCTATTCGCTATTCATCATTTTTCCACTCCGCTTTTTGCCGCCCACAGCTTTTTTGCCTTTGTGAAGGGGCGTTGTAATACCTTTAGTAGATGCGATTACCTTGAGCAATGCATTCATATTCATTGTAGTTGCTAACACTGACCCAGATCCTGCCACAGAACAAAGCTAAACGTGACCAAGCAGCAGATTCTCATTCTCAGTGGCTTCTATCAAGCTTTTGCGTCCATTTTGCTGGCTGAATGGCTGGCTTGGTGGCGTCATAACGAACCAAAAGTGCAAGCCATAAGCATTTTCTAATTTGTAATATATCACATTGCCGCACAGCAGCTGAACAATCCGATCCCAATGAGACAAGAACAATATTTCATTTCTATTTAAAATATAAAAAAACATACATATTTAAAAGCACACACACACGCACAATGTAAAAGGTTGTAATTAAAAGTCCCAAAATGCTTTGACTTGTGAAAGGGGAGGGCGGGTGTGCGCTTTTCCGGTTATTATGAAAATTATAATAACCCAAAAATCAACATGGTCCTCGCCTCGAACCCACTGGCCCCACTGAACCCACCCATGTGGCCCATATAGCATTTAACTACCGAAAGGACCACCCACGGCGTATCCTTGCCCACTTTTTCTCTCTTTCGAGAGAGCGAGGCATTGCGTATGAAGAAGTCCTTTTATGACATGTTTGCCGTTTATCTGTTTGTTTGTGAGCTTTGCCGTCTGTGTTTTGCTTTTTCGTCTGTTTGCTCCATTCTTTTTGGTCATTGCCCATCTCTGTCGCGCTTTCTCACGCCCTCTCTTTCTAGTCTCGCTGGTTTTTTACTGCCCCTCCCCCCCCTCGAAATTTGCATAATAAATAAATGCTGAAGGAATGAAAAGAGCAGGGCGAGAAGAAGAAGCAGGGAAAAGAAGAAGAAGAAAATATAACTTTTAGCCAAAACCCTTAATCAAAAGTTTAAACAATATAAAATTTTGTAAAATATGATGGAATAATAAAAGGGCCACCGAAGAGACCGAGTTTCATAACATCGCATTCCCGCAGATATCCAAATAATGGAGTCCACACACTTTGTCCACTCGCAATTTTCTAGCTGCGCGCTGCCATTTGAAAGCACAATTTTCCCGCATTTCATGCTTTTCTACCCGTGGTCATTGGTCCTTGGTCTTTGGTCCTTGGTCCTCTGTTCATATTGTCAGTTTTTTGTCCCGTGGCCTGCTTGCACTTGGCTAATGCAAAGAGCCAAATCGGAAATCTGGCCCAGTGGGCCAATGTTTTAGAAGAGGACAGACGACACACTCTCCTCTGTCCGCATCAAAGTTATTTAAGGTATTCCACTAAATCTTGCCTTAATGGCTAATTTAAAATATGGCAGGACCTTGGATCAGGAAAAGGCCATTCGTTCTGTCCCTCATTGTTTTCAAAGTTTTCAAACTTATTTTATTAGCGCTTTCATAAACTCCCTAAAGACTCTTTAAACAATAACGCGCACAGGCGTATGGCGTATTTTTTTTTTTGTTGGTTTCTTTGATTGATAACCCTCATCAGATTTAATGAAATTTTGAACTTGCAGCAGTTATCACAGTTATCACCGATTCAAAACGATATAAGTTCAAGTTCAATTCACCGTCTACACATTACTGTTACGGCCAAAGGAAGCCAATGTATCAAGTTTATTTTAGTTAAGCACTAAAGTATTGTTCAAATGAAAATACGCACAATCATTTTGTGGCCAATAATGTCAGCCTGACTATTGGGAAAAACACCCAAAAATAGGCGCCTTTCTGCAAACAATATATTCATATTCCCATTCACACTCAGGTGACAAGGCAGGAAATTTGCGCATACAAGGTGCTCGAAACTATGGGAAAATCCACAAAAAAGCCACAAGACGAGCCAAATATAACAAATGTGGCTTGGTGGTCGCTCTTTTTGTTTACTATTAATGGTCGTCGGTTGTTGAGGCATGAAATTATTTGCTCGGCTGAAATGTTTAATAAAATTCGTGAAAAGGGGCAAAAGAAGACGAATCATCCCAAAGCACCACCCTTGGCCCCAAAGTCATGTCTAATGAAATTCCTTTGATCCCTTACACCAGCAACATAACTCAATGGAGTTCGATGTTCGATGGCTGGCAACAAAGCGTCCGTTGTTCGCCTAATGGATTTTAAAATCATTTTTCCAAATTTGCCAAAGTGCAAGGCCATAACTGCACACTGGACACTGGACACTGGACGCTGAACTGAACTGGCCTGGCCAAAATCGCCTGGCAAAATTGGGCCAAAAGAATGCAAGTGTGTTAATCATCATGGAGAGCATATTTTGAAGAACATTAAAAGCGTTTTAAACGAGGCCAGAAATGCTAATAGCAAGCCTCGTAAATCTCAGCTTTTTCCGCCCACTCCGCAGGATAGCCAATAAAGGGTCCAGCAGATAGTCGCTTCGGTCCCAGGAGCGTGTCCATGGATTGTGGCCATGTATTCTGGTCTCCTGGTCGCCTGTTTTCCTCCTCTCCTCGTCTCCTCATCTCCCGGCATCCTGTGCCCTTTTCCTGCTCCGTAGACCCGACTGCCGTTGGACCCTTTTAATCGGATGGCTTTTGTCACAGCTTACCCGCTCGGGAGTGGTTAGTTACGGTCCTTCCACGGGAAGGGAAAAGGGGGCAGGATTGGTTGGGATTCGGTTGGTGATATCCGTACACAAAATTATTTCGATTCATATATGCAAGAGCCTAAAAGGATGCTGGCCGACAAAGTGGCTTATTCATTTGCTGGGGATTTCGATTAAGTGCACAACGGCTTCCGATTTGATCTGCACGATTTGAAAATTATTTAGGCAAACATTGGCAGTGTATGTGTAAGCCCCACCACCATCACCATCACTATCACCATCACCACCACCACCACCTGTCGGTTACGCCCCCACCTCAGGCCCAAATCCAGCATATGACACTTGTCGTCGTCACGGCACTTTGGCCTGTGACTGAAATCTGCTGGGGGCGCACCTTCATCGTCCACTGTCCAGTGTCCACTGTGCAGTGTTCAGTGTCCAGTGTCCACTGTGCAGTGTTCAGTGTTCAGTGTCCATAGTCCACTGTCCAGTGTCCAGTATCCAATGTCCAGTGTCTGAAAGCCGGACGGAAACAGTGACAGCCGTGATGTATGATGTTTGTAATATTTTGTGTCACATTAAGAAACAGGTGCGTCCAAATACTTGGCCCCGGTGTGACAAGCGGTCACTTGGTCGATGGCCTGATGGCCTGTTATCCTGTTAGCCCGATGGAGATGGATTCATTCGGTATGGCAATTCATTGGGTCGGGTTGGTTAATGAGCTCTGGGTGTATGAACCTCGTCTTATCGGTTTAAGTAAGTGCACTTGAGAGATTCAGCAGTTTTTGCGTATATTTACATACGATTTACTGATTCAGCGATTCACATTCGAGTCAGCGCTTAATTTGGGGCAGTGTAACACAAAACGAGTTCCACTGAATCAGCACAGGTAATCCAATACTCGATGGCAAAATAATAAATCAGATGAGAGCGCTTTCCAAATCGAAATACAAGTGGAGATAGTTATGCAGCTATTTAAGTTACTAATCAAGCTGCCAGATGTACAAACCAACTATGGAAATGCAATAAATGAATGCATGAGAGTTTAGAAAAGTTGCTACATTGTTGGGTATAGGGTATGGGTATTTAAGTACCAACGACACAGAGAGCAAATAAAAGCGCTGATTGTGTACGGGTTGGTTTTTTGTTTTCCAAAACCGAAGTGCCACATTAGAAGGTGGCCCCCGCTGATATAGGGGAAAACACGTTAAAATGCCTCTGGACCGCAAATATCCCGCTCTGCTTCTCTGTTTCTGGCCGCCATATAAAAAGTGGCAGTAAAACGCTTGCGGGCCAAAAGGAATGGAAAAAAGCGCAAACATAAAATTGCTAATTTGAATAAGTCACGTGACACACGGCGGCGTTAGCCTTGACAGCGGTGTTGCTGAATCGGAAAAGTTCTGTGGATATGTGGTTCTGTATGCTCGTAAGTATATACATACATATGTATGTATGTACATACGAGTATATGTATGTACACAAGCATAACCGGCAATATATATACCCTGCTCTTTACTGGAGACGACGGCATTATACTTGGCCTGGCTCAGCAAATGGCCGACACGACTGTTGACGTAGTCAAACCCAAATTATGGAAATTTGTCATCGTGTGCGAAAACATGCGATATGTGGCTCAAGAGCTGGGATGTGGATGGTTGGTTGGTTGGTTGGATGGATGGTTGGTTGGATGGAAAAATACGAAACTGCGCCACATACAATGCGTTAACTTCAGTGCCGCCATCCCTGGACTTCATTATCATGCAAAGAGCGTTTCTCCAAGTGGGACTTCATCCTCCTGCTGCTGCCTCCTGCTGCCTGCTGCTGTCCTCTTAATACGTTATTTATTCGCACACTTTCATTTTAATCGTAAATGCAGACGGGTCAGCGCCGCAATCTCCCAGAAAGTAACAAAAAAAAAAAAACAATTATGTCCGCAAATTGGTGTCAATTTTTGCGTCCGCTGTTTGTTATTGCCCCTGGTTGTCGGTTGTTGGTTGTTGGTTGTCGGTTGTCGGTTGTCATGAATGCTAAAATGACATTGGTGTACCACCATCACGTTCCCAACTAACCAACCACCCACCACTTCCTTTAACGATGATGGAATCGCCGTCCGTCATGCAAAGTGCCTCGTCCACAAATGTTTATTTCACACGCTTTCATTTAAATTTGCTAATTTCTTACACTAAATTACTAAATGTAACTGCCGCAGTCAGCCAACCAATTATCCGCTTAGGGCTGTAAATAAAACCGCATTTCATCGACAGCCTACGAAATCTGTCTAATTCTTATCGCCTATCAATTGCCTATCCCAGGTATGTGGAGTATAAAATGTCACAGCATTGAATTGAATTGAATTGAATTAAGAAAATCTTGCCCAAAATTAATCTTATTTTGTGAGTGCAAGAAAGTGTCAGATTGTGTTTGGTTTTCTCGTTTTTGTAAGGCAAACCCCCTTTGAAATGTGCGTATAAATATTGAATGACATTTTTTTTATAACAAATTGCAATGCGATTTTGTTGCATTTTCACTGTGAAGCCAGCGTACAAGGTATTAAGTTTACTTTTTCCGCAATGCAGCAACACAATCCATTCGTTTCTGATGCAAATTTAAAGGCGTGGCAATGGATGCGAACGGCATTCAATATGGCACACTATCGACACATTGCATATCCTCTAAAGCGATTTTCAAATCATTTGAAAGCGAATACATGAAAACAATCTTAACTATTCACTGTCTATCCGTCTTAATAGTACGGTGAACAAAACCAAGAAACTTTTCTGCGAAAACATTCGCACTTTCCTCGACTTCAACGACTTCTGCTCGCCCTTGTGAACAACTCAAATTCAAGCGCATAACGTTAATCGAGATTCGGAATCTATTTTTCCCCTTTCACCCGCCAGTTTTCATCGTTGCTGACCGAATGGAACCGATTCCACCGATTCCACCGTCGACATTCAGAGTCGCAGTTTTTCAGCAGAATTCACTTTTGCTGACATCAACGCGAAATGACTTTCCGCGTGAAAATTGTCAGAAAAGTGTGGAAAAACTGCAGGCGGAAAAAGCCCGATGCGAAAACACAGTTTCCCAAAGGTGTAACAAGAAGTAGATGTATCGAAAACAATTATTTATTTAAAGCGTTCATGCAAATTTGCATGAGTTCATTTCGAGAAAGTATACAATTTGTTCTCAAAGATTATCAATCTGTTGTTTGTAATTCCAATATTATTAGTCAATATATATTTGAACTTTAATTGGCTTGAGAGCTCATTTTAAGTACTAATGAACTGCTGCTTGTTAAGAGGGTTTTAAATTCGAAAATCGATTGCTATTAAATTTGTTAAAAGGGAATTGTAATTAAATTGGTTATTAGCAAATGGCAAAGAGCTGAGGCCTTTTTTTTATAATTAAAGTAAATAATACAAGCATCGGAGTTTTTAAGCCCCTACATTTGACTTTTTGAGACCTATTCTTTGTGCCGAGCTATATTTGTTCGAGTGGCTCTACATTTCCTGATTAATTATAACGCGTGACTCTCATAATTAGCGGGCTTTATATTTTATCATGACAGCGCTTCTGTTTCTGTTTCTGCTTTTGTTTCTCCCTGGAAACAGCGCTCCCCATGTGCTTGTTGTTGTTGTTGTTGTTGTTCCTCTTTACCGAGAGTGAGGGGCTGTGCCACGCCCAGAATTTACGGTGGAACACAACAAAAATTAGCTTTTTAGAAAGATATGGCGAAGACATCGCAGCTCTCAACTCGCAACTCGCACTCGCAGTTGTCGCAGCTGTTTGTCATTTTTCCACTTTTCCATTTTTCCACACACACACACAGTTTGTTTCGCCGGTGGTAACTTGGTGACTTGGTGACTTGGTTGGCAACTTGGCGACTTGGTGACCCGGCTGGTTTACTGGCTGGTTTGGTTAGCTTGTGGTGGGTGGGTGTGTTATGCTTTAATGCCGGTCATATGACTTCTGCTTTTCGCCGTCACTTTTATGCACATGAGACAATGCTTTATCAACAGCCATCCACTTTTTTGTTTTGCGTGCGGTACATCGTTTTTTTTTCGAATTTTCATAAATGAAAATTTGTTCCAACAATATTTTAAGTTTTTTTTTTTTACAAGAGCACTGGGACGAAGCCGTGTAGTATCTTCATGGAGCGGGCAAATTGGAAAACAGACTTGTAAGTGGTTTTCCTGATTAGACCACGGCTGGATAATGTGTGCTGTCTACTGGCATCCATGTGCGGCAACAAAGATTTACGCGCTAACCAACTTTTTTGTTTTCCTTTTTTGTGTTTTTTTTTTTTTTTTTAACAAACTTTAAGTTGCAGGTGTGGCGACGCAGTACTGCTGTTCGGTATGGTGGAAATCCAATCGGCAATATTGACAAAACACGAACGCTGCCGCATCCCGAATTGTCAGGATTTCAGATCGCAGTTCTACTTTCTAGAGGAAAAACGCAAGAAGGGAGGAAAAAATAAAAGAAAAAAAAATAAAAGAAGAAAAAAAGTAGACAAAATTGGCTGTCAAATGGGCCGCTGGGGAGAGTGGCTGCTCGACAGCGCCGGCTAATGGCGCACTCGTCTCGATTCTTAATTCTAGTTCCCGACATGTGTGTACATGTGTGTGTACGCAGCACTCGAGTTCGAGTGTATCATGTCCCAGGTTCTATGTCCCATGTCCTGGGTACTATGTCCTATGTCCTATGTCCCATGTCCCATGTCCTCCACGACAAGGTGCATATTTTGGCTTATTCATGGTTCAATTATCCATGGCGATGTGGCAAGGACGACGAGCGTGGGAAGCAATTTATGTCGCTTCGAGCGCATTTATTGTGAGTGTCGGATATAACTTAGAAGTTGTCAACCATCTCGGGTTTTTCTTCTTCGAAGCCATGTGTGTGTGTGTGTGTGTGTGTGTGTTTGGCTTTCACCGGAAACTCGTGCTATCTATTTGTTATTATTTTAGCTAATTGTCCTTTTGGATATCCTGCGACAGAGTGCTCGTAATTTAATGAGTTTGTTCACTAAATACATATGCGTTGCACAAAAGGTTTTATACTTATACATCAGATTTTAAGAACTGTCCTTGTGAGACGCCAAACGAGTGGGTGGTGGGTGTGTTGAAAGGCATGATTTAACGCCTTGATGCCAGGCTGTTTTATAAGGACCAAACACACACACACACACACACACACACACACACACACACACTTGAGTCTGATGAGCACGTACCTAAAATTATAGAAATTGCACGGCATACATGAATATTAAAAATGGCATACAATTATTTGTTTTCCTCTGACATTGAATACAGATGAACGATGAACACACACACACACACACACACAGCTGTGTGCAACATAATAGCACTCATCGAAATAATACGACGCTCATAAAAATACATAAATAATGTTGCAGCTCAAAAATCTTGATTCAAGACCATAAAAACCAGATTGCCACAAACAATATTTATGTCTTCATGCCATCAACTTTAAAGGCTTGCCATTGCTCCTCTTGCCAGTCGTGCGGCAATTCTAAAGAATCCGTCTGATATCCAATGTTTAAAATTGTGATTTCATTTAGAGAACATTTTTTAATTGCATGACCCCAATCCACGGCTCTTCTTCCATCATCCAAGGTCTCGGTGGTGCACATGTGGCGGACGGATGCAGCTCTCGAATGGCGTCGAGGATGATGGGTGTGCATATGGATGTGGCTATGGATGTGGCTGTGGATGTGGATATGGATGTGGATGTGCATATGGATGTGCCTGTGGATGTGGATGTGGATGTGGCTATGCAGCATCCAAGCTGACGAGGAGACCTTCCTTTTTTTAACCAACCAACCAACAGTGGCAACAAAAAATTACGAATATTATTCAACCCAATGAAATCTTCTTTGAAAGCAATCATTCGCTTCATGCGAAGCCCACTCGACTCGCCATAAAGCAGCTCGAGAATGGCCCTTCGTTAAAGTATTTGCAGTAAGTGTGAAAACTACATAAATAACATTATTTGTAATATTTTTAAAAGACACTATACACATTTTTGTTGCTTTTTTCATAGAGCTCCGTCTACTGTGCCCGGACCCCTTTTTCTTCCCTCGACCACCCGGCTGTCTATGTTGTGTCTCATTATTTGTGATTTCTGGAAATCCCCCTCCGCCGACTCATTGCACTTCAACGCTTGGGCGGGCACCTCCTAACCACCCAACCACCCAACCACCCAACCACCCAACCACCCACCACCCATCCATGTACCACCTAAAGAATCCTCTAAAACCCCCCAAACCCCATCGCCATCGCCATCGCCATTGCCACTGCCATCGTCATCGCACCGAACATGACACGCATGCTGCCCCCACAGGAGGCGTGTACTTTGTTTGAAGCGAAGCTCGCAGACAAAATTCGCAGGCACACACTGAGAGAAAAGTGACGTGAGCCCACCCTTTTTTTTTTTTCCAAGTGGTGGTGGTGCTGGGACATGAGATACGGTGGCAAACTCCGGTTTTGCGAGCGGCTGTTTACTTAACAAAACGCAAAAGTGGGCGCACTTCGACTTACGGAAAACGGAAGTTATTTCCGTTTTGCGACAAGACGCAAATGCCTTATCTTAATTGCAAAAGAAACACACACATATTCCACTTACGCATTCTTTGACATTTATTTGACATCATTAGCAGATTAATTCAAGATTTTTGATCCAACCTCAAATTGTTGGCTTTGAACTTTGTCTGCGAATTGCCATTTGCGTTTTCACAAAAGCGCAATACAAAGTTCTATAGCCGAAGGCGTTTTCCAATAAAAACGGAACCTTTTCCTTAAATCTCAGCACATCAGGACGATTTACTTAAGAGATGAGCTGTCTAATTAATGCCTATAAGTGCGATGAAAAGCGTATAACGAAAAAGGGTTCAATTGATGAATTATTAATTCGAGAACGGGGTTGAAGAAAAATGTTTACACGTATACATTTTTTGGAACTTACTTATTACTTAAGATTTACATTAATTTCATTTAAGCAATATTCAAATATTTTAGTGGTCTATGTATTAATTTGTTATGCAGAACATTCACATTATGACCAGTTATCCATGTTTTCCGACCCGTTTTTCTCAGTTTGCTTACATTTCGAATGGCAGCATTCCAAAAAAGAGTAGAATTCATTTTTTGAGTGCAGATGTTTGTGTGCATTTATGTGTGGGCACCAGCAGCGCTGGAATACATTAACATCCAAAACGTTAGCGTGCCAAGGACCGACTGACAATAATTTTCCAGCCCTGCAAAGTAAATTTCTTTCCCCCCAGCTCCATTCAGCTCCAACCCATCAACACCACCCACTTTTATCGCATTCGACCTCAAACGGGGCAAAAGTGCTGTTTTGTCTGAGGCCATAAAAAGGAAATTTCAAAACCATAAATTGATAAATTGATAATATAAATTAACCAATTCGATATTAAACTTGAATGCGGTCTCGGGTGCGCCTTTAAGTGTGACGCCAAAAGAGCGAAAAAAAATACAAAAGAAAAAAGAAGAAAGTAAGAAATATTACAGTCAATAATCCCTCAGAAATATGACTTGAGTCGAGTTGAGTTGAGTTTTTGGCGATTTTCAGAGCAGGGCGTGGCATTTATGTTTATGTACCTGTACTTCTTGTTGCATACTTCTTTAGGAATTCCAAATACCCTTTGAAAATAAATGGGAGACACGGCCCAGCTGAACAAAGGGAAAATATTGTGCCAAAGGAAGTGGAAAAATGTTTTCGGTTCGTGGCACATCCTTGTATCTTATCCTTGGACTTGCTGACCGAATCGACAATGACCACACAGATAATTTGCAGAGCCCTATGTACACATTGAAAAGCCAACAAACGTATGTACACATATGTACTTAGTATTCTAAGAAGCTTTCTAATGCTGCTAATTAAACAAACTTTGAATTAATCAGCTAATCACATTCGGTGATTTAGGGGAGCGTCCCTAAAATATTATTTATGGGATTAGTTGCCTCCCTCGAACAATAATCGATCCGGATGCCCAAATGTAATTCACATCTAATTTCGATTTATATTCAATGTCAATTTGTGACTTTCTACAAGTGTATCTCTGCCGTACCCACACCCTATTCATATCCATATCCATATCCTGCTATCCAAAGGCTCCTTGAATTCCATTTTGTATGCGGTGCCAGACGCTTTCATGTTACACGATGTTGTTATGCTCGTAAAAATACTTTTACGTAATCATTAGTATGGGCAGAAGCTGGCGAGAGCGTGGATTCACTGTGGAACAAACAGTTCAAGGATGGGATAGTTGGTTAGCTGGTGGACCCAGGACAACTCGGACTACCCATGCACACATAATTGCACACCACCACATGCCCATTAAGTTCTAATCCGAAAACGGCTATGGAAACTATTTGCCACTTAATGTTGATCAGTTCAGCTTAGCACCGAGTTCTTAGTGGGCAAACATTCATATATGTTTAACATTTTGGCTGGAATGCTGCTTAATTCCTGCCTGCCATGTGATTTAAACTTTTGACGAAAAGCCAGCTGAAAAGTGTAATCCGAAATATTATGCTTTGTTTAGGAAACACCATCTATGAAGCACTAGTAATACTCTGTAGATTTAATCACCAGACACATTAGTATTAGCCTCGTTCATTTTTTCCCACAATACGGATATGGAACCCATAAATAACTCATAATCTTTAAGAGTTTAAAAGGTTAAGGGAAAAGCGGCAAAAACGTTGATTATGGCACTTGGAATTTTGTTTGTTTGTACCCTAGATACATAAACAAACCATCGGTCACGGTCTATTGGCTTTGGTCAACATTTCTTGTTTCTTTATGTTTTTGTTTGTTGTGTGTGTGTGTGTGTGTGTGTGTTTAGTTCGTCCGTTATATATATATTTATAACCGAAATTAGCTGTCAATTATGAAAGTAAGTCGCTGGCGCCCGCAGAGGAATCCCGGGTGAGCAGACATGCACGCAATGACTTCGGTGTCCATTACGTCCATTTTATTTGACCTATTGCGCCGTGCTGGAGGTTCTGCTCCTGCCAGCGCTTCTTAAGCCGGTAAATTGCTGTCAATTAGTGGGCGAAAGTAATAAATAAGCCAACCACGGCCAGAACCACAAACACCTCCTCCGCCAGGACCATGTTGTCACTCCAAGAGGCAATCAAGGGCGGGCGGCTCAGGCCGACAGGTGAGCTAGCTAGCTCCTCTAGCTCCACTAGCTTCCTCTAGCTTCCTCTAGCTTCCTTTAGCTGCTCTAGCTCTCCCAGCTCCCCATCCTCTGAAGCTTCGGCCCAGAGTGCGTAACTTTTCCACACCTTCTGCTTCATCGCTGCGGCGAAGTTGGGCGACCTTCATTGACATTTTTACATGTCCTGAAGGACACAAGCCATCCCTCCCTCCGCCCCTGCGCAAGCCCCCTGCGACCTGTGGCAGGAGCAGGAGGAGGAGCAGGAGGAGGAGGAGGATTCATTGTTATGGAAGGGCATGCTGTAATATGTTATTGTTGCCAGCATTTTTATTGGATTTTTACAGGTGAGCATTGCCATTAAGAACGCCCATGCCACACAACCTTACCCCAAAACCACATAGGTATGCAGTACAGTACATATGTACATACATACATATGGGTGATATATATTATGAAAGGAGGCAATGGCAATTCAATAGGCTCCCTAATAGAAATGCGATCGAACTAGATGTGTGCAACCTGTAACCTTTTTCATACATCCACTTTAAGTCGCTAATCTGTTCAGGCCCAAAGAAAATCGAATAGATGAACTCCCGGATACGTATACTTTTCGAGTAAGTTATTTGGTTCGCCCACACTTTCCCAAAAGTCACTTTTTCACAGCAGACTTTGGATAAGCAGCGCTATCAAGACGTATGTACGTAGAACAGAAAGTTGCCATTAAAGCGCTGAGCACGGTCTGTTGAGCCAAGTGCTCCTAATTTTAATGAAATGTACTCCAAGCGTATATTTTCACGCATTAAACACATATGAAATGTGTTAAATATGTTAATTTGTTTATTTTATGGGAGCACAAAAGTACGTAAGTAGACTGAACCGCAGGCATTCCATTCCATTGCGGTTTGGCGAAAGGCAGGAAGCGGGCTCTTCAGTTTGCGTTCCGATTGAAATCTTTAACTTTTTATCCTGCGCAACTTTCAACTTTCATGTCCTGAATCAATGTTCCACTGAATCAATTAGGTCTATCGGGTTTCCACCTCTCACTATCAGAATATTGCTCAATTTTGCGGATAGATATCTGGGTGTGATTTTTCACAACAACTTTCTTTTTTGATTTCAGTAACAAAAAAAAAAAAAAAAACAGAAAACAAAAAACATAAAAAAACGACCTCTATTCGCTGGCAGGAATATTTTTCATGCATGCGTGTTTCACATTCCTCTCGTGTCGCCAGCCTTTTTTTCATCTATTTTTATTTACCCCAAGCCTTTTTTGTATGAGCACCCGATTCTCGGTTTGTCAGCAGAAAAACAAAAGGGGGTGTGGATGTGGGTGTGAGTGTGAGTGCGGGTGTGTGAGTGTGTGAGTGTGGATGGATTGTGAATAAAAGACTGAGGAGCTGGGAACCCATATTGATTAATCTTGTCATTAACATTTTTGCAAATGTCATTTCAAGTTGATTCGTCCTTGTCTTCGTTCGGATATTGTTTGTTTGTTCCTCTACTTGATTTTCATAGCGAATGGCGAAAACAATTTAAGAATGGCAGCGAGCGGGAAATGTGGGGAAAGTAAGCTGACTGGCTGACTGGCTGCTTGGCTGGCTGACTGACTGACTGACTGGATGTCTGAATGGCTCATCATCATTGTCATCGGCATCCGACATCCGACATCTTCGCGGAAACTTTGGATTCTGCCCCATGGAGCAAGCACTGCGTCGCCATCAATAGTAGACATACAAATGGTCCCCCGGAATTTCTATAATTTATAGGCTTTCAAAGCCATTTACATTCGCCATTTTGCCGACCATGGCCAAAACAGGAAGCCCTACGCGTCAGCCACCATGACTATGGTATACGGTTTGGTTTCGTTTGGTACATAAAGTCAAGTTGTCGCAGTTTGGCATACCATAAAAGCGGGCTAAATAAAATTCTGTCTCCTGCTGATGCTCCTTGGTTGTTCCCCCCTGAACCTAATTTTATTATTTGTCAACTTTTATTACAATAAAAGATGGAACTTCAACACCGCCATCACACCACCTCTAACCTTTATTTGCCATTAACCAATCTCGAATGGCTGTCGGCAATTGAGAGCATGGGTGTATTGTATAAGATTACCAATTAGCATCTTGTCCCAAGTACTAAGAAATAATAGAAACAATGGATTATGCATGATATTCACGGGGCGTGGTAAAAAAAAAAAAAATTGTAAGTCAAAAAATCAGCTTCATCAGTTATCCTGCAGAGCGGAGACGGTGGTGGGATGTCAAAGAGTTAATAAGTTAGAAACTGAGTTAATGGTAAAAAAGCGGAGACAGCTTAGTGAGAGCTTAATAATAAAATGCTTAAGCGGGTGCACTCGTAATTTTTTATGGTATGTTTGCATGTTTCTAATAACCCGTTGACAGCGTTCAACGCCAACAAAATCTTCGTTGTCACCGTGATGATGACGCATTTTGGCCTGGCGAAGAACAAAAATGAGCGGAAACACGCGGTGCAGATGAGGATGGAGATGTAGATGAACTCTGGAGAGGATGACGATGACGATGACCATGACGATGATGGTGATGGTGATGGTGATGGTGCTGGTGATGGTGATGATGATGATGATGATGATTCAGATGCCAAAAGCAGTTAAGGGTCAGGGAAACTTTAACTTGGAGTCAGAACATGAAAAATTCCTTTTTCTTTGATGTCCATTCATTTCGTTCTTCTGCCAACGACAAAGTTGCTCCACTCGCGTGACCTGCAGTTCGTCATCTTAATCTCCTCTACAAGAGGTTGCCATTGGGCAACGGATTTACCTCCACCAAATCCACCTCCCTCGTCCACCTCCTCGTCACTGGCCGAAAAAACAATGAAAATTAATGCATTTTGAGCTCAGCGCACAGAGAAATGAAATAATTCTGTATTAGTCGTTGTTGGAACAGCATGAAAAACAAAGGACAGAAACGAATAGAATCCAGATAAAATGAAATGGAAGGGCACTCAATTCTAGAGCTTCCAAAAAAGACACATTCACCTAAAAAAACTGAAGATTAGCTACAATAACAATATTCGGGATTGACCCTCGCCAATCGAGTGAAAAGCAACGAGGGGAATCACACATTGTGTCTTCTTTGTTTTTATTTGCTAGCTTATACATATATATGTACTTCCTGGGGATTAAGATATAGGGCACACATGCCATGCCCAAAAGACGTTGGTTGGTTCATAAAAAAAAAAAAAAAAATGCAAACATGTGTTATTGATGAGTGATTCCCGGGGGCAGGGAGACCGAGCCGAGCCCACCAAATGAATTATTTAGCCATACGTAAATCTTGCCGTCCACTGGGAACGGCTAATTGTCACACAAAGTAGCTGGCAGCATAGATAAGCTGAAAGCACTTCTACTAAAAACGGGCAAGTTGAAGTAGTTCGTATCCACAGAGCAAATCAAATAAATTAGCAGGGACATTTGATTCATAGATTGTCACCATTTACTCGGTGAGCAGGCAGAAATATTTCGCACATATCCTTCGCAAATCGCTGTTTGCTGTCTACTGACTGCTGACTGCAAATGAAATGCTCGAAACCTTGGTCGAAAAGATTTTCGATTTGAAGGTTGTTTGCTTAGCGTTTTAAATATGCATGAGTTTGATGGTGTGCTTATGCATACTCACACACACTTTTCGACAGCCGAGTGATACGCACTCAGCCACGCAAGCGAATGCCACAAGCTCCTTGCGATGAAGTCGGTTCTTCTTGTTTTCAGGTTTTCAGGTCTTCTGGATTTCAGTTCTTCAGTTCTTCACACTCGAATAAATAACGAGTAAGACCGCAATACTCAAAGACCCCGCTCCTAGATTCAACAGATTCAAGAGATTCAAGAGCATATCTCAATCATGGAGTACATGTACATATGTTGTTTCTAAATGAAACTAAATCAAATGAGAAAGGGTATAAGATTTCATCTTGATGAATTATTCTAATTCCAACACTAGAAGCTCTTAAATGCAATAATTGTATGCATAAATAAGAGGCCCAAAGTCGACTTTAAAGCAGAAGTGACTTAAGCTTGATCCGCTCGCCAAACTGACATTTCATTAGACGCCACTTTGTTTGCCCGCCGGGTGGCAATTTAATAATGACCTAAAAATTCGCACCAATCTCACCACCACCAGCAGCAGCACAGCACAGCACAGCAGCACCATCGTCTCAGATCAAATGACAAAGACCCAAGTACAAACACCGAAGGACAGCAAACCCAAACCCAAACATAAGACCCCCAATCCAATCCAACCCAATCACAACCGCCCCCTTTCCAGTCTGCTCCATCTATAAGTAAACCCATCCAAGACAAACAAGATGAGGAGCAGTTGGCCAGTTTTAATTCAATTGATGGAGCTCAAGTTTTTTGGCCAACAGGCAACGGGCAACGGACAACCGGCAATCGGCTACTGGCGACACCTTAATTCGGCGCCCAATCTCGTCAAGAGCCGAGACCCGGCACGTAGAAAACTTGCCTCCACAGTCCCAGAACTCGTTAACGAGATTCCTGTACATGGTCCGCTTGTCACGGTCACATCTGTTTCTGTTTCATTGTCACAGCGACGACGACGACGGAGACGCTCGATATGGATATGGATATGGATGCCGATGTCGGGTGTTTAACCTCAACTAACACCTCTGCCATATCCACTTAGGGTCCAAATTGCAGACCTACACTCGGGAAAACTGCCTGCTGTGTAGTGTAAAAGTGGCACTTAACTAATTTACCCGAGTGCGGTTAGGGGAGGAAGGGCCGAGGAGGGGGCTTTCAATTCAACATTAATAATTTGCCCAAGACGATGATGGTGTTGATGGTGATGATGGGTGCTGGTCGGCTGGAATCTTTGCTTATAAAGATGGGCATGTTAACGGGGACGGTTGTGTAGTCGTGTGCATCGGATGTTCAAGTTTTCTTTGAAGTTGGCCAGGCTGATACACATTTGTACACTGTGCTAAATTCACAACATTCACAGCATGTATCAACGATATTGAATGATGCATTTTGTAGTTTGAAGCATCACTTCTTTGTCTGCAGCCACAGCATCATTCGATGGCTTCGCACATGCAAAGATGTCAGCCAAAGGGGTTGGTTAACCAGCAGGCCACCCATTCTTGGCACATTCCACCCAATTATCCTGGATCTCCTTCACTGCGCTCTATTTGTCGTCCCAAGAGGCCGTGTTTGTCCACCTCCGCACCGAGTGGACACAATTTAAATGCCATGTCAATGGCCATTGCATTCGGCATACAAAGCATAAGTCGTGCTGTTTGCAAAACTGCCACAATTGTCTCAAACAGCACTTAGGGCCTATCAATGCCACGGTCTCTGGTCTCCTACTCGTAGCTCGTAGCTTGTAGCTTGTATCTTGTAGCTTGAATCCACTCGAACTGACTTACTTTTGATGTAGCACTATGAATTGCAAGCGGGGCAAGCGGAGGAACCAAGAACATTGCACTGTGAGGGCAGAATCTATTTTAATTAGTTTGTATATTTTACTGATTCGCATATCTAAACACATCTCCTGCTCGAATAATCCAACCCGAGCTGCCAGATCCATTTTCGATCTGCTGTTTTCACTGCCCATGTTATTGCAATGCGGTTGCAAATGCAACTATTGATATGGCAAGTTTGCTCAACCTTAATTAGTGAATGGTTATAGGCATATCCTTAATTATAAAGCTAAAGCTTTATGTATGTCTACAATATATTGTATGTATACGAGGTATTTAATTTAACCACATTTATACCACAAGGTATCGATTTAAAAATAAGACGCATTCAATTACGGGGCGTTTTAAGGCAGCATTTTAGTCACTCCTATGAAGGTACGAACTTTCACAAAATCCCCCTCCTCTTTTATGTGAAATGCTGCTTGCTCTGCGTATTTTTTTGCGGTTTCATTTCGCATTCTCGTGCCAGCATTTTGCCTTTAATAATTATTTATGCACATGTCTGCTGCAGGCTCTTCCTCTCATTGCTCAACTCGACCATTGGACCACCTCCTCCTCGTGAAAAGGGGCACATGGGGCAGTTGGGGCACATGGGGCACATGGGGCAGATGGGGCAGATGAGGCGGATGAGGCCGGAGAAATGGAAGAAGGCTGGCCCACTGTGTCCGCTCGAGTAGCACTAAATCAAATTGTGTGGCTATCAAACATGCAACTAGCCGTTCCCGAGCAACGACAGCATTTCGGACTACACTTGCACAAAACTTCTTTTTTTCTTCCATGGAATTGTAAAGAAACTGTAATGCTATGTAATGTGATTGGACTCGCGATCAAGGCCGTCAAGGCCATTTGCCATTCAGAAAAGGAAAGGCCTTGTTTACTACAAAAAGTTCTTAAATCAGGCAGGTATCGCATAAGCTAGCCAGTTTCTAGAATGTTAATAGTTAAATTAGTTCAACTATTTATAGTTTAAGTCGAAACTCGTAGTTTGCTCTTCAGCCAAACTTATTACAACAAAGACATCGCATAGTAAGAGGCTTTTTATTTTATCCTTTATATATTCTCAAAAGAAATCAGATGATAATTATGCCTACATGTCAATAGAAGTGTTGTTTCTTAAACATAACAAAGCTTTAGTTCCTGAGTGCGAGACTTTTCCCATCTGTATAACTTGGAACCTTTAAATCCGGATTATAGAATGCAGTATGGCATACTATTCAGTTCCAAAATACTGAATTCGAGAACGGTCATAACGATTATCTATCTGCCGTGGTGCATCGGATTATCTGTGCGTGTGGTGCGTGCCCTCGACTTTGCCCCTCACCTCTGCCAGTACTTTTACCTACGTTTTCGCCTTTGAGATTGTATCTGTATCTGTATCTATATCTGTATCTGTATATCTGTATATACGGCATATCGGTTAGCCGTGTTAATATTTGCGTTTTACATTGTGTGCTCACTGTGCTCAGACAGCGATAACGACAACGACGGCCAAGTGAGCAGAATGGAGCAGTTGGGTGGTTCGATGGTTGGTTGGTTGGCTGGTTGGGTGGAGTGCTGCAGAAGTGGGGATCGGGATGTGGATGTGAATGTGGATGTGGATGTGGATGTGGATGTGGATGTGAATGTGGTTGTGGCTGTGGATATGGAAGTTGCGTGGCTTTGCTTTGGAGAAGGGGTGAGTGGCGTAGTCGGATACCAAGAAGTGCACATATCTGAAGCTCCCAATATAGATTCCGATACAAATGCAACTACAAATAGTCGGTATCTTTGAACAGTTTTCATGTTTTGTTTGGCTTTTAGTGCCGGCTCAGTTGTTCCCTGCGTCGCATACACATACACACACATAGATACATTCGCAACACGTACGCAAACGATTTACCAACACAACCCAGCCACACAAGCTTAAACATTACCACAAACACGAGTGTATACGGAAAGTTACAGATGTACGCCCTATATATGTACCTTGATACCAGTTCAAATAGGTTCACGTACGAGTACAGAAATATTATTAAGGAATCGTACAGGAAAAGGCACAAGTTGTCACTTTACGTTTTCCAAACAAGCTAACTATGATCTGAGCTGATTTTCATTAAACTACAAACTATACCTACCTTTTATCTAAATATGCTTTCAAAAACTTAATGAAATACAAAAGGATACATTTTCCATTATGTCAACATCCCGCCCTATCATTGTTACTACAAAAAATTCCAATCTTTTGCGTCAATACAACGTGGCTAAATATTTATTCACCTCAAATACTGTTGCTATTTACTGCCCCAGAACTGATAAGAAAGTGCAATCATTACACACATCAATTGCACGGAAAAAATACTTGCCCGTTTGATTGAGCAAATGCAAATACGACTGCAGTTCAAAGCGCCCTTTGTGCCGGAATCAAACTGCAAATACATGGCCTAAAAGCATTGGCAAACAGACTCGGCCATTTACTCTGCTCCCAGCCCCCTGATTTTTTATTAATTTATCTGGCTTTGCCAGTGCATCTTGTTTGATCGGACATTAATGGCCATTCTGGAGTCAAAAGCTCAGCAAGTATTCGGGCATCTTCTTGGCTTGTTTGTCTTACTAATTTGACTTAAGTGGCAGGATCCTTGTGCTAATTGTTATTCCGATGCATTCTGGACTTCAATATTTCAATATTTACATTCTCATTTTCGTTGCTATTTTCAATTGCATTTCTGGGTCAAATTCTTCCTTTTCATTTTAAATTTTGCCTTCGCCTTCGTCTTTGTCTACCGACTTAATAAACGTACATATAATTCAGCGAAATGCCTCGATGGCAAAGGTTAGTAATTATGAATTTGCTCACCTACTTCAAGGTGAAGAATGCTATTTTTGTGGCAAAGAGACAGAAATCTTCATGCACAAAAATGGAATGCAAACAGAGGTTTCGAGTTTTGGGTTTCGGGTTTCGGGTCAAATGTTCCTTACTCGTTTGGGCATTTTTTGGGTTGCAGTCGAGCTGAGCGCAATGCTTCTCCAATCACCGAAAATGCATTCCAAATAACTTTGGCCTAAACTTGGACCGATATGCCTCTCGGACGTGTTACGACCACGGCAATGGTGATGCTGATGGTGATGGCGATGGCGATGGCGATGGGTTAGAATGGCAAAACTTGCCATCCCAAAGTTGCTTGCCCTGCCAACGCAGCACCGAACAGCAGAGCACAGATTTTTTCTTCTTTTTTTTTTTCATCCAGTTTAAGCAGAAAATTGCACCTAAAAGAGCGTAGAATAGTTTCCAACGCCAACACCAACACCAACACCATCAGCAACAGCATCAACCACCCATCCACAAACACGCCCATCCCGGCCAGCAGCCCCTCATCATCTGACCCTTGTTCCATCCACCCACCCAGTGGATGCCCCAGCACACCAGCCTCATCTGGTCGAGCTTTGGGATAGTTGGATCGCTGGATAGCTAGATGGGTAGAATGGGTAGATTGGGTGGATAGCTGAATGGGTAGAATGGGTAGCTGGCTGGGAAACAACGGAAATTACAAATTGTTGTTTGCTTTGCATTTCACTCGCACCAAACGAGCGACGGATGACAACAACAGCAGCAGTCGAGCAGTTCGTGGAGAACAGAACAGAACAGAACAGAACAGAACAGAACAGAACAGAACAGAACAGAGCAGAGCAGAACACAAAAAGCAAAAGGGGCGCAGAAAGCTAAAAACAAGAGAGCCAAATGCAAATGAAAATGAAAATACATTGGCCAGAGAGCCAAAGGAAGAAATGTGGAAAATGCTCAGCCTCCTTACCCCTTAGTAGTGCGAGTAGTGCGAGTAGTGCCCTCCCTGATGTTAGTGCACTTTTCTCGATTTATCCGAGTGCTCATGAAGCTATTAATTTTACGAATTCTTAAATACGTGGATTCAAAATAACGACTCCCAACCTCCACTCACCACCTCCCTCCCAAACCCCACCAGTTTATGCGACGCAGGCGAATTTGGGCAAAGGAAATTGTTTATCCACAAGCCAAAGGGTTTCCACTACAGCAGCATAGAGCTGCCATGCCAACGAGCAAAGAACTTTTCCAGATACAAGAAACCTATTCAAGTATACATGTAATTAGTGTTATGCATAATTCCATGTCCATGCATAATTCACTCTTTTGAGAAAACCCATTAATTAAACATTTTTTATGTATTTTAAAACTGATTTCTCGTCCAGTTGGATAAGAAGTAGAAACATTTCTATTTTTATTATTTCGATTTAATTTATTAAGCTCTTGGAGTATTTTTGGCCACTGACCTGCTTAACCCCCAAAACCCCCTGTCTTTCTACCCCTCATTTCCCCCTTCCCTTCCCTTCCGCTTTCCCCCTTTCCTCTGGCGAACAAAAGCTGAGATGGCGGAAGTTCAAACAAAAGAGCAGCAGTCAAAATGCAGGGCTATTTACTTTGGTCATTTTTAGCAAGAGTTTGCCTCAAATGCGTAATTAATGAAATGAGCATTGTTACCCAGCGCCTCCAGACAGATAATGAATAAATTATATCACCCTTATCACGATTTATATAAAACAAATATACTAACATGCTAAAACTATGTAGCGCAAATGAACAATGATGTTTGTTGCATTGGGCAAAAGTGGCGCTTTCAGTTTCCTTTATTTCGATTTAATTTTTTTTGTATTTGCACAGAAATAATGCATATGCAATGGTGTCGCTTTTGTTAAATCGAATGGCCATACATTATGTAGCAAGTTAATCGTTATTGAAATAATTGAACTATACTTTACACATTACTATCAATTATTCAAAATGAAGCACAATTAATGCAAAGTTTCCTGAATGCAACCTTTTAAATTCCATTGTTTACACTGCCCAGGGCGATGACTCCTATAGGTCACAGTGGGGCATCGATATGTGTGCTCGTTCCGTACAAGTCAATATGGGTGTGTGTTCTCTGTGTGTGGAAGTGTGTGGAAGTGTGTGGAAGTGTGTGGAAGTGTGTGTATTTGTTTACATGTATCGAGTTGCATGCACACTGTACCTACAAACAACATTCATAAACTCGTACATCTTAAAGTGAGGTCTGCAGTCAATTTAGATAAACAATTATGAGCACAATTGTGCCAGAGCCGCCTGTTCCCGGCTCCCCGCTCCACGATCCCCGCCAGCAATTCTTTCGGCGCAGCGGCACCCGTTCACTTCATTTGACCCACCATCAAGTGGAGTGCAGTGGAGTGGAGTGGCGGAGTGGCGAAGTGGAGTCGAGTGGTGCCACCAAGAAGCGGAACACGCCGTAAACAATGCAACGTTGAGTCAGAATGCCAAGCAAAAGTACAATTTTCTCATTTCTTTCCTTTTTTTTCTTCTTTTTTTTTTCTGTGTGAGTTGTGAGTGGCGCGTTGCGGAGCCAACGAAAAATAACAATCAGAGCGATAATAAAGCCAGCGCAGGGAAAGTGTATACATGTACACACACACATACATATATACCAGAAATGCATAAATTATTCCCTTTCTGTGAGCGGTGAGCATCTTGTGTACAAGATGCCGAGCAACAGCATATAGGAATTTTAATTGGGCTCCAATAGTAAGCAAACAGAACGGAAAACACAAGGGTATATGTGACCAGAAACTGGGCGGGGATACCAATGGTCTACTGTACTGTTTATATTCGGATTGGGCACTTAATGCGATGCCTTTGCTAAGCCATAATAGAACATAGATCACGATGTATACATTTCGAGGGATAATTACGTCAAGTACCATAGACTATTTATAGTCACCACTCCTTTTTACGTGGCTATGTACTTCTTACTTTCCGGAATGCGGAAAAGTACAAGGGCTCTCCACTTCAGCTGCAATGTTATGTGTCAATCTCACCTGGAAAGAGATAAAAATATGGATTTTATCAATAAAATAAAACGCAATAATCGTAATACAAATAATTAATTAGCGAACAAAATATGCTAGGTCATCAGTTCCATATTATAAATGTGGTTACTGACATATTCTCAACATAATCACATTAAAGTGGTGTTATTAGTTTGCAATTATTCCTTTAACACAATTTATAAACTATTAGAAATCCAACTATTGATTTATAAACTATTAGAAATCCAACTATTGATTTATAAACTATTAGAAATCCAACTATTGATTTATAAACTATTAGAAATCCAACTATTGATTTATAAACTATTAGAAAACCAACTATTGATTTATAAACTATTAGAGATCCAACTATTGATTTATAAACTATTAGAGATCCAACTATTGATTTATAAACTATTAGAAATCCAACTATTGATTTATAAACTATTAGAAATCCAAATATTGATTTATAAACTATTAGAAATCCAACTATTGATTTATAAACTATTAGAAATCCAACTATTGTTTTATAAACTATTATAAATCCAACTATTTATTTAACTTGATTTGATCCTCAACCGAATGCACACTTCTCGTGAATCGAAGTTGTTAAAGGTCGATAAAATAATTATTTGCATAGGTATTTCGAGAGGCTACCCATTAAACGTGATGGTAAAATCGTGAGTGACGTCCAAGAATACTTAATTTGAACAAAATGGCAGACTTGAATATTTAGTTTCTGTAAAAATAAAGTTTTCAGCTCCATGGCGAGCAGTAGAACCTGAATCAATTCATCACCCAGTCGGGAGAAGTGTGACTTTAAGACCTTTGATCGCCGAACAAATTGAAAGGAGCTTCGACGGGATAAAGGAATGCTGCTGCTGCTGCTGCTGGTAGTGCAATTCAATTTAAAAATTCTGCGGCTAGCATCATTAATTACGTCACCGTCGCGACGTCACCGGCCAACCGGCGAAGAAGGAAGAAAGTGAGGCGTGAACAAACGAGTGAATGAATGAATGAATGAATCGGGGAAACGAATAAACCCGTTCCCTGTACACTTGAATAACTGTGAAGAATTAAGCACGCCGGTAAGTGGAAGCATGTACGCTCTACCCTAGACTGCACACACGCGCCCACGTGTGGAGCCAGCCACATGCACTGGGAGAAAAGAGTGGGCAATTTCAATTTCAAACAAAAATGTGTAAATTCATTTTATAAATAATTGAATTATCATGAATTCATGGGAAACAAGCACACCTTCATAATATAGCAAGGCATTAGAAATGATGCTGCGTTGAATGTTGAAAGTTTTTGATGTGGGGAAAATCAAACTGTAGGTGTATTAGGTCGGAATATAAAAATAGTTGCATTTCAATAGTAACATTTAGCGGCAAATGAAAGAGATTTTGAACATGTGTGGGAACTTGAACATGGACCACAATTTGAATTCAACAGTTTTCGGTTTTCATACCAACTGAATTTCATACCAAGTTTGCAAAGGAATGCAGTTTCTATGCAACAAACACCAACAATATATTTCAGAAAATAAACTTTAAAAAAGTTCGCAATTCAGTGGGGATTAAAACTCAACCTATTTGAATGCTGAGATTTTTCGTAGCGAAAGAGAAGAGCAGAAAGCATATCGTTTTGATATTACCCACTCAAATACCCATTTGACCCGCGTATATCAAATATCGATGCCGTTGCCTCGATATCGTGCTGTTTGTTTTTATTCGTGTAGAATTAAGAATTCTCCTCTGGTGCAATTTTAAGCACGTGCTGCCAGCCATTTCCCGGTGCCTCCATCACCATCACCACCGCCACCGCCTCCTCCACCTCCTCCGATTACATGGCTTCCATGGCCGCCTGGCACGCCGTCGTGCTCCACGGACCGCGGTCGAAAGCGGAGATGCACAAGGAAACAACAAAGGCAAGAAGTCCGTCTCAGTCCGTCTCAGTCCGTCTCAGTCCGTCGCAGTCCGTCCAGTTTGACCAATCCGTCCCGCAATCAAACAGGCAAGCAAATATCAATGCGAAATTTAATTAAAGCAATCCGACGGTGGGTTATACAAGGCTTTCGGGCCCTTGGAGCAGTTTCCGTACGAATTCCCGGCGCTGGTATCAATGACATCGATTGGTAAATTAGCTACCAGGCAACGAGAAGACCCCTCGACCCCTCGACCCACCAAACCGCCAATCCGCCAATCTACCAAGCCACCAATACTCCTGCCAGTCAGTCATTACACGTAGCGCTCATTTAAATAAATTTATATGTGCTATCGTATTTCTTCTGGCTCAGCTACATTTTATGGCATTTTTCCTTCCATTTGCCTTCCTGCCCTCCTGATATCCACAGTCTTTTTGCTTTTCTGCTTTTTTTGCGCCTATCGATTCGGAAAGCAGGTCGCGACACATTGCTCGGCTCATTTGAGGCGCATTGCGATGTTTTTGCAGTAGCGTCAAAATACTTATCTTAATCGCTTTCCACCCTCCGCCGATTTTGGCCAAAAGCCTGGATATCCAAAAGCCAGCGACGAATGCATAACGCATAACGTATAACGCTTTTATTAACACATTAATTATATATATCGATTTGGCTCTACTTTGATTTCTCCTTCACTTTCGTGATCTTCACGACAACTTTGTTTGCCATTTGTGACGCTCGACTATTAATAAGCCATAATGTGCAAATAAGCCAATAATCAAATGATAACAATCAATCGAGAAACACATGAATTTACCAATGTGGAAAGCCACAAAGAACATTTCGTTTCTGGCATTCCTTCCAATTAATGTTTTGCGCAAATGTCTCTTCTGATGATTATTTTCTTGAGAGTGGAAAATAAAAAATAAAAAAATACAAACGCATCTAAATTAAATTCTACATAGTAAAAAGTTGTTCTAAATCAGTTAAGAGACTCAAAAACTTGCGCCATTGGAAGCAGGCTGTCAGAGTCCATAGCATTCTGATGTCCAATATCAATCCAATTAAAACTAAAAGTTTAGTTCAAAAGTAGCTTTCAAACTGGCAACTCATATATGAAAATTTCTATTCCACCAGCTGCTTTTCCATCGTGCAAACTGATGCTGTGTGCAAAACGCGTCAAAAAGCATATTGTTCGTAGCACCAAAATTCTTTATAGCATTCATGGCTTCAATCTCTTGACGATGATGACCTCCTGCAGAACTGTGAAATGCTGTACAGATTTTGTTTGCCAGCAGATATCAAAGCCTGGGTTCGGTTCCTACATCAACCTTTTACAAGGCTCATGGCTCCTTCATCCAACATCTAACATCCAACCATCCAACCATCCAAGCCTTCTCCTCCTCCTCCTCCTCCAACCGCCCGGTTGTCTGTCAAAGATTTATTTTGTGCAGCAAACGTGAGCAAAACGTACGTAGTACTCGACTCAAATTTATGTATGCAATACGCATTTGGAGCTTTGTGGTCCCAATTCCAAAAGCCCTTCAATATGCCACTCGCCACTCGGCGCTCAACGCTCGGCGCCCCACAAAAGCCCACAACACCTCAGGCATCCAGTCACCCAGTCATCCCCAGCCATCCAGTCATACAAGTCATACCAAGCCATACCAACCCATAACATCCCATCCCATCCACATCCCATCCAGTCGACATGTCAGCGTTGATTATGGCCCAAAGCGACTTAAGATAAGCATCAAGCTGCGAAAAATGTTATAACTATTAGACACAAAGCAAAGCGACTCGTATAAAAAAAAAACAAAAAAAGAGAAAAAAAAAAAGAGTGATGGCTGTGTGCTGACAAACAAACACACTTGGTAAAATCGCTTTTTGTACTCGTAGCCAGGGAATTTTTATGACCAAAGGCTCTACTCGGCACCTTAAATAAACTGTTCGATTTGACCAGAAATTCGCCATCGGTATTTATATATTCGCCATACACTCACCCATTATCTGGTGGTTTATATATATATATATATATATATATGTAGGAAGTGAGAGATTCGTGGTTTTTTCGCATAAAGTATAATAATATTTATGTGTTGATCGCATGAAATGTGCTGTATAAATTTATCCGAGCGCCAGTTCGGTGCATTTGCTTTCTTTTTATGGTCATAAAATAAAACTGAAGGGGCGGGCGGATGAGCAAGTGGGCAGGTGGTGCTAGTGCTGCTGCTGCTGTTAAAGAAGATTCCTTTCGGGTGCCAGGCAGTCAACCAAGCAGGCAGAGATTCCCGTTCCGTGCGTTTATTGCAAACTGTCACAATATTTCGAAGGAGCGAGTGCCTAAGAAAAATTGACAGGAAATAGTAAATGGAAATGCGAATGCGAAAGCGAAGGCGAATGTCACAGGCACAGTGTTCGTGATTTGAAACGAGTGGTGCAAATGGTGGCACAGCACACTCAGTGGGTCTATCTATCTATCTATCTGACCCAGAACCAAGAACCAACAACCCAGAACCCAGAAGCTGCTCGAATAATCTCATTCGCAACCGAACCGTACCGTACCGCACCGATAAAGTGATGATAGAATGCCAAATTCATGGAAATTTGCCAGCGCAGCCGGAGTTTTCCTTGCTGGCGTCACATTTTCTGCGGTAACCCACCCAAACTCCACTCCATCCACGGCAATCCGGCAATCCGGCAAAAAAGGTCATCGAACGCACTCTGTGATATGATATTTTGGTGGTGATATAGTTGGTAATCCGTAATACTGTTTGTGGTCAGTGGAATTTGGCCGGAAAGATTTGCATTTACCTGCGCTAATAAAATGAATTTGGTTCACGCCAAAATAAAAAAAAAAGAAAACCAAATATATAATTTAATCAGCTTTGCTAGTTAAGTTGATTCAACTATGCATAGTGGGCAAAAACCCACTACAAATATCGATATTAATCTTTTAGGCACAAAGAAAACGAAAAGAAATAGTTTTTCAGAGTTATGTGCGCTGCAAATGGGAAAATGAAATGCACGCACTTTTTAGTTTTAGCTCAGTATTTGGGCAATCAAAAACGCTGGCAACGCAAATAAATGCAAATACAACGAGTACTTGGCCCTAAGGGCAGCCTTTAGAAAAGTATTACATTTCTCCCATTCGCATTTATTAATTTTATTTGTTAGCCAAAATCAACTGTTATTGGTTTGCTTGTTTGCTAATGAAAATGTTTCGATAGGCAAATATTGCTACATAAATACGCTATTATTAGTATTTCTATTAGAAAGTGACGGTAACTTGTTAATTGACTTATTTCTTATTTGTATTCGAGTATGTACGCGAGTATTATAATAATGGAATTTTTCAACAAATCCATTGAAAAGCGGCAGATTAAATGCACTTACAAATTGTACAAATACAATTTAAATGTAACCACATTGGTTTCCGTTATTAAAAAGTATCCAGATGCATTGTTATTATTGCACAAGTGGGGTCAAAAGCACCAGTCCCGACAAAGCTGATTAAATTATAATATTTCATAGGCAAAATACCGTGGATAAACATTGCCAAATGACCGACACTTGATGCATTTTGGCGGTGTATTCAACTGGAAAATATATGATATAACTTTAATAACACCAAAGCTAAACCATAATTAACCAGATATTTGAGGTGAGAAATTTAAAATCGTGTGCGATTAGGGGGTATTCTCCAGTTTGGCACACTCAATGGCAGTCTTCTTTTCGTGTCCCCCTTTTGTGAGCAAGTGAGTCCTTGGGTTTTGCACCGGAATCTGGCAACTTGTCTCCGGAGATGGGTATCCAAACCGGTGGAAGTCGATGGCACTTGGTTGTGCCAAAGAGGAAAAGAGGCTGATGCTGATGTGGATGTGAATGTGGATGTGGAAGCTGAAATGGTTTTGCTGAAATGGTGTTGCTGTGGCAAGTTGAAGTTCGTGTATGCGTTTTGTGTTCGAAAATAAACGGAAGCCATAATAATGAGATTTATCTTTGGATTTATCAACAGTTCAACCTGCAGCGGCTGGATAGTAGGAGACTACTACAAAATGGCACTCTTAGAGGGGAAAAACGCCCATCGTTAAAAACGTATATTTTCCCCAAACAAGGATGCAAAAAATAAAGGGAAAACAGCGATGAAACTGTGCGGTTGCTTGGAGTTGGAAGTTGGGTTACCAAGGGATTTTGGAGCCACACAGCACGGCATATGCCTATTATAATTTTGTGCGCATAAAACTCAAATATTTCTGTTTCGCCACCAGACCAGTTGTTGTGTTTAGTCTTCCGCCACCAGCAAAAAAGAACAACAAAAAAAAGAAGAACCAATAAACAACATTTAACATATGTGGGATACGAACGGTTATTTTTAATAATAGACTTAAAAGAATTTAATACTTAGAGTCGTGCCCGGAGCAAAGAATTTTCTCAATCGCTGAACCAGGCTAAATCGATGATTCTGTGCCGTTCACATGCAAACACAAACAAACAAACACTCAGTACCTTGGCTTAAAAGGCTGAATATACATAAACTCCTTAATGAGCTGCTAAAAAGTTTCGTGCTCCCAAAAGTCAGTGTATAAAATCCAATTGCTTTTGGTTTAATTGCCACTGCTGACATCCCTTTGTATTTTGTATTTTTTTCACGTGTTCGCGTACAGCTAATTATGTTTTTGTCTGGATTGTGTCAATAAAACGTTAATGAAATTTACGCACAGAAAGTATTAACTTCTTCGTTGGGGCTCCTTGAACCGATGGTCAGTGCCAATACGAGGGTATTTCTAATGCCAGGGCGGCAAACATTACATTTGATTGTTATTTTTCTCAGCGCCCAATGCCCAAACAGAAATGAAATCCGTAGCAGGCAGGCCTACAAGAACCGAATTCAAAACTGGAAATGCAAAAGGGCGAAGGAGCTAAAATAAAATACAAAATACAAAAAACAAAAAAAAAACCAAAGGCAAAGCGGAGCAAAACAAAAGAAATGACTGCCGTTGTTTGGACTGCATACAAATTTGGCATTAGCCCCGGCAACAATTTCCCCAGCTCCACAGCTCCACAGCTACCCAGCTCCCCAGTTCACGAGCTCCGGGGGTAATGGAGTTCCGCTTTCATCTGACTTCGGCTCCGTTTTGTAATGGCCCACATATATAGCATATATATTGGGTGTTGGATGGGTGGTTGGGTGGTTGGGGCGGCTGGCAGACGTTCATTTGCCCATTCATTCGGCTCATTCATACTTCAATTTGGTTTGGACCTTTATATAAAATTTCATTAATTTCCAATCGCCTGGCGCGGTTTGCATTATGAACCAGGCGAAGCCAACCACCACCTCCTGTGCATCATATTTTCCCTGTTTTCTTCTTTTTTTTTTCTTTTCCCAGCATGTATACAATATACCATATATACAATATACAAAATATATAGTATATTTGTGTACAACATAGTGGAATGTGCAGTTACAGCCATCCACCCCCAACGGCCACTCACCCTAACACTCACTGAGACATCTTGACGACGCATTTCGGTCTGTTTCCCTCATATCGAGGGCTCAATGTGCTTGCTGCATTCTGTACACAATATGTGGGAAGGAAGACGAGTGTTTCGTTTGCAACCCCGTGAAGTCCATACAATTCAATCGTGAAATGTACTTTCAATGTGCGTAGAGAAATGTCTTCCTGCTGCTTTCACTTTCTCGGTTTTCATATTTTTCATTTAGTTTTCGAAAAAAAATGTTTACAAATTATTATGCACATTTATATTGAACGTATTTATATATATTCACTTGAACAATTTTCGAAGCAACTTGTAGGTCACATTTTCCATTTTTTTCATTTGCCCAATGTGTGTGTGTGCTCATTGGGGTAATAGTATAAGAGTGTGGTAAGGAGTATTTAAGCCCTGCCATCTGTGCGCCACCTTGACATTTGTTCACCGCAGTTGATTATTTCTCCACCCATGGCCTTTCCCCTTTGAGCAAGACATATATATTGTAATTTTTCTTCTCTATTTAATTTTAGGGGTTCTTTCCCCGCCCCGAGAAAGCACACCTAAACCCAACATCCACACCCCATACCCGCACTCATTTCCGTTTAAGTTTCTCAGTTTCTCAGTTTCGCGGGAAAACGTGGGGGCAACGTCTAGCAACATTTTGGCTCTTAAGAGGCGAAAGTCCCACGACTTGATCCGCATCCTCCATCCTGCGAAATGTTTTCGTGGCAGGAAAGCTTGTTGCTTTGGCCCGAAAGTGCCATACTTCTCGACCTGGTTCTAAACAACATTTTCTTAGCCACTTGGCTAGCTCTCCGACCGTTCAATAATCTCGATTTAGCAGGCACATCACGTAATTCTAATTTAAAAATTACAAGCCTTGCTTGGCAGCCGGTATCATGGTATCATGCATTTGATAAGGCCCCATCGCATATGCATGCATGTATGTTTTCTGGCCTACAAATATATACATATATGTACATATAAACTGGTTGGATTAGCGCCGTTTATTACCTGGAAACACATGGGCGTTTGCTAATCCCCAAAAGTTTATGCGCGACGAGTATTTACTAAGGCAACTATCATATTCCTTATAAAACAGGCAAAAAACAATTGCTTAAAGTTGAAGTTATTTAACTTGAATTTGAATTTATAATATATTTACCTTTATAATTATTTGACTCCAATCATCTGCAAATCTTAAACTTCATCGGCGTTTACAAAGTGTATATGGGAAACATGAACTATGACCCCAAAGGTAGTCTGAAAACAAATGAAATAGGGAAATCTTTAAAAATATGATTACATAAGTATATACATATGCACATAACATGGTATGTTTTTTTTCAACACACCCACTACAATTAACCATTTTCAGTTCTCCAGTAGCAGGTGCAAAAGGCGCTTTTTCGCGCACATTCGAACTCCGAAAGGCACATCCTCATTTCACGCAGTGAATCCACGAAAGCACTCACAGTTGTTGGTGGCACTTCTTTCGGTAATGTAGCGAATGCCAAGCCCTAATTAGAACACTAGGTATTTGGGTTCCTGCTTTTTTTTGTGTTTTTTTTTGGTTTTTTTTTTTGCGCCCAGCACTTGCATTCAATTAGTTTCGAGCGACTAACGAAACTTGAAGAGCAAGGTGTTGCTTTGGGTTAAATGATGGTGGATGGTAGATGATGGAAATACTCGTATTCGTATTTACATGAAAACGAAACATCAGCACTCTTGGAGTGCATTTTAGCTGGAATAATAAATCATTCCACCTGTTGGTAATTACACACGATGGCGTTGACATGCATGTGGCATATGCACACAGCTCATTGATATAAATACATATAAATACTTCAAGTTTCGCTTCTTAAAGCACGTGAGTTGCTCGGCAAGCGACTTAACTATTGACATTCGTATGGAAATTAAGACATTAACCATATAATGGTTTACCGCCACAAAAGGTAAAAGTACATAAATTATTTTATCCATTTTATCCATTTTGTATTTAACGATTATTTGAGTACTTTGCGACACCCGCATGATTGCGACGTTATTACAGGAAAGTGACTTGTAAATGAGCAAGTATTATGATAAGTATTAATACACAGCCCATCTATGGTACAACCCCCATCCATTAATATCGCTTCCGTAAACTTTAACTTTGTTGAGATGAGTTAAAAACGCGTCGATGATGAGATTTGCCAGCGATGGGCAGAGATGAGTTAAATGAGCTGACGAACAGGGGCGAAAAAAATTTAATTTCACTTAAATCTTTCTTTCAATTAAAAGTTTTAATTGATTTTCCGTATATTCATTCACGCACACATGCACACATTGTGTGTGCGTGTCCGACATCGCGTGTGTGTACGACACGCGTGTGTGTAAGAGGCGCTTGACTGTGTATGTGTAAATGAAGTTCGCGATACCTGCAGTCCGTAATTAATAATAAATACAGGAGTGAGGTGTGGGAAAAGTTAGTTTAAGACACTTTTTTACAGATGTAGTACAAGCAAAAGTGTTTCGTGGTCTAGTCAAGCGATTATGACGACATAAGTTCTTAGCACAATGGATTCTATTGCAAAGTCAGAAGTTCGTCAGCATACATTTATACATTAGATTATATGGACAAGAAAAAGTTTATAAATAATAAATTTATAAATTATTGCAACCACTTGGAATGTTACTGATAGCTCGCAATTTTATTTGTTTAAATCGAAAGACTTATCATCGAAACTATTATGAAATATTGAATGTAGCCGATGGTTTTTGCAAGTGTGGAATGCCAACAAACAGATTTGTATGAGAGTACACTTAGAGTAACCCTCTCTAATGTTTGTTGCTATACCACATGTTTGCTATATCGAACATGTGCGAAGCAACAGCAAAACATAAATATGCTTATTGTATACTAATCAATTTGAAATTGCTTTAGACAATAGGAAAAACCAGTCTTATTTGTCACTTTACAAACAGAAATCCTGCCAGACTGAAACGAATAGAACGTCCTCACAACTTCTCCAAGTGCACTACTCTAGAATCAAACATGTTCGAAGCAGCTGAATCGAACCTAACATCTCCGCAGCGAACTTCGAACTCCAGCCGCGTATGAGCTGATCATGAGAAGCCGAGACCCAAAAGAGAGAGACAAAGGAGAGCACGAAGACAGAGAGCGAATGGAGGGCATAAAAGGAGTAAACAATGATGAAGAACGCCACAAAGAGGAGCCCAGCACAGCGAGCAGAGGGTAAACTGAAACTTATTTATGAGTTTTAAGAAGTAGAAGTAAATGGTAAATGGCGTAGGCGCTAAAGAACAATATACTTGCAAAACAAGCAAATCAAGCAAACACACTGAGCACCACAAAACAGTCCGATAATGAAGCCGAAATAATGCAAAAACCACACACAATAGTTGAGTCGAGCATGAGAGTACGAAAATAAACCATATTGTGCCAAGGTAAATGTTAAATGACGTAGTAATATGTAGATATAAAAAGTGCCGACTGGGAAACCCCCTTTCCGTAATTTAGGCGCAAAACAGTCTCACCTTTGGCAAAGTGAATGAAATGCTTTCATAAATCGCTATTTACATATGTACATATGAACATAAATATGAACTTATTTGCTTTACTTTGTAACGACTTATCGCCTTTATTGAGCTTCGACTGCAGTTTTTCCCTTCCATATTTATTTATACCGTGCCATTTATCTACTTTCAGAACTGATAGACCAGTTTACCTACATAGATAACTTAAATGCACACAGCGGAATGGAAAAGTCGACTTCTTTATGTCGATGATTATGATGCGCTTACAATAAAAGCATTGTTTAACAATTTGCTCAAATTCTGGTTAAAATGCAACAGCTTTAAAGTGCAAACATTACAATCTAAATTTTTGCATTTGGGGCGCAGTAAAGTACCTAATAAATGTTATGAATTATTCAATTGACTGCCAGTTGTGCGCTTTGCTAACTTAACAATACTTCTTTGTTGTTGGCCATAATTTACTTTATGCGAATAAATAAAACTTAATCCAAAGGTTTTGTAAAAAATCGATTCTGATATTAACACACTAAAAACAAAAAGATATTGACTGTCAACTGACACTGGCACTTAAACTATGTACTTAAAATTTATTATCTACTTTTCTTTTAGGTTTCCTTAGGTTGAAGATTATAAACCTATAGATTGATAACTTTATAGTGCGCTTTAACGCTGGTTTGTGATTATTGAGTAACTTTAAAATAAACATTTCGTACGATTTATTTTAATTTAAAAGACATCATCAATCAATGCCAATTCTGGCAAAGACAAATTTGACCCTTTTTACCGCGTACCATTTTCCACCATTTTTCCAAGCGCATTGTTCTCCTTTTAAAAAAGGTTTTGTGTTTTTTTTCGCGGGCGTAAAATTTGATTTCCAATTAGCCAAACACAAATAAGTCGAGGGAAAAATCAGCGCTGGAAAAAACGCTGGCTTTTGTTGTGCAGTGTAGCATGGTACACACCGCTTTCCTGAGATATCTTTTTCACACATTTTTCGGGGCAAACATTCTGCACGTTTTGCGCATTATTTCGATTTGAAGTGATTCATTCATGTTCAAAATGCTGCTCACATGCGTTTTCAAAAAACTTGTCAATCGGCCGATAAGTGTTAACTTACCAAGATACATACAAGATGACGCATCCTGCGCAAAACACAAAAAAAAAACAAAAATACAGCACTTTTGTGCTTTTCAGATGCCATCTTGCTGCAAATGCTATTCTGCAAGATATCTACCCTTCTGGGAAAGATGAAAAAATACAGTTTCGCTGACCAAAAGTTCTGGCCACTACATACATACAATGTATTTCTGGGTTCTGACTGAGGAAGCTGGCTCGGTTTGGTTTTAGACTATTATTATCGCGTGGTTTCGATCAGGAAGCCGAAAAAGATGGCCAAGCTGTACTGCCTTAATGCCAAAAGCAAACAGTAACACAGTAACCACAGGCAATCCTTCATCTGCAACACAGCAGTGGTGGTTTAAACTTCGGTTTTCTCAGCATCTTTCTTCTTTTTCCCCCATAGCTTTTTTCATCTTTTTTTCGCTTTGTGCTTGGACCCAACTTTATTTGAAACTCCAACTCCATCTCCAGCTCCACAGAGCTCTGCCTTTCCGCTTGGGCCATAATTGTTGTCAAAACGAGTTTTCGATGAAGTGGTTGCTCTGGTTGTTGTTGTTGTTGTTGCTGGTACTACTTGTTCCTGTTGTTGTTGCTTTTGCTGTAGAAGTGACCGTTGCTGTTTCCAATCTTGTTGTTGCTGTTCTTGTTGTTGTTGGTGGTGGTGGTGCACGTTAGTCTTAACTACAGCTAACCCAAACTCCGAAATCTAACTCAACGTTAACTCGAGCATGTAGAGACCAGAAAAGATCGCATTCGTCGCTGGCCTCGACTACGCTATACCCACTAATTAGGAGATTTTTAAAGGAAATCAAACGGGCGGTCATTTTGACATTACAGCTAATCATAACTAACCCAATCTTAACATTTACTCGCATGTAGAGACCAGAACAGATCGCATTTACCGCACGCTTCGCCTATTCAATACCCACTTACTGCGAGGATTTTACACAAAACCCATTAAATGCTAAATCCAATATGAATAACTACACATACGAAATTCTGCTAGTTTGATAGACTCCAATAATTATTTGAAAACTGTCCATTCAAAGACTGTTTGTCATTGCCCTGGGAAACTCTGCGGCATTTCACGAGGAGCACTTGGTGTTGTTATCCATCTTCTGCAGTGGAACAGTGACTTGGCTTAAAGTCCATTCCAAACGGTATGGATATTGAGCGCAACATGGAAAGCTTATGTGTGAAATGTGTGTGGAATGCCTTGGTTCACATGTACACATGCCACAAGACTGCTGATGCATCGTTTATCAACAACAGCTTTTTGGTGACTTCCCATATTGACGTATGCACAAACATACATAGGTCCTATTCCAAATCGAAATCAATGACCTTAAATGTACTCTACTCGTTTGATATTTTCCGTTTGCTGATGTTATTTTCCCTGGGTTGTCTACGAATATTTAGATAACGTCTTTGTCAAGTGCCGTCGGTGGAAAAAATGCGGGAACAATTACAAGCGAGCAATGTTTAAACAATTTCCGACTCGACTTTCGGGTCATTGTCTTGATAAAATCGAGCTTTATCAAAAGTTTGCCAGTTCTCCCAGGCCAATTGTACTTTTGACTGTACAATTTTGAGGTAGTTTTAATGAACTTCGGATTCGTCGCTTCTGCAGTCGACTGACAGTCCCACCACAAATTTACCACCGGCATGTTTGCCCCTGGCAGCCCAAAATTCAGCTTAAGCCACACGCAAATCGCATCTGAAACTTCGTCTCGTCAGCAATTTGAAGGTGATAATCCCTATTGAGGTCCTTTTTGCTAAACGTTATTTGTGAGTTCCCTAATATACTTATGCGGGCTCTCATTGGATAGACTTCAATTACATTTCTTTAGATTGAAGTCAGCACTCGGTGTACCACGAGAATCAGATATAAGATAGTATGAGATGTTTAGAAATACCTAGTTTATTTGAGAAAAAAAAACTGCTTTCAATTTCCTACATGTTTGCATAAAACCCTAATTGTTCCTAAATTCTTATTTATTTATATTTATATTTAAGAGCAATCACTAAATGCTTCCTATAATATTTTATCTATAAGATTCTAAGAGCTGTAAAACTACTTGACTTATCTATTGTTTCAAGTGCTTGTGGAATGGAACCCCCAATAAATGTCTCACATGTTCGTCTTAGGACGATTTCGGTTATTGGTTCTTGTAGAAAATTAAAAACAATAATGGATTTTTTTTTAATTAATTGCTTTCAATCAATTTTGTGCGTGATCGTTTTTGTGGCAACTGTACATATGAATATGAATTTCTGAAATTGTTTGTGTTTAATTCAAGTGTTTTTAAGAAACAATAAAGTATAGAATTCTGCACCGCTTTTCTATGATAATTAATGGAAAGGGTATGGCATTTTTTCTTTCAGAGATGAAGTGGAAATTCTATTTTCGTCGTAAGAAAATCATAATACGCATTCCCTAAATCGAAAAATTCCATTTCTGTCATATTTAATTTGGGTTGTAGTAAAAAGGCGCCCCAAAATAAAATCCATAATCACATTACACCATTTAAAAACCATAAAATTCAGGGTAATAAAATTTAATTTTGACTATACAAAATTATGACTGAAACTACAGTGATAAACTAAAGCAATAAACAATTGTTTTATACACTGTGTTGAGTATACAGTAAGACATTTAGATTTCTCATAATCTTAGATGGTATATGAAATCCTAATTTTAATAATACAAAGAAAAACATAGGTTTCTATCGTTTTGAATTTGACCTTTAGTGCATATAAGCCAGCAAAAAACTTTGAGCAAGGGTATATCCAATTGCTTTTCAAGTCTTATTGGCACTTTTTCTTCTGGGCCGCAATATTCGCATCTTAGCTGGCTTTCCTGCGTGCTAATCGCTTTGTTTGTGCTTTTCCCTGTTTTCCCTGCTTTCCCGCTCCCTTTTCGCTCCTCTTGCCTGCAGTTCTTATTGGCCCGAGGATAAATTCATGAAAACAAAAAAGCGCCCCGCCAAAAACACCAACTCACACACGCACGCACCTACCAATACCAAGGTAATCGCACCCGCAGAAACACGCACACTTTGACAGTACCACTGGCGGCTAACTGTACTGCATGGACACAGGAAAAAACCAGCAAGAAAGGAAGCCAGCTTCTGCAACCCGAAGCCTATAGATACCCTTGCCGTAATACAAAAACCTGGTGTATACCGAATAGGAACACTATGATCAAAAACAATGTATCAATTATTTCTAGCTTATTACTTTTAGATCATTTTCTGATTGTTTCTATGCCAGCTACATGATATAATCGTTCGATTTTGATCAAAACAAAACCGAAATGATATACATATTGTATTTAAACTGGAGTACACTGATAAAAAATAAAACGCAGATCGCCTTAAAACTGTAATAGAGATCAAGTATACTGAACAAGAATATCTATACTTTACATACTAAAATCAATGTACCCTCTGCAAGGGTATAAAACCTGAAATTAAAGCAAAAAAAAAAATTAAGTTTCTCTTCTGTTCGCCGTCTTCTAATTTCTGTTCGTGCTTTTGTTCTGCTCTTGTTTTGTTCTGTTCTACGTTTGTTTGTTTGTTTTTCATTCTTTCTTAATTTTTGGCAACGTCAATTACACGCGAAACTTCTTGTCTGAGTGCTTAACCCTTGGCAGGGCGCGCAGGTAGCGCGCGCTCGTTCGTATTAACCCTCCAGCGGGGCACGCACACACACGTTTGTTGTTAAAGACTATGGATATGGGAATATGGTTGCAAATTAAAGATCATATTGCATATTAGCCACCAATTTGTCAGAGGATCAGTGTAGTCTGGCCAACAGAATTGAGTTCAGTGGGGAAATCACCGATCTCCGGGCAGATGATTCGTTACTTTAGTTTTTGGGGTTAATGGCTTTTAAACTGCACACCGCACTTTACGTACACGTACATATGTACATATACACACATATATATGAGATGTGTTTTCTTTCTTTCTTTGCCTTTCCCTTATTTTCCTGCCTTCGAAAACGCAAATGATGCAGTTCGTTTGATTCATTTGACATTACAATTGCTGCAGCTGCACGTTGTTGTTCTCATTTTGTTGTCGTCGGTCGTTGTTGTTGTTGTTGCAGGCGATGCTGCATTTTGCTTCAGTTTCAGTTTTTCATGTTTTTCCAAGCACAAACCACGCTGCAGTCGCAGTTGTTGTTGTTGTTATCATTGTTGCTTCTGTTGTTTTGCAGGTAAGTCGAAGATGAGTGTCGAACCGGTTCAACGGGTACACAAACACCATTGAAAGAAGCCACATACGTACATGAAAATACACACACACAGGCACACCACACGGACATCACTTGCACTCTCCCGCTCCCGCTCTTTCTATCTCCATCTCTCTCCCTCGCACTCAATGCACTTATTTTGACTCTTTATCGCTCCCACTCTCTTTACCTCGCTTTGTGTTGATCCGCTCTCCGCTCCGTTATTTACTCCACTGCGTTGCTTTTCCGAATATAATCACCTTTGGCGTTTGCTGCCAGCGAGGGGGATTGAAGTGTGGGGGGAAGGGGTCGTTTAAGGGGTATCACTTGCAAGTAACCGAAAAAAAAAAGAGTGAGTAATGCACTCGGGACCGCCGCAACAGCCGCGTGTTTCGCGCGTTCGAAAAAAAAGCAAACACACACACTCGCCGCCACTCAACTCAAGTGAACTCCACGCGACGCGAGGCGAGTCGACTTTTCGTGTTTCGTTAACCGCGACTGTCCATTCAATTGGCGGCAACAACTGACTGCTCCGCGCACTCGACTACGTACATATGTGTATGTGTGTGTGGGTGGGCGCTGCGCTCAACGTTTCACACTAGCAACAACCTACGCGACCGGCGTTTGCAACAACACTGCGACGCACATCTGTTCGAGAGCACGGCTCGATGCAAGCCGCTCGAGCCGAATCGAACCGAGTCACAGCGAACCGAACCGAACTAAGCCGAGCCGACATGCAACATGTTGGACCGGAACATCAGCTGAGTGGTTGCAACAGCAACAATGCACTCTAACAAAAAGTTTACAGAAGAATTATTAAAACAACCCTTTAAGTAACAAAATGACTTGCATACTCTTGTGCGTAAAATTATATTTTTTTCACTTTTCTTCCAATTTTTGATGATGATTATTTGCCGAAAATGGGTTTTCTGTTATTCTGCATCTATAAATATCAGTATTTTTATCAGAAATTTCGAAATATTGGTCCGAATATGGAATGGCATACCTCGTTGAGCTCGTAATTAAATTTCCTATCAAACTGTGTTTTCAGAAAATAAATGATATATTTTTCACTTTTCTTCCAATTTTTGATGATGATTTTTTGCAAATAACCGCTTTTCTGCTATTTTGCGACTATAAATATAAGTATTTTGATCAGAACATTCGAAATATTGGCCCGAATATGGAATGGCATACCTCGTTGAGCTCGTAATTAAATTTCCAATCGAACTGTGTTTTCAAAAAATAATTCTATGTCGTTCCAATTTTTTGCAAATTTTGATGATGGTACCCCTTACAAAAAATGCGAAAAAATGGCCAAAAATTATTTTGACACAGTCGGTCAAAAAGTGATTTGGTTGGTTAGTATTGGTAATTAGGAGTACAAAACTGTAATTCTTTTCGATTTCTGACCATTTTCAGCCAAGAAATACCGAAAATGCCAATCGTAAATATTGAATTTTTTGCGAAAATCGTTTTTCTGTTTTTCGGGATAAAAAATTATCAGAATTTTTATCACAGCATTCGAAATAGTGGTCCAAATATGGAATGCCATACCTCGTTGAGTTCGTAATTAAATTTCCAATCGAACTGTGTTTTCAAAAAAAAATATATATTATTTTCACTTTTCTTCCAATTTTTGATGATGATTTTTTGCCAATAACCGCTTTTCTGTTATTTTGCGACTATAAATATCAGTTTTGTGATCAGAACATTCGAAATATTGGTCCGAATATGGAATGGCATACCTCGTTGAGCTCGTAATTAAATTTCCCATCGAACTGTGTTTTCAAAAAAAATAAAATATTTTTTTCACTTTTCTTCAAATTTTTGATGATGATTTTTTGCCAATAACCGCTTTTCTGCTATTTTGCGACTATAAATATAAGTATTTTGATCAGAACATTCGAAATATTGGTCCGAATATGGAATGGCACACCTCGTTGAGCTCGTAATTAAATTTCCTATCGAACTGTGTTTTCAGAAAATAAATTATATATTTTTCACTTTTCTTCCAATTTTTCATGATGATTATTTGCCGAAAATCGCTTTTCTGTTATTTTGCGACTATAAATATCAGTATTTTGATCAGAACATTCGAAATATTGGTCCGAATATGGAATGGCATACCTCGTTGAGCTCGTAATAAAATAAATAAAGTCGAGGAACCCGACTATAAATGTAAATTGTAAAAACCTTAAAAATACAACAGGAAATGTAAATTGTAAATGTCAACAAAGGTAAATAATAATAATAGTACCAAAGCAAAAAAAATATTCTCTCAGAACCAAATTTAAGTTTTGGATTTGGTTTAGTCAAATGGTAAAAGAACGGTTTTCATAATAGAAGCTATTGCTAAAGCTACCGAGCTTTCTAATTACGGCTTGTATTTAGTCACCTCGTGTTTATAGTTTAAATAAGTTATTTGACAAAAACCCAGGCGTATAGAAAGTTGGAAGCTAAAGCTTCCTTTGATTATTTCCATAAAGAAACATTCACCTCTTGTAATTTTGGGACATTTTAGGACATAGCTTTCTATACAACCCTTAGGTTATGGAAACTAGGGGTGAAAAAAGTCGTGTATGGTACAAAATTTTACTCAACATGGTGTGGAGAAAGCAATCTTGCAATAAAAAAAAAGCTTTTAGGGGAAAAAAGTCCAGTGGATCCTGTGTTTTCATTTGAAATTTTGTTGTGGATTGCTGGCAATGAAACTGCGTATAACAACTTTCAGGGGCTAACATTTGGTACACACAAAAAAAAAGTATATATTATTGTGGCAAAAAATTAATATTTGTTTTATTTCCCAATATTTGCATTTCAGAGCTCCGTTGCATTTTATATATCTTATCAATGTGTATTCTCTGAATAGTGTTTTGGTAAAAGCACTATTAAAATTTTCTCTGCGTGTACCGTATCCTTGAAGCGCTGACAGAAAGTTGACTTGCCCCTGAACGGAACGACACATGAATGATGTTAAATCCTTCTGGCACCAAATGAGACACCTGATTTCGATCTAACGTGATTGATTACTTGACTGATTACGTGAATTACTTTTTGTTTTAATTCCAAAAATACTAGCTTTTTGCAGCTTGAAAAGCATGTCATATACATAGCCGCATACATTGCCATTGACAGGCGGGAGGACAAAAAGCGGGGAGCACCACGTGGCGTCCAGTCCAGTCCAGTGCATCCTTAACATGCATCAACAAGGATGTTGTGTGGCAGTGCCAGCTAATTTGTTTACTTTTCACAACATTCCGGCAAGGCGTGCGCGCTGCTAACAGCAGGAGCCACCAGAGCCACCAGAGTCACCAGAGCCGAAGGACACGAAGGACACCCGATGGGGCGATGTTATGCTCTCGTTTAAGGTCACAGGACCGGCACGATGGTGGGCCACGTGTCGCTGCGGAGTCGGACTCAGTTGCAGTTGGAAAGTCGAGCGCGCTCCTCGTGGCCACTGTCTACATTCTCGGCTTTCTCAGCTTTCTCGGCTTTCTCGGCTTTTTTGAAATGCTGTTGTGGTAGTTTGGACTTTTGTGCGGCATCGGACGCCTCTGCTATCACAGCCATTCAGTCGAGTGCGTGGTCGTGAGCGAATCGGTCGAGGAAGTGCTGCTGGTCACATATAGTCCCATTCGCATCCGCATCCGTGTCCGTATCCGAATCGGAGTCTCAATCCGAATCCAAATCCGAGTTGGGAAAAATAGCTGCTGGCAAGCGAGTAGCAAGCAAACAAACAAACAAATAGCCGAAAATGTGCGTACTTTGAAATGGAATGTGAAATCAATGATAAATCCTCGAACGCGCCGTAAAATCACCTCCATCATCTATCGTCGCAGCGATCAACGTTTTTTTTTAAAGGTGTTACCCACATATATGTACATATATATATCTATACATATATCTGCATATATGTATCAATTTTTTTTTTGTACAAGTTTCGTGCCTGCAGAGTGCCATGCATCCGTGGTGCGTAAAGTTCCTTGAGCAAGCGGTCAGTAATAGTGTAAATAGCTAACCGATGGTGCAACCAGTACTTATTGTGGTACGAGTTCCATTGCTATACTCCATTTCCCCCACTTTGCATCCAATTTAGAGCACCAATCACTCGCCCTAGTGTTTTCGAAGCAAACTTTACTGGTCACGAGTGCTATGGGAAAATCAAAGCAAAGCAAACAAAACCAAAAAAATTAGTCTCAATGGAGCTAGACAATTCATTCGTATCTATGCAAATATTATGACTGGTGAGTGCCCAAGAAAAGCCCCTTATCATTAGAAACCTGCGTTGATTGGCAAGGATTTAGCTTTGTTATCTCTGCAGCTATCAGCTTTATTCCCATGCATCATAATCGCCAATGTGTGGTAGCTCCGGAAAAAATACATTAAATGTGTCATGTCGCAGAATACAAGTATTCAATTTAATCATCTTGCAAATTGTAAAAGTCCTCAGGCTTCAAAAGCTCTTAGGATTTATGAATTCTATAGCTAGCTCACATACTGTGAATAAATATCTCTTCCATTTTACAGCTGAAAACTGGATAGGAATTGTATTTCTGTGAATTTCTTCTTTAAGAATTCAAGGAATTTATAAACTTTATAACTTTTTAAACCATTTGGACGTCAATTTAACCATTATAGATGATAAAAAAATTCTTTAATTGAGATTGAATAAATGCCTTAGATGTTTTTAAGAACTAAGACCTTGCAAACGAATTTCCCCTACTTATTTTAAGGATTTTTGAGCAATTGAGAGTGAATTCTGGGCCAAAGCACTTCCTTCTACCTGTTACGTTATTTTTGCAAATATGTGAGGCGAGTAAAAACACATTATTCATTTGCAGGGTGCAAAAACAAACAAACAACTTAATTGCGCGCCATCCTCACTAAGTATTAAATATTTGAGGGTATGCTCACTAATTATTAAGTATTTGAGGGTATACGATAGAAATACTTTGAAGATGGATTGTTAAGAATTGGAAAAGTGGAATTTCTCCATTAAAAATTGTTTGAGCAAGAATGAGGAAAAATTTTAAACACTATTTGCAAATTTCTGTAATGAAGAAGTTATTCTTCACGCGCGCGGGTTTTTCTTTTTCAAGTGCAAGTGATAAACAGCATTTAACATCAAACACTGAAAGGTAAGTGATAAAGAAAATGTATTTTTAATTCACGTTTATATAAATACCGCAGCTTGCCATTGCTTTTCTTTTAGCCAACTTTTGCATGACTGAGTGAATTAGGGGCACTAAAAAGGCACAAACATTGTTTAAAAATAGAAAATCGCTGGTCGTATTGTTTGTGTATATTGTGCATATAAAATCAGTGTAGTTGGAATCGCCGGAGTCCCACAAATGTATACCGCGAAAATTTCAATAGTAGTTTCCCTCAAAAGTATTAGTTCCATTTTAAATAAATTATAAATACGCAGTTTAAAAACAACAGAAACGTATTGTGAAGAACGCTGATTAAATACATAAATCCTAAGCAAGATATAATAATACAAAATTATCTAGAACAATAGGAAAAAACATAAAAAAAAGTATTAAAAATGTATATTATCTGTGAAATGAGTTGAACCTTTGAAATGAAAACATCCCATATTTTCGCCTGCCTCGTAGCAAAAATTTTCAAATTCCCCAAAAATGTAAGTAGATGCACGCAATTCCATTGTAAATTCATAAAACATTGCTCAATTCCAGGGGAAAGCATGGGACATCCGAAAAAAGACAGCAGCTCCCTTCTCCTCCTCAATTTAGACAGCAAAACGTAGATATTGCGAGGGTCCTAACCGTGGGGACAGGGTTATATTGTGGCAATCACTTGGGAGCAGCTGGCCAAGAACCTAAATGATAATGGACTGCCGCAGGATTTTTTACGGCCCCAGGGCGATGGGAATTTTTAAGGATGTAATCGAATAAATTTTGAATGTAATAATCAGCTGCACAGTGCCGGTTTATCATCTATTATTTTTGGGTTGTAAAAAAAAGTGTGCTGCATATTTATTTTTCAAGTAAGCCCAATCTCTAGCATCTTCAGTTGGTAAATCAAATTGAACCCAAAATTGCGCTTTAATTAGTTGCGTAATTTAAATAGTTTTTAAGTCTTGATTACAACAATTGTCACCATTATTTTAAACAATTTTATTTACATTAAACTTACCGCTTTAACTAACTTGCCTATATATGCTTGAGCTTGCCAATCAACCAACCACATTTTCAAGCCTTTTTCTAAACTGAACTGCTTTGTCAACTTAAATCTCCATCTTTTACAACTCTTATTTTGAATTGCATCACATATTAGAACATTCAATTAGACTGAGTACAAAAATATTAAGATATTAATCAAGAACGGAAGCCAGTTTTTGGAATCCGAAGTCTTATACCATTGCAGTTTGATGATGAAAAATGCTGTCATTTTGTAAAACGAGTCAAGTGCCTATTTGTTGTAAATAATACCCTCTGCAATGGTATATAATCTTATGCTTTTAGCCTAGCAACATTTAAAAACACCATTTCCTTAATTTTTTGCCTGCATTTCTTATCCACCAAGTATATGCTTGATTAGAATACTTATCGCAGTGTATTGACTGATATATCATAAACTTATATGCTGATTTACATGTAATGTACGGCTATTTGCAATTAGAGAAATATATAAAATTTATAAAGAAAAAACCATAGTTGTATAATTTCGTAAATTTAAACTTTCACCCGTTGAAGCTAAAAAGGCCTTTCACCCGTAATATTTTTGGTCCAGACTTTATTTGCAATTTATTAAGCTATACATTTTTGATTTATTTTTGAATAGATTGACAAGATATATAGTAAGTAGTAACAGAACAAATGTGCATATTTTTCAGATGGGATCGGCATTTTCGAATTGGGCCAAAAGAAATTGCAAATTGAAAAAATCCGAGCAACGTTTGGATTATCTTAAAGGTGAGTTGGCAAAGTTTTAGAGAATAATTGATATAATTTTGCGAGTTTTACATTTGACAGGCTGATATATAACGATTTTATTAAAAGTCAATTTTGTATATTATTCATGTTGTTCATATTTAAAAACTATTTAATATGCAATGTTATTTGTGTGACTTGTAAAACAAACGGCTAGGAGTCCATGCAATGCATTTAATAAAATATACATTTATGAACATACAAATTTAAATATAATTTCAGGCAATAAAATCAAAGTTCGACCAGGTGGACCAGGAAATTCGGTGGTTCTTTATTTGCATTTAATGCATTTCCCGGATCACGGAAATTACAATGCGGCCTAATATGCGGCCGATGAAAAGCCAAATCACTGGAAATAGTCGTGCACGAGAAAATTGTTTGATATTAAATAATATGCATAGTATTCTAAATAAATGTCACTCTTTAAAATCATATTCTATGTATATCGTCTTTGTGAACATCTTGCCATATCAACACAAAATCTAGATGAGTTTACTATGTTACTTGTGTAAATCTGGGGTCGTTGTTTTCCTTTTTGTTATCTAATAACTACATCAACTCGCCTTCCAGTCATTTCTCAGACAATGTTGTTTAAAACACAGTATTTAAGCTGCTGGAGAAACCATTTTAATGCAATAAAAGGGAACATTCACACGAGATAATAATCAATGTCCGAAAGCAAGGTTCAAATTTTTGCCCAAGTATTTATTTAGATTAAAACCTTATCATTTCTTTTCGTAAATTAAAATTGTGTTCAACTTTTCATTCCTTTACAGCCTGTCGAAAATGGATCGGCCTGTAAGAGTTTCACGATACTGTTGCAATTAAGAAAAGCTAATACAATCAAAGTTAAGGAATATTAGAGTGCAGCCAAGTGTAAGGCGATACAACATGAGAAGTCAATCAAAATCAGAAAGCTAACGAAAAGCGTAGGATTAGAAGAAAGTCAATGGATGCAAAAAGTGGCTCGAATGCGCACGATCAGTAGGCCAGAATCCAAAATTTGATTATCGACAACACCAACCAAAAACACCAAAACACACCGGACGGACACCACAACAAATCACAATGCAAAACTATGGAAGTGAACTTAAAGGAGGCTGAGTCCCACTAACTACCTTCTGCGCCCACACATCTAAATCTAGATTATAGGATTATCGAGCTGCAGGATAATCGGGCTCAATCGAGTTATGAAGAAGCCATCGCATACTCGGCTGGACAATCCACTCCGCCCTGGTCAGGAGCGATCGAGAACCATGAGCTTCCCACAGCCGCACTCATTGCCGGAAGCCACTGCGAACGGTGGCAAGATGCTGGTCTATGGCCTGGGCCTTTTGATTATGATACCGGGTGAGTGTCCATGTCCCACAAACTCTTCCGGAAAATGCTTAAAACACATGATAGAGATTCTTTAGGTATCCACAGTTCCATGCTGATCCCATTATTACATATTTAACCTAGTTTTTTATAAGGCGCATTTCACAAACGCTTGGGGAATCCTTGTTAAGCTAATCACGATACTCTGAACTCTTCTAACCATTTTACCCCATCCCAATCAGCTTGTACGGCTGGTCCCCATGAGAAGCGGTTGCTCCACGCCCTTCTGGACAACTACAACAGCTTGGAGCGTCCGGTGGTCAACGAATCCGATCCATTGCAACTGAGCTTCGGACTAACACTCATGCAGATCATCGATGTGGTAAGTGAATACTTCATAGTACACCCGAAAGCGAGAATTCCATATACATGATAAGAGTGGAGTTCTCTAAACAAACACACTTTTTATCCAACTGACCTTGTGTGTTTTTAACGTTTAGAAAGCAACCCTATATATAATATTTCTTTTAAGTAGTTTGTGCACACAAACTATACTTTAATAATACATAGACTATAACAGTCTTGGTATAGTAATTAGCAAAAATCAATGAGTTTGCATTTTCCATTTTTCAGGACGAAAAGAATCAACTGCTTATAACAAATATTTGGCTCAAATTGGTAAGTTATGGAACTTCTCCACATCAGCCAGAAGAAAAAGCTTGTGGCAGTGAGTTGATAAGAATGCAATGTGGTTTCTTATCAGGAATGGAACGATATGAATCTTCGCTGGAATTCGAGTGAGTTTGGAGGAGTGCGGGATCTGCGGATTCCGCCACATCGCCTTTGGAAACCGGATGTTCTGATGTACAACAGGTAATTTACTTCACTAAACACTCGTTCTACTCTTGAATAACATATGTACGTGCTGATAATTGCTGAATACTCTGTGACAAGTTGCTACAGTAAAGCCTGCTCTAACGTCTCCTTGCAGTGCGGACGAGGGCTTCGATGGAACGTACGCCACAAACGTGGTGGTGCGCAATAACGGGAGCTGCCTGTACGTCCCGCCAGGTATATTCAAGTCAACGTGTAAGATCGACATTACGTGGTTTCCATTCGACGATCAGCGATGTGAGATGAAGTTCGGTTCGTGGACCTACGATGGGTTTCAGGTAACTACGCAGCACTAGCTTAGTTACTAACAAATACGATCTACTTCGCATCCATTTCCCAGTTGGACCTGCAATTGCAGGACGAAGCTGGTGGCGACATTTCTAGCTTCATCACCAATGGCGAATGGGACTTGTTAGGTAGGTTAAGAGCACTGCACAAGCTAGCTTAGCACACTCTACTATCGCTCATCTGATTTATTCAGACCGATTCTAATGAAATGTATCTTATTAATTTCATAATTAATATCTTCTTCTCTACTCCGCCAACCAACCATGTGTCATATTGAAAAAAAAAAAACAATACCATTTGCTCAAAACCAAACGAAAAAAAAAAAAACGAAAAAAAAAAAACAAACACACGTTGAAATGATTCGAACTCAACTGACAGGTGTGCCCGGTAAACGAAATGAAATCTACTATAATTGCTGCCCAGAACCTTATATTGACATAACATTCGCCATTTTGATAAGACGCAAAACATTGTACTATTTTTTCAATCTGATTGTGCCGTGCGTACTGATCGCCTCCATGGCACTGCTAGGGTTTACACTGCCACCAGATTCTGGTGAAAAGCTTTCGCTTGGTAAGTGTCGTCCAGATGTTCTGGCCTGATCTCCCTGCCCTTCTATCTCTGTGCTCACGAATTTTCACAAACTAAAAACTAGAAACTACAACCTACAAACTACAAACTACAAACTACAACCTACAAACTATACCGATATTCGATAAACTATAAACGATAACCGATAACCGCTAACCGATACGATTCGAGCTTAGAACGAAACGAACTTTATTACCCAGTAGTCAAGATTGTGCAAATTACAATGCTACCCTCATTTACTTCTTGTTTGCTTTTGTTTTTAGACATGCTAATGCATCTGGAGTATCTATTGGAATTTAATGTAGATCTTTTGCATGCGACTCTGCAACTCATTCTAGCCACCAATTGCTCAAAACAATTCTTCCCAGTGTTCCCCATCTTAGATTATTTCTTCATGCTAATGCAGCACCACTTAAGCCAGTGTGAATAGCCTTTTCATTTGCTGCACTCGGTATTCGTTCTAATGAAATTCGTGGCAATATGTGTGACAGAAGTAGGGAAACGCAGCAGTGCGGCAGCACACGTAGTGACGAAGCGCACCGCAGAGTCATAAACCTGCTGCTTGATATTTTTCCTGAATCTTTATCTTCTGGATAGAAAACCGTTTCCTCTGTCAAATAATAAACAAATTATTTCTATAAAAACAAAGATAACCAATTAGTTATGCGAAAATATATCTATCAAGTCTTTTAAGTTGTTATCAGATAATCAATGGAAAACTATATTAGAAATACACACTAAAAACATTTTTGTCTGCTCTTCAAGCCTGAAGTTCTGAAAATCACTATCCCTTAACTAGGGAGATCTTCACCTGTAGTAACTCTGTACTTGTATCTTGGATATCAGCGAATGCAACCAAGGACATGAATTGTTACACATATTTCCACGAATATTGTGCACACGTGTACTGAGTATCGGACGGGAGCTAGAAACCTGATTGATGTATTGATGAACTGAAAGCTTGTTAAATTTTGATCGCTAAGTGGGGGTGAGGTTCAGTGCAGAAAATACGGTAGTAGTTTTTTATTGAAGGCAACGAAAGAAAGGTCATAATAATGGAAATGGCGACCATCCAATAAACCTGGCCAAGACATTGGACATGCAAAGCGGCAGTCGCAAATTCAGGATCATGAGGAGCGGAATCAGGATCAGCAGGATCACTGGTTATTACAATAAAATATTTTGTTAACGTAATCGTACTAGTGCACGCATTTAATGTGTAATAATCGTGGCAGCGCATTCAATTAGCAATGCATTGACTAACAAATGAACTTTCATCTAATTCCATGCCGCCTTCAATCCGTTCGATTGTCCTGACCAATTCAACTGAACGCTGCATCTGTGTGAATCGCAACAACACAAAACTGAATCACTATGATGTTTGAGTGGCTCTTTAACCCTGTGCTGCCTACTTTCAGGAGTTACAATTCTATTATCGCTTACAGTCTTCCTCAACATGGTGGCCGAAACTATGCCGGCGACCTCCGATGCGGTGCCGCTGCTCGGTAAGTAGATCGTGGCCAGAATAATCAATACCGCCCGTCTCAATCTCAATATCAATCTCAATCTCAATTCAAATCTACGTCTGACTAAGTTTCTAAACTAACGCACTACTCTCCACTCATTCAGCAATCATCCAAGACTCTTCTTTCCGCACAGCTTTGGCGTCTCAGCGTTCAAATAAACCATCACTGATTTTATCTTTTGCCTTTCTTATCAAGAAATTATATTTCTCTGTGAATTGGGGCACACATAAAGGGCTAAAATTTAGCTTCCCAAAATAAAATAAACCATAATCATCTCGTTAACCCCTTGAATAAAGAATCCCTACCAAGCACTATCATCAGTACATACACTGAAACAAGTAGCAAGTTAAATGAACTACAGGCATGCTTATCTAGTTTTTGCTAACTTCGCATGTTGTTTAATATTTATGATTTTTATCACAAATTTATTTTTTATTTGCTTTACGGGATATTCAGAGTAAAGAAATTTCGGTTTGAGTACTTCGTTTATGCTCGACACTCACTTAATGAGCGAATATCTGATCCAGATTCACTTACTAAATCATTGCTTAAAGATATATTTAAAACTCTATCAAGTATCAGTATTTGCTTTCAATTTCGAAGTAACCATACTTAGATACATTTAATGAATCTATAACTGGTTTTAAATGGCTATTGAGATCTACAAATAAGTACTTAATGGAATGTTCAATTGAGGAGGCAGCGATACTTTATTCGTTTTTAGGCGAAAATCACTTGTTTTCTTTTTTTTAACCAAAATCAGGTTGATTTAATAACTAAAGTGAAGCGTAGATTATTTCTAATTTCAAAGATCGCTTTATTTGTTCTTAATCCGTTAGCAATATATTGTTACACTACTTCCAATTGACTTTGCATGGCAGCGCACCTGTTAGATAAATAAATATAGTATTTTATTAAAGGCCCTGTTCCCGCACATTTTGTAAACTATTAGCACACGTTTTCACTGTACAACCACGCAAATGAATAAAACACGAATACACACTTTTTTGAACTCAAATATTAGTTTTTACAGATTTCAATATTTGTATACCTGTTGTATGCAGCCAAAGTAGAGACATTTTGTTATGAAACTCTAAAGAAAACTGGTAGGGAGTTTTATTTTCTCTCTGCTCCTTGAGCCAAAGGTATATTACATATTTTTGAGTTTCCAGTATTGTATATCTTGTTTGACAACGATTATTGTACAACATACATACATTTATGGATTTCATTTGTGCAAACTCATTTTGGGGAATTTCTGAAGAAGTCTGAGAAGCGCAGACTTTCTGTTTACTTATCAGTTCGGTTTGTGTTTGAATTAAATATTAATTTCAATTGATTCGTTTTGGTTTTCGCCAGTGAGATTTCCCAAGGACCACTACCACATAATGTATGCGAAAAAATGTTCTTGTTGGCATGAAGGAACACAAATGCCCGCCTGACTTTTCCATACGTCAAGCATTGGACTGAGGAAAATTGGTTTCCACGTAACGAAATCAATTTAACCCTTTCCCACTAAGCGCCACGCAAATACACCGTACACACTCGATACATATTCACCCACACGTATATGTTATATATAGTAACACCGATATATGAGTACTACACCATTGTAAACCGAGATCTATACCCTTCTTCCATCCATATGCGCCACAATATTTACTTAATATCCAAAAGCACCAACTAGCTGACTTAGGATCGAATATAAACGTAATCAGAACACACGAGAGTTTGTCTGAATTTACTGCGATTAAGGTGGCAGAATTTCCACATACAATTAAGCTAATATTAAAACTTTTCAATATTCAATTTGGTTTTCTTATTTTGTCCCCTTTGCCGCTACTTTTTGTTAAAAATCTGTGTTTGCTAAATAGGAAGACAACTTCTTAAAATCACACGACTGAAAGAATATTGTTTCCCAATTGAGTTACGAAAGCTAATTAATCTATATTTCTTTAACGATATGTAATAACTTGTATTAAATGTATATTTATATAATATATTTAATGCCACGTGTAAGGTGAATATTAGAATTTGATGGGATTATTCCAGACTTACTTGAATCAATCCAAACTCTTTTCCATATTGTGGTGTAGATACAACCGTCAGTCGAACGCTTCCATTTGCTCAACAAATCTTGTTGTTACCATTGCATTTCATTTAAACTCCTAAGTGTCGACTTATGTTTCCCAAAGTCGATTGCATTACTCCGAAAATGTGAACTTCTCAGACAGCTCAAAAAAATAACAACAGGTATATATGTTGATAGATTTGCTCGTTGTTGCATTGCTGTTTTCCATTTTACAATAGCTGTTTTAATAAATGTCTCGACCATTTGTATGGAAAAGCATGCATATAAGTCTTGATTTAAATCAACATCAGCATCTGATCATTTCAAGAAATAGATTTGTTGTGCGGATGCCGACTTCCCTTTTCCATAACATTATCCTTCGGAACCATAAATATTGGTAATACTCTTCTCAAACATTTACCCCACATTGAAATGTAGTGTGTACATATTGCCAAATGTATGTTACTGTCGAGATATATGTTGTTTACGATATGTTCAATTGTTTCCAAAGTAAAACCCACAAAATAACGTTTCAAGAAACTAACAAATACGATCCATGTTCAATTAACTACTCAATTATTTATGGTTGATTAAGAAGTTTGATTGTATTCACCGATAATATTGACTAATCGACAATGTTTGAATATTATATGCATACATGTATGCATTTTGTTTCTGTTAACGGACTCATTTCACCAGTTCAATTTGTTTATTGCTATAGGAGCCATTGATAGTTTTTATTATATTCATGATGAATTGCGTAATCGTAGTGAGGTTTTTTTTTATCAGCAAAAAGAGGGAATAGGGAATCTAACTTCAGCCAAGCTACACGATTTATGGTTTTCTATCTGAAGTCATCGTTTTTTCACAGACATCTCTTACATCTTGGACATTTGTTTTATGTTGGCTATTTATGTGTATGGTTTTCTATCTTAACTTTTCTGTTTAACTGCCCAGTAGTGTGGTAAACAATAACAGAAATATCTTTATTGCTCCTTTCAATTGTTTGGGCAATTAATACCAAATAAATCTATACACCATAGGCTAGAAGAATTTCCCTCACACTTGTAAATAACACACACCAAATCGTATCGTATGAATTCCCCAGATCCAGAAAATTGTAAAACACAAATTAAAGGAAATGCAGTAACTTATTTGTTATTACTTATCCGCTCAACAGGTATTGGAATTCTGCCAACCTTTTCCGTAAACTACATACATATGTATCTAAAAAAAATGATTGCCTTTTTGGCCACTGATTGATTATTTCAGGCATATACTATATTATACCCATCAATAGTTTGTTTTCACGTACCTATAGAGCTCGGAAAAACATCTGTGTGGGGGTCAAATCTTTTATTTATAGGCTTTAACACATTTTTGCAGGGTATCTTATAGCCAGCGAACTCGCCTATTATCCTTATTCATCCCTGAAAATAGTTAAATGTCGAGACCAATGAATCAAATGCGTCGAAGTGTGTTTTATTACGGCTAGGCCAAACTTCGGAGTGGTTTACCTTGAGCTTTTACTCTTAAAAATCAAATACTGCGAAGCCCATGCATTTTTCAAGCTTACCCGCTGCTTTCCGATCTAGTGACGAAAAAATTAGTAACGAGAAACAATCGATGGTTCTCAAAAATTGATCTACTTCTTTAATAAAAGTAGCAAATACATAATCCATTTAATATTGCCATCGATGTTTTTCCAGCTCTGTTTGTCTTGTTTTTTATTTTAATTACATAATTCACTATTGGCTTAAAGAAAAGGAAGTATAAACAAAAAAAAGCAAAATTTATCCAGTATTAAACCCTCACTATTTTTAGTTAATAAGGCCATGTTTTTAATATTAGGGTTGATTCGAAAAGAGAACCTATTTTTATTTCCAACAAATATGCCCCAGATATTTATTTCGTTGTAATTTAGCAGATTTTTGCATATTTTAGTAAAATCATACTTAAGTATACTTGAAAGAGTATTTGCCATTCATACGCTTAGCGAAACGTGTGTGCCCCAAGAAACATTTAAGCCAAAATTGTACGCCCATGAGCGTTTAATTCTCATGTTCCTCAAGCCACTTACAAAATCATCAAAATGAAAGCTCATTTGAAAAAATCAGACCGCATCAAAATAAATGCAAAATGGCGAACTATTTTTTTGACGAACATATGGCGAGTAACTTGTAGAGTGAAAAGTAGCTCAGCTACAGCCTAATTTTCTAGCAAAACCATTCACATTTATTTGTTCATCAGTGCGCATACTAAAAACAGATGACATCTAACATTAATATTAATCCAAACGCCCTAATCAAGCCAATAAAAGTGTACTAATATCATGCTAATAAACCCCATTAAGAAAGCCGCCATCCAAATCTAAATTCCCACATTAAACTGCAACCACATCAATGAAAACCCGATCCAGAACAATAAAAACAACGTACCGTGTGGAAATGAACACAGACTGAGTAAAATATATATGCATAACCTAACTCAACTCAACTCAACGATTAAGAAAATTACCAATTAGATCTCGATTTTTAAAATAAAATGATGATTGCGGATAATTGGTTGTACACTCAGTGACGAACAAATGGTTGACATCACCCAGCATCCGAATTTAAGGCGATAATTACCAATAACAATATATATTATTTGATATATATAGTAGTATCCTCAAAAAAAACTAGCAACAAAAAAAAAGAAAAGAACCCAAACATCCACATTCAGCTATGTAAATTGGCAGCTGGCCTGCGCTTTGAATCGATCAATTTCGGGAATGTCAGCCACTGATGAGTTTTGGTTGCTAGGAGGAAATGCCATCAGGGGTTTGGTGGTGAAAGTTTGTAGTTAATTTCACTCTCTGAATCGCTAAGACGAGCGCCCACGCCCCCTTTTAATATTCCGCCCACACGGGCGAGTCTTATTCAATGGAAAAGGGAAATGCCAGCCCAACCCGCGTACGTTTTCTATCCCAAAAGTATCATTTTGGATTTCGCGCCTAATCCCTCCTGCCCCCTTAAATTTTCTTTGCCATTTCACAAAAGTGACTTTTCCCCAATTTTTCCGCCTCTGCACGCAATCGATGTGTACAATACAAAATGAGCTTTAAAGGGCCGCCAAAACTTTAATAAACTCTATATAAGCCCCGCACAAATTTTATTTTCCCCGCGACACTCGGTTTATTTTCAGATACACACAGCAGGTGGGTAGGATTTTACTTTTGATTTTTGGGCCTGAAAATGTGCCTTTCGCTTTCCTTTAATAATAAATAAAAAATTAAATTAAATTCAGTTTCGGTTACGAGGTTGGGTTTTTTGCACTGGCTTACATAATCTTATATATTTCTTAGCAATTTGCTTCTCGATTCTCGTTGTTCTAACAAAGAGCTAATGTTTTTATATAATGTCCACAATTTTTCTTATTGTAATAAAATTTTATCCAATTTCATAAAGTACAGTCCTAACAAACAAATCGTTTGATATGTATTCTTAAAATGTACAATTTCGATTTAACAACACATATAATTCTACACCTAAGTGCTTGCTAGAAAAGGGAGCAATTGATGATTATTTTCAATTTAATGGATAATCAGAGTGTTTAATCAAACGGGGGAAAATGGTAAATGGTAAATGGGAACAGGTGGAAAAAGCAGGTGCAGTGAAAAGCACATGAGCGAACACAAAAACACACCTACACTGTAACTTCGTCTATGCGTGATCGATTAGGAACTAGGTTAAGAAAAATGTGAACAAATCGAATACTTTTTACAAGTTTGTGTAATTTTTGTGTCCTTCTAGGAACTTATTTCAATTGCATTATGTTTATGGTGGCCTCATCAGTTGTGTCAACCATACTTATCCTCAATTATCATCATAGAAATCCAGATACGCATGAAATGAGTGAATGGGTAATATTTTTATATTCAAATTAACTTTACTACTTTCATACATTGTAAAAAAAAAAAAGAAAAAAAGATACCAATGCAATATAATTTTCTTTCCACATATATCACAACATACTGATTATGTTTCAAATTTTTGCATTATTCCACTGCTAAACATATGTATATTTATTGTTTGTTTACAAACGTGTTTTGGCTTACCAAAATAAACCAATCATTTTAAACCAATTTAATTGTAAATATCTAGGATACCAATAATAAAAACATCAATTTGCATCAACCCATATTTTTCGCCCATTAAATACACCAAACTCAATCACACCAATTCACCCAGTGACTTGCAAGATATACTCAAGTAAAGCATGAGAGACCAAAATTGAGTTCCCCATCTGTATACATATGTCTTCTACAAGAGCCCACTAAACTTCCTTAAAACTATTCAAAATATCCTCTTCCGCAATGTGTCCATACACACATGTTAATCTAATCAAATCTAAAGACCACAAACTTATATACTTAAGAGTTTTAAACACACTACTAACTAAACAAGCATTTTAATATGGCCCCTTCGGACGAATATGAATTTAAAGCCGCGATAAATTGTTTTAAATTCATGCAAACTGGTTGAAACGATTTTCATTTAAAGCTTACACTTCTGGTACATTAAAATATATTGATAATCAATTGTTAACAACTTTCAAGCTAATTACAAGCTAAATCTAAATTACAAATAAAAGCGTATCGACAGTCGAGTATTGCCCCTTAAAAATACAATTTCCTATTTCATCTATAAAAAAAAGTGTTTAATTTTGATTTTGATTATTTTCGATTGTAAAACATACAGTTTTTAACACAAGTTCACTGTTAACTTCACGAGAAAGATTATTTCTTTACACTTTAGTAGTTTTCACACAAACACAAAGACCGTTTAAAAAATTTATTTAATTTCCAGCATAATCTTTTTACTTAAAAATGAAAGTGTCCGTTTTGACAACGCTAACTAACTACAACTAAATTTGTACTAAATCTTTAATCTCAAAACTATCTTAAATCTCAAACAATACATTTAAAATCCGATATACACAAAGATAAAAAAAGAAAGTGACTTTGCTTTATGTATCCTCATTAAATGTAAACTATTTATCCTGAAAATGAATCAATGGATTGCAGGTATGTTTGTATAATGTAAGATTCGATATATTGCCATGCAAAATTAAGAAAGTTATTAGTGGTAATTAATTTCCGAATGAAAACATTTTTTTGGACTCTTTTGAAAGGGTTTTTTTTATTCTGCCATTTATTTGAAACTACGCGATTTAATAACTACGTAAATTGCATAGAATTTCTTGTGTTTAAATTTTATTTTTAAATTTCAGTATATTCAGACTATAATCATATAATAATATAAGACTGTAATCCTTAATCCTTGAATTAAATAAGAGAACATAGTTTTCTAATTGCACTGACTTTACTAATTACGAAAATGAAATCCTTCTAAGTGGAGTACAACTCATAAACTACTTTTGGATAAACCTTGACAGAGATTAAAATTAGAAATTCCCCCGGTCGATAGCAAACTGTATTTAAATAAAAGTACGCATAAGTCTGTAGAACTGTTGGTTTAAAACTCTTAAGCATTTGAACCTTGATAAAAAAACTCACCCATATTACGTTCATATGGGCTATTATTCAAGACCCGACCAAATGCAGTACCCTTTAGTAAAGAACGAAATTCATAGAAGCTTAGATCATGAAATAAGGATGAAAGTAGTATGCAAACTCTAAATTCAATACCGAATCGTATGTTTTTACCCAACACTGTTGCATAATTAGTTTCTAAGACTATTGACTGTACTTTCGAGAGTACTGAATACGATGTTTTGCAAATGTTTACAGCCATTTCATTCATATTCCTTGATTTAGTTTTTGGTTCAAGTTCATGCTCACACGTTTTTCCACATACTAACTTACATACTTAAGAAATCGTCTACCAACAACAGCATCAATAATCACACAAAAATGTTTATTTTTCAACAAAAACTCTGGCCAACAACTACAACTACGCAAACCGGCAACTCAACTACTTTCAACGCAAATGACTCAACTCAATTGCCTCTTCAATTGTTTCTCTCTATATATATATATATATATCTTCCTCTTTCTACATGTGTATCTCTCTATCTCTCTCTGTTACTTTAACTATTAAAAAAAAAAAAATATATACAAAAAACAAAAATTTAATTATATTCAAATATCAACATGGCGACCACAACAACGACGACAATTGCACGTGTCAATAAACTATACAACAAAAAACCAAAACCCATCGTACACACTCATCATCGCTGTCCCACATAAAAAAAAAAAAACTCATAATTACCAACAACGAACAAAATGTATTAAAAAACTATCGATAAATATCTGTACGACGAACTGTTAAATAATCCCGAAACTTAAATAACCATCTTTCTGTTCATCCTCGTTTTCATGCTAATTCAACAAAACGTTTAAAATTGAAAAAAAAAACCAAAATCTTACAACCAAACAACAAAACGCACCTGAGAAAACAACGATAAAAAAAAAAACAAAAAAATTGAAAACACTAATCATGAATTTAAACAAAAAAAAAATATTACTAACATAAACCTAAATGGCATTCATGTTAAAAAAAAATACTAAAAATTCGTATTGCTATTATTTTTAAACGCATTACCCAACTACACTCCGTCTCTCTGTCGAACTCGCACACACAGATAAGAGTAATATTCCTTTATTGGTTACCTTGCATATTGCGCATGCAAAGACCCGGACAGGTTGGCTACGAGTGTCCGCCGCCGCCCTCTTCTTCCAGTTCCTCCAACTCCGGCGAGAAGAAGCAACAGATCCAGAACGTTGAGCTCAAGGAGAGGTACGCTCGCCATGTGGCGCCTCGCCGCCCCCTACTCCCTCCCCCTGTACAAATGTACATGCATGAATATATAGGTGCTTAAATGCTACTAAACTACACACTCTGTACCAACCCGAAACAGATCCTCCAAGTCCCTGCTGGCCAACGTGCTCGATATAGACGATGATTTTCGCTGCAATCATCGATGTGCCAGCGCGACCTTGCCCCACCAGCCCACATATTACAGGACGATGTACAGGTGAGTGACTCCTTGCCTCGGATGACTCACTGCCACGCACTCCATCTCTGCTTGGTGATACATCAGCGATGAATCCGCATCCCTGAAGTACTTTTTAAGTATTTCCCACAGAGAGCTTCCTGCCAACTGCTTCATCGTGTAGAGCACATGCAGCTGATTTGCCGTCTATTAACCCAAACTATATCTTATAAAAATAGCAAATCCATACAAGTTTTATTAAATGTGGTTTAACATCCCAAACTGACTGAATTAATGCAGATAACTATTCTTTCTAACAGTGCACCAACTTATTTCTGCATATAAAATAGTAGTTGTAATTTAAAGAAATTTATTCAAAAATCACGTAAAAATGCTAGTTATTTCCGGGAAAACCCTCTTCATATTTATTATATCCAGCAAGTGGAGTGCGCACTTCATTTCAAGGCTGCTGTAGGTTAGAATGGTAGATTTGAAACTGCAAGTGCCACGGTTTTCGTAAGTAAAAAGACAATTACATTTGGATTACCGCGTTTTCGGGTGGGTGAGAGGGAAGAGGCAGTTGAAAGCAGTTCCTGCACTTGATTACCCAATCTAAGACATTACCATAACTCATCCACAGGCAAGGGGACGACGGCAGCGTAGGACCCGTGGGACCAGCCGGTCCAGTTGTGGATGGGCGTTTGCACGAGGCCATTTCCCACACCTGTCTGACCTCCTCGGCGGAGTACGAACTGGCGCTGATACTCAAGGAACTGCGTTGGATAACAGAACAGGTGCGTCTATACTCGTAGTTTAATAAATCCATAGAAGGCGACAGTGAAACCGCTTGTAAAGGTGTCTAAAATTACTTTCAAGTCCCACAAAGCGCTCAAAATAAAACTAAGTTATTAATTACTCATCATTAATTTCTGTTTTCTTATTCCAGCTCAAAAAAGAGGACGAGACAAGCGACATCACTCGGGATTGGAAGTTTGCAGCCATGGTCGTCGATCGTTTGTGCCTTATTATTTTCACCTTGTTTACTATTATCGCAACCCTCGCTGTACTCTTTTCAGCGCCACATTTCATTGTAAGTGGAGTCCGTGGATCCCTAAACGAGTTTCCTATTTGCGGACAGTAAGAATGGTTATTTATTTTCATTGCAGTTCCCGTAAAGCGGAAAAGCGACGCTGGCAAAAGCGGGAAATGTGTGGGAAAGCTGGAAAAAAAAGGAGCAGAAAGTGAAAGTGACAGACAGATCATCAGCCACTGGAGTTTTGCGGTTGTATTGTGAAGTACATATACATACATATATGAAGAAGCCAATCAAAATATTAGGAACAGAGAACATGAATTCAACATGAAAACAGCGCGAACCTAAGCTTTTCCAACTGAAAATACTTTGACAGTCAAAGAGTTTTGCTATTCAACATTTTTATACTTTTAAAGATGTGTCTGATGGTTATAAAAATATTAACAATGAATTGAGATATGAGATAGTAACGTATGTACGTATGTGAATGCATTTTGTATTGAAAACACCAAACCAAACCAAACGAAAAAAACCCAAAATAAAGTCGGTATAATACAATAACTTTCCGGGCATACAAAAATGTACGTTGCCGTGTACATTGAACTTGCCCCTTAGATACAAAGCAGAGGTTTCTATATCTAAATCGCAAATTGCAAATTGCAAATCGCAAATCGCAAATCACCTATCGCTCGTAGAATTGCAATCCACCTCCCTCATTTAAACAATTTGAACAGAGAATGACATTTAAGGATATACATATGTATACAGCTTCACACTGTTACTGTTCAACTGAATCTGAAGTATCTACTATAAAATAGTCTGTATGTAGCATTCGAGAGGTTTTTTTTTTTAAAATTTATTTTCACTTTGTACTGCATATTGTTTGTATCTTCTTATCTTACTTTTGAGCCCATGCTATTAGATTTTTATGGGAAAAAAACTGTATACAGATGTGTTGCTATGATATAAAAAGTATAAAATACTAGCAGTACGCAAATCAATCACAAGCAAATCAAATGCAAATTGAACGCAAACAAAAGTGAATAGTTGATAGTGGATAGTAAAAAGTGAATATTGAATATTGAATAGTGAATGAATTGCTGCCGGCAAGGAAGTGCACTTCAATAAGAGAATGTCATTTATCTGAAATGATCGCACAATAAATTCATAAATACTAACAAGCCAATGTCTAAATTGAAACGCAGCTGGACAACAAATCATAGTTGTGAATTAAAAGAAAACAAATTAAAACAATGCAAACAAAGTAAACAAATACAAGAATACTATTGAAAAAACAATACTTGCTAAATTTATCGAATTGCACTCTGCAAATAACCAAAAGAAAACAAACACGAGACACTGATTGCATTTTCAAAAGATATGCGGTGCCAATGGCTCGACTGTGCACAGTACACAGAGGAAAATAATTGCTAGCCACTAGAGGAAATGAAATACATACATAGATGCCTATAGCTATATCATTAGATCACTATATCACTAGATCACTAGATCACACCCAATTCATCAAGTCTTTCCTGCTGATTGCTCAGCGGTTAAACGGTGCTTCAATATATACGGGTGCTTCATAACTAGGCGCCAGATACAAAGTAATTTTAACTTGTATAGTTAATGCTAATTGGCAAAACCACGAAATCAATCAAAAGGGTTTGTAGAACGTAAAGCAATCTAACGCAATGCTAGTGTAGTCAATTTGGAGTCCAAGCAGCCTCAGCAAAATTTTAAGCATTCCGATTCTGATATATTGGTATATTGGCGAATATATAGCAGTTATTTGTAGCCAGTATTTTTGCCATCAGTGAAGTGATACCTTGCGGATTGCTTTCCCAGTTGAAACTCGACCTTCGCAAAGAGGAAAACCCCCTTGCTGTGCTAGCAAAAAAGTAATTTCCATCTGAGTACTGGACTTGGCGAGCGAGCATAACTTATCTTAAATGAAGCCAACATAATTTGGAAGTAACATGAAACATAAGCTAAAATTGTATGATAATGTTAAACACAAGTATAAAGTTAACTATTTTTAAATGAAACACAAGAGAAGAGTGTCAACAGCAACGAATGCCGAATATAAAGAGCGTTAAATGAAGATATTTCAAGAGAGTATAGTTTTCAGAGAGAAAGTATCGCTATCGATATTCATGAATACGAAAGAAATATATATCACTACAGTCAAACTTCCATAACTCAGCCTTCTCTCTATGTAGTCGAACTGATTCTTTGTTGGCAGCAAAAAATCGAAAATATGCCTCCAATCAATGCCCCTACCACGGGTCTCCATAAATCGCGAATTTTTTTTTTTTTTAGCTGGCAGATGGCGGTTTGTGTTATCGAAGTTCGACTGTATCTTTGAATTCCCCCAAAAAAAAAACAAGTGCAAGCTAGAATACAAGTTAGATTTAACACATTTTTAAACTAAAATTAAAACAGCAAAAAGTTAACAGAAAATTCATGAGAACCGTAAAAAATCTAGATTAAACAAAAAATATGTAAGACCGAAACTGGAAACAATAAAATGTTTACATTTTAGCTAGTGCAAATCGGCAAGGTATTTCTTTGAAACTCTAGCTAACCAACCATTGGGATATTTTTATTTCATTACGAAATTAAGTTAAAGAACCACATGTAATCCCTGATTTAGTTATTTGGTAAACAATTCGTTTAAAGAGGTTCGAATTTTTATTTAAATTTAAAGCGCTATTTTGAGGGTTGCCACACTGTTTTTTCTGGTGCGTGTCCCGGCTGCCCATCAACAACATTTCGCAGGCCGCGTTTCGAAAGGTTTTGAACTTAGGTTCTTAAGTGCTGCCAGAACTGCTTAGGTTTCAAAATGAATAATATTCAACGGCCATTTAAAATATCACTAAGTGGTTAGTTTTTAAATTTGGTTCAATTGTAATTGGGGTGGTGTATTAATATTAAATAGGCTTACGGAGATGCATATATAATTTATTTTCTAATGAACTGACTACTTAATTTGTTGTCCAAAATCTTAAAATCCCTTTCAAAAGGTTATAAATTTTTAAAAATTTTATAAAATTAGGCTGCCTTCTTTACTGGCGATCGAATATGGTAATAGCTGCGCCTCTCTGCCATTCTATGCAATCGCTGGTAATTGGATAGTTGGAAGTTCTCCGACTCCAGTTCGCCAACTTGTGCCAAGTGTGTGACAATGTGGCGAAATTAGCTGCTGACCCTGCCCCTCCTCATTCCACAAATGTAATTATCGCATGGGCCCAACTCAGCTTCGGTTGCGGAATTATTCTCGGTCTGATCTCGAATGCTGGGAACCGGTTAGTGTCGACTGGCCTGCCCGAACTCGGCCAATAAACTAACCGCAAATATGTTGATTCCAAAGGTTTAGGACAGCACTGCCAGCCCCATCGGCGTTTGGACGTCGCAAATATGTTGTTGCAGTTGCAGTTGCAAATTGGAATTGGGAAGACAGGAATTGTCGCATAAATAGCACTGCTTCTTAATCCACAGCCTGAGTTCGAAGTGCTAAATAGCAATTCAAACAGGAAGTGAAGTTTTCGCATTGCGATCAATTGTAAGTGAATAGTGCCATTAGATTAACACAGGTGGCGCTAGGTGCAGCCTCTATGATGCGAGCGCCATCTACATGTTAGTTTTTGTTTTCAACATTTATCATTAATACAACATACACTCATAAAAACGTCATTAAAACACTTAAAATTCCACAAATTTGTTTCTTACATTTTTTTTTAAGTTACTATAATTGATATATATTTAATATACATATGCAATATTCATCCTCGTTGCTTATAACCTAGAATTCTAATCAAACGTTGGTGGTCGAATTATTCAGTGTCATTCTATGACGTAGAATTGCGATATCAGCAAATAAATTTCAGGAATGAATTGTATTTGTAACGAATTGCACGGCGAATGCCAATGATTGTATGGGTATCGTTTGATTTGTTTTTAATCTGACGCGCCCTAATGAGTACGTTATGAAAACAAGTTTTATAATACCAATTAAACGCTTTTATATCCGCACAATCAAAAGTATAAATTCAGAGACATTTCTTTCCGGCGTCTTCTACCAAAAAGTGCCCAAAAAAGTGCCAGTAATTGTAGGTCCATTATTGGTGGTTTCTGTGAGTCAATTGTGGTGTCGTCAGAAGAATTTTAACAATCACGGTTCCCCAGTAGAAAATTTGTTTGACTTTTGGTTAGAAGTGACACATTGTGTAGGCCAAAGTTTTTCCCTGCGAATTAGCGCCGTAAATATTTAAAGTCTGAGAAATTCTGACTACGATGACTTTTTTATGGAGCACAGTATTATGACGGCAATTACTGAATAGCTATGCCGTTTTGGGGACTTTGCTAGTTGAAGTAGTCTAATCTAGTTGCAAATATTTAACCAAGTAATTGGATGTTGGGAGAGCAACTAGGCGATTGCACACAGTGGGTATTTAATTTCAGTGTAGTGCCAATTGGCTTATCAATTGATAGTCTTCGTCCATTGAGCTCCCGAAACTTCCAATCTTTTCGCCACAACAGCAAATTAAACTCAGATGTAATAATTTCGCAATGATATATATGTACATACCAAATGTATGTTTGCTTTAAGATCAAACGGTATGAGAATTTCGAGGTGCTATGAAATTGATTTCCTTTTCTTAATCTATGTGCGCGGATTTATATTGTTGATACGGCTTTCTTATCAAATGTTTAGGAAAATGCTGGGAAATTCAAGGTTCAACAAGTGGTTTGTTGTCGTTGTCAGCGTTAATTGCTAACTTCCAAAACCAACTGCCGTGCAACTCGTGAATGACCCACAAGTTGTGTCTGCATGGCTAAGAATCGGTTAATTGGTGGAAACTTTCACCCAATCAGGTGGAATAATATTTTCGTAATTCCCAAGACGGGAACACAAACAAGAGTATCAAAAGTATCAGCACGCTTCACGGCAATTTTTCTCTGCGTTCTTCTAGGGCAATAAAAACATCACGGGACATTAAAACAAATAACGAAAAACACGCGATCGGCGTAGATACTGTCTTTAAACGAGTATTTGTTGAATTTGCTCAAAATCAAAAACCTGACAAATTCAGCCAGTCATTAGCCCACAGCGAATTTGCCTTATGCTGGCGATGTCTCATCATCATGGTGGTGAATGAAATGATAATGTATTCGATTTCCAAAAGCACGTACTACTTGCGAACACATACATATTACATCCATATCCCTATTCACATGTACATATGTATAGCTCCGTATTAATTCAGTCATAATGGCAGGGAATCGTTCTCGATTTGTTTGCCCATTTATCTCCGGCAAGAGCATTGTAATTGCTTTGGCCAACAGAATGCCAATTGCCGATTCGACCAGCGAACTGCGAGTGTAGTGCCCGCGAAACCGCAACCACCTGTTGTAAAAAAAGGGGGCAGAGCAAACTGTTGCTCCCACAATGTCATTAGGCCACTACACTGAGAGAAAGCAGGGGCACTTCTCTCCTATGGAATACTGTTTAGTTTCACTGAGTGGCTAAAGCTGGCTACTCATTTGCTCACGGTGCGAACGGGCGGCTGATGCATCGTTTACATCACATTTTCACAAAAAAAGTTCAGCATATTAATTTTTAAAGCCGAATAAATTATTAAATACATTTAAATAGATTATAATACTAACAATATATAGAAATATATATGACAACATATTCATTCATGTTTTACCACCACAAATACTAGGAATGCAATATTCCATTGGCCACCACATTTTCTCCAAGTGCCAAGTTGGGTGACAGGGGCGATAGGTTGCCGGAACGAACGACTTACTTATCGTTTCCAAGGAGTTTTCATGTGGGGGCCACTAGTGGGAGTTGGGTGCGAGAGAGCGAGCCAGAGAGAGTGGGCTGCACAGTGGAGCAATGTGGCGAAACCGAAATATAACCGTGAGTCAGGTTAATTAATTCGCCGGGCATTTGGTAAGTTATTGATGGGCCTGGGATACGCATTGAAAAATGATAGATGGCTCGTTGCTAATTGACATATGATCGAAAGCTTGGGTTTTCGTCAATGGGGGATGGGGATTACCGTTAATGGTGTTCATAATTGCTTTATTGCAGTCGTAAAAATTAGAAAAAAGGACATACGGAATCTCAAATACATGTCAGTAAAAGGTAAATTCGTAATAGTAATTTTATTTAATTTTATGAGCCGCCTAACGATCGTTAATTGTGGTTAACCCTAGAAAAACCTCTTAGGGGTTGCTAGGAGTAAGGAGTCAGGACATACCAAATCAAGCTACACAGTTCAAAAATATAATGAAATATAATAACTTTATTTAATTACGAGTTGCTTTAAAGAAGCAAAATTTGCGATGTTTCAGTTTATCGATTAGAAATGTAATTAATTGATGTCATAAGCTCTGGTATAAATTGGTATTTTGTTTAACGATTTTATCGTTATTATCGCTTCCAAGTTTCCTCTGTGTATGGCTAATTGTCTGCCAACCAATTAGTGGCTACTGCCTACCTGGCCTGCGACCTTTGAACTTGCTGTGTGGCCGGCAAGTGGCAACAGTTGGTCGGTCGGTCGGTCCATAGAGCGGCTCTTTAAAGATCACCCACTCCGTGATACCTCGCTCTTTCTCTTTCTCTCTTCCTCTTTCTCTCTCTCTCTCTGTCTTTGTAGCTCTCTTTTTCTCCATCTGATGACTTCACTACACAGAAAAGTATTTGAACTCTATGTAGAGTTTATTGCTATTTTCCAAGATAAGTATGTTAAGCAAAGTGGTATTAAATATAAATATTAGCGATTTAGAAACGTTTTCAACTCTAAACAAGGAAATATACAACATTTTCAGTTTCGCTCAGTGCAACGAGATCTCTGAGCGGATCTAGTCAGCAGTCCAACATCTACGCCGTCATCGTGATGCTGTAAACACTCGCCAAATCACATCACAGCCCACTGTTGAGCCGGTCTTGTGCGAGTGCGAAAGAGAGGCTCCAACCTGGCCCACACTGAGAGACAGAGAAAGAGAGAGGGAGCGAGAAAGAGAGAGAGAGAGAGAAAGAGAGATGGGTATTGCCCGGCAACTGCTAATTGGGATGGCCAAGTGGTGCTGCATCGCATCCTCCTCTGCCGCGATTCCTGCTGCACTTACGGTGCATCCATAGTCTATCCTGGTGCTGCTGCCCACGCACGAAGAGAGCAGCGGAGCCACTTCACACTCTTCCCGCCTTTCGCCGGCGGTACACGGCGAGAAATTGTATCAATTTGTTAGTACATTAAGTAAATTTGTAGATGCGTCTAAAATAATGGTAAGTTTACAATGCTTAACAATAAATGCATGATAATATAGTAAAATAGTGCTAACAGCCTTATCAGCAAAACAAATGTTGATGATGTAATGCTAATAATTTACAATATAATTGATAAAATAAAAATACAATGAATTTGTTTCTTTAATAAGCTGATCAATTTATATATAATTATATATTACAATAATATATTTTATATATGCTCATATATTCAAGAGATGCACATATTTTCGTGCTTGTCTCAGTGCTAATTTCTCTCAGTGCGCTGCCAGCTCTCTCCGACCATCTCGCTCTCGCTCCGCCGTGCTGCTTTGCCAGTGCTTTGCTTTTGCCTTGCTTTGCTTTGGAGTAGAATGCTATAAAGCAGACCGCAGCAGAGGACGGCAGCAAGTCGACTGCTGGCCGCGTAACAGTAAACACACCCACGAGCGGACGGAAGTGCACGGAGCGAAAGAAGGTGGCAGTTCCATGGAAACAAGCTCCCACCAAAGAGTTATTGTTTTTTAAGAACACCAGCCAGCCAGCAAGCCAGCACAGCGGCAATACAAATATTGTGTGCCATTCAAAGAGAACAGCTGAGCCACACGCTGTTTTTCACGCTGTTTCGTGTTATTTATTTACGGCACTTGCTGTTTGCTGTCCGTATCCCCGTCGTTTGTCGTCGCATTTAAACTCTCTTTTTGTTACTGTGCATTTATTTTTGAACTCTCTGTGTGCTGCACATACGGCAGGAAAAAGTGTTAGAATTCGCAGATCATCAAGACATCTACTGTTGCCCTGTGATATCCCAGCATCCAGGACACTCGACGGCAAATCGGCAACAAGTTTACCCAGTAAGTCTCGATCAACAAGTGAAGAAGTGGTGTTAAGTGACAATGAAACTGAGTACAAAAGTTTAAATTGAATTTGGCAGTATGTGCCGATATTAAGCCGTAATCAGAAAGCTTTATTTAATGCGTGATTTGTGACAGCTATTTATGATGCAATACAAGTAGTTCTGGTGAAACTTTTCAATTATCTTCCAAGCTAATGTAGCCCACCTTCTTGGGGTAGAGGATTTTCAGAAGCTTTAACCGTAATTAGAAGGCAATAAAAACGTGTGAATTGTAAAGTTGTGAATTAACCTCTTATAGGATTTGTTGATGAATTAGCTGATGTTTCAATTATAAGCGCTGCCCAAGTTGGGATCCGTCTGGCGCCCATCCATAATTCCCCTCATTCCCAGCAGCCGGATGATCTGATCCCGGAACCAAATTGAGTTTTGCCAAAGGTTTCAGCATTTTTCATGTGCATTTCTTTTTACCTAACCAACGAGACGGGGAGCAGAAAATGTTTACCAAATTGAATTACACATTTTTATGATGTGCTGCTGGTGTGCCGTGTGCCTTGCCTCACCCCAATCGCCGCCTGACAGGCCTCAGGTGCTGTCCTGAATCTGGAAATCCGGGTGGCGGTGCCGGAATGGTAGGAGGAGTCCACGTTTTCGAACGGGAATGCATTTAGGGCGCCGCCATTAGGGTGGACCAGTAAATTAGGTTAATACTCCAAAGTGATCGAAAGCTTTAGCCGCACCTTATCATCTAGCAGAATGAACTTGCATATTCACAATCAAAGGAGAGTTATTCTATAGACGCTGCATTCATTACTCATTACATTCTACATTGAATCTATATTTGTACCTATGTAATATAAACAGACTTCCACAATCTGTGCTACGATCAAGAGTATCACTGTTGTCGTTTCCATTGCTCATACGGTTGACAGTAGAGCAAAGATACGTTTCAAATCCTAAACAACAGCCAAAATGAGCATAAATGAAGCATATGCTTGCATTATTATGAAAATCACAAATTTGACGCGAAACCTGGCTTGTATTGGCCGATTATTTGATTGAAAAGCACCCAATGCAATCGAATACGGTTGTCGTACTTAGATACCATTGTTGGTTGCTAAGGTTTCCCTTGTACTTGCACTGGGCTCACAAAAGCTGCCGAAATTCCGTGTGAAATTCTGATTTAACTCCCCATCCCCCAACCTGTTGCATTTTGCAAAGGGGTAAACAAACAAAGGCCTCCTCTCGCCCACAGATTTTGAACTGCATATGGGGAAAAATGGGAACGCATTCAGCTGGAAAATTGATTGTATATTTCACATTTATCTTGATTCTCTATGGAATCAACAGTTCTAAGCTGCTTACGTGCTGCTGGCCCCTTCGCAAATTGGCAATGGACTTGGGGCCGGTGCAAAGGTCTATTGTAAGTCCAGAAACTCGAGAGGTGATAAGCCTCCCAAAAGGCAGACCTCTTATGGTATATGCCGGATACTCGTAGATAGTTGGGCTAATTCTCAAAAAAGTTGCATTGCCTTCCGTCACTCCACAATGATTATTTAGAAAAGGAAACCTATGTGATTATAATGATATTATATATCAACAGCATTGATTGAAACTAATTAGTGAGTTACGTAGATCATTTTTAGCTTATAACCATGAATTTGGATTATTGAAGTGTCAGTTGTGATCTCAGTGAATCTGCTCATTGTAGATCGTGTGTCAGACACTTGTCTTGTGTTTGACAGCACACCCAAGTGGCATTAGCATTTAGGTATTGAAACTGGAACCATTGGCCAGTTTGCCCAATAGAATTTCTGGGATTGCTTTTGGGTTTTGGGTTATGGGTTTTGGGTTTCACCACTGCACCGCAATGCCCTAACCTGCACTGACTGCACTCCACTCCTCTCGCTCCACCAGCAACCACTTCAGTTCACGGAAGGCACCACTTGGTGGGAGTCGGGTTGAAGTACGTGAGTTTATTTGGCTGAACACAAAAATCAGATACTCGAACGAACAACACAACAACACACCAGACCAAAAACAAAAAACAAAATTAAACACAAAAAAATCAAATAAAATAAAATAAGAGAACATAACAGAACAGCGGAGAGGAGAGGAGAGAAGTGAAGTGAGGAGAAGTGCCTAGGAATGGCCTGAAATGTGCATTAAACGCTTTGCATAGGAAAGCGACATGGACATGGAATGGGGATTGCGCCGGAGATTGACATTCCCATTCCCATTGCCATTCGGCTACCCACACTCCTATTACCATTTCCCCATTCCCTGTCCCTACAATACCGATTTCACTGCAAGAATCGCAGGGAGCACACACACAAAACACAAAACACACAAAACACACATGTGAGAATGTGCCGGGTGTTGGGATTATTTTGTGGCCGGGTGTGAGGGGCCTTCGCCTTCAGGCCCTCGGGCAATAACAATCATTCGAAATGCGCCTTAAAATAGCAAGCTCCGAACACGTTGCTCATAATCTCGGATGCAATTGAGTGCTGGCAGCCAGCACATGAATGATAACTTTGTCCAGGCCCACTGGAGTATTAATAGCCATTTCTAGTCTCTATTGAAACCGAGCATGACGCCGCTGCCATGCCAACCAGCCACCACCAGCCAGCATCAGCCACCAGCACCTACCATCAGCTACCATCAGCTACCAGCTCCTGCCATCTCCTGCCATCTACTGTTAGCTCCTAACAGCTCCTACCAGCTTCCTGCCATTTCCCGACCCTGAAGAACAAAGCCGAAAAAACGTCCAAACCACAGTCCAACTTCAGTGGGGTTGTCACCAGATGGCCAGGTGGCGGAGGGGCCATTGTCAATGTTTTAAATTGTGTTTTTGCATTTCCAAACACCACCCCTTTACTTGCACTTGTTGGCTTAATTAGCAGCGTCAACTTTTTCTAACACAACCAAAAACCAGCGGCTGCTGGCAGCCAACTATTTGTTCAAGGTAGCGAAGTTCAACTGTATGCTGGCCGAGATTTGTTCCCACTCTGGGGGTTTGCGCTGGTCTTTATGCATTTTGCAGTTGGTTTTACACCACAGCTCCACACAAAAGTGTCAGGCGCTGTGGGATCGGAAGGTCATAGATTCTGTGGAACCAGGGGCTCTTTATAGGAGTTTACGATTCGATGCGTTTATATTACCGAAATAAACCCTAATTGGACACCTTGATGTTGCAAAACGCCACACACATTTGTGCCAGACTTTTCTCCTCTGTCCTCCCAGCAACGTTGATGTTGATTTCTAAAAACCGGTTTCAGCTCTATATGCATACAAATCACTTCCTCTAAACAGCGCGATTTCAGCGTCATTATAACGTCGAGCGCAGAATACGCCCCTAAAAACGATAGTTTGACATATTTGTATAACCGTTTTTTAACGAGTAACTACTCGTATTCTAGTTAATCACGCCAGGAATAATACGTTTGGGTATATAACTAGGGATTACTAGCCAGCCATTTAACTTCCGAAACAAATAATTAAATACACAGTTTTCCATAGAACAGTGTTGTTTTGATAGCAAGCATACTGCGCCGATATAAAAAACTTAATATTTCCCTACACATTTTCTAGACACTCGACTTGAAAGCGTTGTGAAATTATTTGTTCTCGCCTCCCTCAAATACTAAATCATTTAATAATGTTCTTCAATCAGATCAAAGCAGAATCCGTTCCCATTGTAATCTTGTGAAAAGAGGTAAGCTCTTCGCTGAACTATCTCGTGGATAGATGGATGATATCTCCATATAGACATCCCTACCAGTGGGTAAATATAATAGCATTATTTATGACGAAGGCCTCCGTTCACAAGTGCAGTGATTGCTTTCCTTCACAAACTTTTGGTTCACCTCCAATCAGATTACATGCAGTGCATTAAAGTAGTAGTTATAGTATATGGTATATTCTCTTATTTGATCAGCTGAAAGTTCTCTTGGCGTTCTCTTACTTTGCTCATTAGCAGCGAATCAATTACGCGCGTATCTCTGGGCTTTAATCAATTCTCATTGACACAATTTAATTGAACCGTTTGCTTGTGAAATAAAACGATCTGAGCGCCAATTCGTTGACGCCTCTCGCAGACCCATGCATTCACATATACTATAAGTGAATGAATACTCATATGTTGTATATACGATTCGATTCCGTTTATTACACACAAAGCAAACCGATTAATCTCAATTAGGGGCCAATTGGCTGAGCGAAAATGCTGGAGAAAACTTCCGTTGCGTGTGGAAACACTTGGAGAAAATCTTGTTCCTTAAAATAATAGAGATAGTAATAGATTCCCATGTTAATTGGTTTCACATTCAAAGCAGTGCAAGAAGAATTATTATATAATATTATATTATTTGGCTATAATATTGCCTAACACTCTTTGCGGGTATAAATGTCAGCGTAGATAAGATATGTGCTTATATAATAGCTTCTTATAATGTAGTGATATCGCTGATTCGCTGAGTGTATCAATGGGAAGCTTGTCGGATAGTTGTTCGCCCATTAGCTGCACCTGTTCTACACGCTCGCTCCTTGTATTTTTTTTTTTCCCCGTCTGTGTGTGCCTGAGTGGGCATGTCGTGAACTTGAGAAGGTACAAGTGTTTCCACCATTTGTTCTCTGGCTCCGCTTGGTCCCGCCCGAGATAACCGGCGATCGAACCTAATCAATAGTGCCGCCATCGGGGCCCTATCTATCCATCTATCTAACTATCTATCTTTCCGTGCGGGTGACTCATCAGGGCCAACCGACGACCGACCGTTCGTCATTCGGCTGCGATAAGGCCTAGAATTCGGTTGAGCCGTTAATTTGTGCACAGAGAGAAATGCTGTCATTGGTAAACCTCATTTATTCATAGCTGCAGATTGGATTGGCTCTTTTAGGTTTACATCTTTGAACTTTTTTTCAGAATCTTCGATAAGCCACCGCCAGATCCCGACATGAAACAGAATGCAAATAGTAAATAGCACGTGCTTTTCGCAAATGCTTATCGCACCCACGGAATATCCACATCGATTCTTATCAGAGCAATGCGAAAAGTATTTGCCAATCCTGAGGCCCATTCAGTATACCGCGAATCGGTGGTTCCTTGTCTGATCGCGTGGGGAAACAGGGCTTTCCATTATTTGTGGCCCGTCTCTTATCGTACAAAAGATAAAGCCATTCGATGGCCATAAGCCCAGCGAATCCCTTTGTTTATTAACTTATTCCTCTTCTTTTTCTACGGCGACCTTATGGAAATGCAAAATTATAGGCACAAGCGCCTTATCGGCGGCCAGGTGATCCAAAAATAGGCTCCAACCATCCAAATCAAATCCTGATTTGTATTTTATTGGTGTGACAAGTCGAAATATGTGTTGCTTGTTTGGCATGTTGGGGAGAAATTAAAAAAAAATATATATATATATACCCGTGAAATTCCCAATTGTTCCCAACTAACCAACTAAACAGCCGGCACTTCCCAACTTTATCTCAGTTCGCTCGCATAGCATGAGTGTTTGCTTTCCAACACAAAATTGTTGTCCATGCGGCATGACTGCGCAAAATACACTATCATTTATAAGAAAACATCGACGACGAATTGCGGAAACCACTCGGCGCACATGCCCCACCGATCCCCAAGCCCCAAAAACCGGAATATGGTGGATCGGTGGATCGGTCGATCTCTCAATTGCTCCAACTTGCTCGATACTCCGACGACTCAGAGCGAAAGTATCGCCCCAATAGCGGAGAGCAATATTGCATGTGGAATGTCATGCGATGAGCTTGCAAATACATATAGTGTAGCAAGTCGAGTGTTTGTTTCTAATCAGTTTTGATATGTTAATAATGTAGTGGTTTAAGTTCAATGTTATCGCGTCGAAAATCTTGCAGTGCACGAAACTGAATACAAATTCCTTTTTCTTTGAGTTTAAAACAAGATTTTGTGATTTTTTGTATGCAAAGTAATTAGAAAAGGTGTCTAAAAGTATGCTATATCTTTAGTGGAAGTGGAAGTCGGTTATTTCAAACGTCCTTTAAATTCCGTTTGAAATTCTCACTTATTCCGCTTATAACTAAGTTATTTGTTGAAATACATAATCCCCCCTTTATACTTTGTTTAGTTAGTGGATTGATAATATCTATAATGTAGCCCCACATATATCAGCGTGCAACTCTTTTTTGACTTTAGTGTATTCCCTGCTTCGTCCTGTGTAAATGGCCAGACGCTCATCCAGTTTTTCTCAATTGATCGATGGCTTGGAGCTCAGAGTCTGCTAAGTGCCAACGTCAGGGGTTTTTACTTCTGGTTGCACCCCTTCCTTCCTTACTCGATCCCAGACGTGGCTGTTTCAGACTGACTGCGTCAGCGGGCGGGCGTCAATTTGTGGCACGCTTCGATGAAGTTCCATGGATGATGTTGGCGATGGCGATGGCGATGGTGATGATGGGATGGGGTACCAAGGGGGAGCCATGTCTGAATGAAGACATATCCACAGTGCAGCAGCTGTACTCGTCCACGCATTATCGATGCATAAGCAAACGAGATGCCACGATCCGCCGAGCTGTGCTTTTATTTTTACAACTTGTCTGTTGATTATCGCAAGAACCGAACGATGACAACGATGGCGTCTCGCCTTGCCCTGCCGCATTTTGATGGTCCGGTCTGGCGGCTTTCGCACTACAATCTTCAATCTCCAATCTGCAATCTCCAATCAATGCGCCAATGGAAAGCACACCCGCTAAGTGATTTCCCTTCAAGATCACCAAATTGCAGCAGTTTCGTTTGGGGGGCAGGAAACGTGCCTCGCATACCCAAGCTCCGTGGTGTGTCGCACCCATGATGGCAAATCGAAAAATAGAAATAACTACAAGTAAACGATGGAGCAGCTCTATCGCGTGGTCTATCGACCCCGCCCCGTTCATAAATGCCTATGACTGTCATATAATAATGTCTGCAGCAATTCAGCTATCTCTTGCGATCCCAATTAGCAATTAGAGCATTATCTCCCCCCTCCCTGCCACCCCGCCAAAGAGTCGTTATAGGTGTGTCGCCGATTTAACAGTCGATATTATTGAGGGGGAAAATATGTGATATGCCGATGGAGCCTGATGATGACAGCTTTCCCAATCCCAATACCTTGTAATTTGGAAAAACGCCGGATGGGCGCATATGTTGTCCTAAGTGATGTGCATTTGTAGATTCTTTAGATCGCTTTTTATGGTTGCGTTTCTAACGTCTTCTTAGCATTTATAAAGCGGTGTGAAAGAATTCTCAGGGGAATAGGTGTTACCTAATGAAAAGTGTGGATGCATTTTAATTCACACAATTTACTCAGCACTTTGTACCTTAAAGTGGTGGGAAAACAGAAGTCAAACACCAAGATTCCTCACGTTAGCAGTTCTGGCAGTACCACAGATGAAATAAATACCGAGCTTAATAGTTAAATAGTAATAGTTAAAAGTAGTTAAAACCTATGCAAGCTGGATATGAGTTTACCTAAGCAGTTGCTAATTTTTGTTGTTTTCTCGAGAGCAGCAAATAATTTTGTGGAAAAATGCGACATTTGCTTATCATATAGCCCCGTATGCGTATCTAATTAGCACAGTTTCGTATAGGTCATTCATCGTACTATAGTTGGGTATCTACAGCGCAATTTTCCCACTCCTTAAACGTTGAATCACTAAATAGTAAGCCTTTTAAGCAAGTTCTGCCTTGAGCGAAGAGAAAAGAGCTGAGCTAAAAAAAGAAACGACCCAGGCAGTGCCATTAATCAACGTCTTTGCACTTTCAGGATCAAATCGCGGCACAATGGAAAAATCCAGCTTAACGGAGAAGAATCACACCCAAGTGTACAATGACACAACGAAGCCAAAGAAGCCCAAGCGTCGCGACAGGAGCGATCTGGGTCCGGATTTTGTGGCGCCCGACGGCGGATGGGGCTGGGTGGTCTGTCTGGCAGCCGGTTTGAATAACGTGAGTGGCCGAGTTGGAGCAGTCAGAATGGGACATAATAATCCCTATTTCCATTCTCCCCACCCCCACAGTTCTTCCTTTTCCCGGCCCTGCAGCAGTATGGCCTGATCTACAGGGCGCGAATGGAAGCTTTGGGCTTCGATGATGAGGAAACCACGACCATTGTGAACGTGGTGATGGCCATCTCCTCGCTAGTGGGTGAGTTTCACCAGGCTAACGCTCAATCGATGATTCCATTGCTGATATATGTACATCTCGTTTGTCCCCTTCATAGGCATTGTCAATGGCGCCATGTTCCGGCGGTTCACATTCCGTCAGGTGGCCTTGACCGGCACCACTTTGGCCTTCCTGGGCGTCTTCATGTCGTCGTATTGCACCACCTTCTGGCAGTATATCTTCTGCCTTTCGGCGGTATTTGGTACCGGTTTGGGTCTTGCCATGGCAGCCACCTCACTGGCGGTCAATACGTACTTCAAGCAGAAGAGGCGTCGCGCCACGGGTTTCTCGTGGACGATCACTGGCGCAGGACCCATAATCTTTCCGCAGCTGTCCACCCTCCTGCTGGCCTACTATGGTGCACAGGGCACCATTTTGATCTACTCTGGAATCGCCATGAATGCCATACTCTGCGCTTTGACCCTGCAGCCTGTGCTGTGGCATGTGAAGAAGCCCGAGAAACAAGTACCAATTACAATCGAGGGGATTTCCGAGACGGAGAAGCTGCAACCAGAACTGCTGGAGGCCAATGGCAATTTGTTATCACCCAGCAATGATCCGTGGAAGGATTACGAGTGCAAGTACTGTCAGTATCAGAAACGTTCCAAGCGAGGCATCTTCTCGTCCCAATACCTCTTCAATGTCGATGATCCCGAGCGGCCTGGCTACGAGATCACCGAGCCGGGCACTCCCATGTTGGCCCGCGCCAATGATGGCTGGTTTGGTTCCAAGCTCTCCCTGACCTCGGAGAGCGTGGGTGGACCACGTTGTCGCACTCGCCAAGCGCTGATGCGTCAGGTTTCGTCCAAAAGTCGTGAGAATCTCGATAGACTGGAACAGAATCGACATGACCAGGGCCCAGACACTCCAACCGCTGCGCCCTTGTACAAGCCGAACTACTTTAATCGCGAGCGCGAGGATCTCGATCGCTATGCCAGCAAGACGAGCGTGTATTCCCGACCTGGTCAGGATGAGCTGCAGCGCTGCACCTGTGCGGAGGATAAGGTACTGCTGCAAAAGACCGCCGAATCGCTGCAGGTGGACCTGCTCAATAATGTGGCCGACGAGATCGCCGAGGAGGAGGCCAAGAAGCGCATGACCTTCTGCCAGAAGGTGAGCAAGTTCTTCGATCTGGACCTACTGCGTGACTTCACATTTGTCAACCTGGCCATTGGCATGAGCATCATGATGTTTGGCGAGATGAACTTCTCGGTGCTGACCCCATTCATACTGCACAGCTTTGGGTACACAGATACGGAGACCTCGCTGGTGATGTCGCTGCTGGCCTGCATGGATGTCACGGTGCGATTCCTCGCTCCGCTGGCCTTGGAGAAGGTGAAGCTGGACAACCGTGTGCTGTTCGCCTTCGGTATCCTCTGCATTGCCGTGGGCCGCGTGGTGGTGGCCTTCACCGACTCCTACGAGGTCATGATCGGTGTGTTTCTGCTGATCGGCTTCGGCAAGGCATTCCGCACCATCTTCTCACCGCTGATCATACCCAGCTACGTTCCGCTGACCCGCTTGCCAGCTGCATCTGGTATGCAGCTCATCTTCAACACCATGTTCTCCTTCACCATGGGCCCCGTTCTTGGTGAGTTTCACTGGCTGACTGGTTGTGTCTAAAGAACGAAGTAATCATTTCTATTTGCTTTAAAGGTATCATAACGAAGGCCCATGGTTATGCAGTCACCATCCATACCATCAATGCACTCACTCTATTGGCTTTACTCCTCTGGCTAACTGAGTCCGTTGTGCGCCGCATTTTGGGTAAACCCTCCAAAGGATTGGGTCAATAGAAGTCGCATTTATACTAATCCGAATTGAAAATGCAATAATGCGATAATGCGACGAGTGGCAGCTCAAAAACCATCGTCGGAACTGAACTACTTGCGTTTGTCCATCCCAGTGTGCGAGATCATGGCTAACTTGGAGCTGTAGACATAACCTAGTCCATACTTCCCGATCGATTTGTGTGAATAGTATTACTTGAGCGTAAAGATACCTAAGAATCATATCTCTTAACTAGCTCATAATCACCCATCGCTACCTAAATTTACGGTCCATTTTTTTTTAGCTTTTGATACTCGTACTAGAATAATTGAATGTACTTAGTGATACGTTATAAGTGTAATAATATTGTCTTGCAGTTGATAAAAAAAAAAATATATATTGTATGTATATTAGTTAGAAAAAAGTATCGCAATTGTGCAAAAGTGAACACTTTTTGTTAAGTAACTATGTAATTTGAAATACACCATGGTTTGAATATGTGAGTCAACATATTTATCAAATGAGAATTTAAACTACTTTTTGTGTACGTTTGGATTTAAACATAGTGATTAAGGGCAATATAAAAACATATCTCAACCTATGAGGATGATTTTAAAGAGTTGAGAGTTGAGTTGAGTTTACTCAAAGATTACTTAGCAGAAATAAATAATTAAGAGGCGTTCAAGAGTTTGTTCAATATTCATCAAGGTTCTAATTAAGATATCAGCTTAGAACAAATAAACAAAATCTCAAGTTTGTTTTGTTCTATGCGCCTTGTTGAAATAGCTTATCAAGATTCGTACTATCTTTGTGTGATGCAAGAAACATGAGACATTTTTTAAATAGCTATACTTGATGTTTTCCATTTGAGAACGATTTACTTAAATTAATACAATTCAATTGCCCGTTGGTAGAATATGTGTAAACATTTGCATTTGCATTTGAATTGTAACTTTAAACCAATTAATTGATAAGTAAATGTTGTGTGCGTTTCTTGTTCGATTCTGAATATTAAAAATGTATGTTATTGTGGTTTAAATACGAAATAAATGCAAACATATTTGTTTGATTTTATTTGTGAGCAAGTCATTTATTCGGAGAATAAATCTGTTTTGAGTGTGGGGTGCCCCTAAAAGTAGGCTTGAAAATTGTCTGCTTGTCAGGTTTTGCGCACATATTTACCATAAATTATTTGTAGTTAAATACTAAATAATACTAAATACTTAATACCAAATAATACTAAATAATACCAAAATATAGGTGCCCTCCTCTGCGCTTCTCAAAAGTTCTACATAAGCAAACCACTTTTTCGATGTTTTTTTTTAAATACTAAATGTGAGTGAGTGAGTGGTGCAGTGATTTTAAGTGGCAGCAGAGGATATCAATGATGAGATTTCGACCTACTGGAGGAAGTGCCTGAGCTAGCTGTTTTCCTGGAGCTACAACCAGCTCTCAGCTCTGACGTGGAAAGAGCTTAAAGAAAGGGGTGAGTACCCAAAAACAATTGGATCCCGCGATAAGTGAGAGGTTTGGTTATATTATTTATATGTTTAATTGCAATGTTATAGTACTAGTACTGCATGTACGGATTCTTCGCTTTAATACAACTATTACAAAAAGTTGAAAAAAAAAAAAAAGTTATTTACGGCTTTAAGATTCAACACATGACTTTATCTATATCTATATATCTATGGCATACACTACAAATTATATTTTTGATGGGAAAAAGGACATATTAAAATCATTGCCCTTCTTAGGGGCGCAACGAAAGCGAGCATAAAATAAAACATCTTTTAGGGTTTTTTTCAGAATCAATGCTTCATTTATACATTCGATGAGCCAAAATTAAATTGAATACTTTTTGCAGACTTTTAAGTTTTGGAATCCTTAAAAACCCTAGTAACCCTTAAACTTGAATAAAAATCCGTGTGTTTGTCTGCAGCATTAAGTATATGGGGTTTCTTTTGTTTTTAGCCCTGCGAGGCTTCACTGTGCGCCACATTTTATAACATCTCCGACATCCGCCAGTCCGGCGATTCTAAATTTCGAATACGGAGCTTATCTTTGGCGGAGGGGGCAGGTCTCAAATATTAATGTATATTCCCCGATTATATGGCCATGTCATGGACATCGTCACTTGGACCGCAAAAAACTGCTGTTGCCGCTGTTCTATTTGCGGGTCGACACACCCACCTTGGTCTTTGTACCCGGGTGGCAAGAATCGAAATGAAAATAGAAAAATGAAGAATGCCCAATTCCAGGTAATCAAGATATCGACGAATTGTAAATGGCACAAACGAACGAATTCGCATTCTGACCACTCCAGCTGCCTGGGGAGCAAAGGTTCCAACAAGTGCCGCAATCTTTATTGGTAAAAATATCGATATGTATCAAAGCAATTTCGTATTTTTCCAGTCAATATCACAAGTTAATTATTTGAAGTTCCTCACGCAGAGTACGGTAGGTTATCCCTAAGATCATCAGGCAAAAAAAAAAAATGAATTGCTTTGCAAGCTTATTTTTAGCACTTGACACTGATAATCGGACAGATGTCAGTGCAAAAGATCCCAGATACCCGAACGAAATAATCCCAATTCGAGCAGAACCTTTCACTTGGCGCCCAGTCCTCGATCTGGTCATCATCATTCTGCGTCACGGGCTCCAACGGCCTTGAAATCAAATGCAAACTGCTTATATACATATGTATGTATTCTTAGTACGACTTGGTCAGAGTCTGGTCTCGGGTCTCTGGTCCCTGTTCCAGTTCTAGTTACAGTGACAACCTGTCAGTTTCGGGTCCAAACCAAGGGCTTAACACGCCTGTCACTTGCCGGCCAACTATGCGCACTTCCTGTAGCCAAAGTCTGCTGGGAGACGTAAGACGCACAGTGGGATGGGATCTGTTTTAAATGCCTAAAACTGCAAAGTGCTGGTTTCGAACCTTTTTCGTGATATTTCATTCACTCATCTCATGTCTTTCTAAGTTATATTATGTAACTAGCCAGTGGGATTATCTTAGACATTTTGTAGTTATTCATTTATTTGGCCTAGACCCTAACATTTTTTTTTCGAAGCCAAGGCTAGAAAAGCAAAACACGACTAGTTCTAGACCATGTCGCCTCAAAAAAGCCATTCTAATTGGCCTAGAAACCGTACTCATGTAGCACCAAATGTTTCAGCTTGTGGAGGATTGCTTCGTAAATAAATTGTATTAAAATCATCGTTTGATCGCTTTCAATTAAAATGGATAATTTAAAAATGTGTGCGCCTCTCGTTTGGCTGGCACTTATGGGAATTGTGCTTTGCAATTAATCAAATGATACTTTGCTCCAGGGTGTCGGTCGATGGCAAAATCAAATTCTAATCGTCGTCGCTATCATAATGTATTTATGAGTTGTGTTATTTGTTTTTGGTTTTCGCGTACCGGGCGTATACGTAATGCGCTCAGTTTGGAGTTATCTGTGTGCCAACTGTGTGTGTGTGTGTGTGCACATGTGTGTATATACATACATATGCCAGCATATGTATATGTATATGTGCTCATATTTGCCGCTGATAATCGGGTGTGCGACGACAAAACTAATTACAACAACAGTAAAGCAAATACAGTGGTAACACGGAATAATGGCCTTATCAAAACGCGGCAAGGCAACAACAACAACAAGTGCAAACAGAGCCAAAAAAAAAAATAAGAAGAAGAAGAAGCGGCAGAGCGAGCAGGAGCAACGGTAAAGCTAAAGCTGAAACCACCGAAGCTAAAGACCAAAATAACACGCACACCACCACAGTGGAAACAACAGTGAAACAGTGAAACAGTGAGCGGGCATTGCATTGATGTGTGCCAGTGTGTGCGTTGTGTTTGGCTCTTGAATACTATAATTCACAAAATTGTTCAGTTCAGTTCGCGCTGGTGAACGTAACGGAAAAGTCGTCGCCTGTTGAATATACACATATCTATATGTGTATATATATATAATCTATTTACTTAAATCGCCGCCGCCGACACCGCCGCTCGTCTTCTTCTTCTAATTACTTTTTTTTTTTTGTGCTTTTGTTTTTGTTATTGTTTTGTATCTCAAGTTTACTGCAGCATTACAACAACAACAGCAACAGACGACGGAGGAGAAGGGAAATCATTTACAAAAATAAAACGTACGGCCCAAATACATAAATATATGCACAAATGCGTGTGTGTGTGCGTTAGCATTTGTATTTAAGTTTAGTACCAATTAGCACAAGAGCAGCAAACTAAATGATATTTTTTTTTTACCCGAAGCGCGCGCTTTTCGCGAGACACGTGCACCATACTCAATATGTGGAGCGTATGTATCTGAAACAGCGCTCAAGATACTTTTTCTAATTGAATGCGTGTGATTGAAAAACTCAACCAAAACATACGTATCACTATTACCGGCGGAAACAATTTTATTGGTGGAACCAGAGCAGATAGGCAAATATTCTTGGAATACCCAGCTTATTTTACTTCTCTTATCAAATAAGACAAATTTATGATTAACATGAATCAGATACCATGGAAAACTAGTGAATTCGCCAGCATTTTCACACAGATAGCTGGCAATTTCACCACCTTATTATTATGTGATCAGATAGATATGTATATTTTATAAATAGTCAGTTTATTGTGAAATTGCGACGAATTAGGATGGGAATAGTTTTGAGCGTTACGTATGATTACGATATCGGTGCATACGTGCGCTGTTCTCCCGCCAATCAATCAAACATCAATCAAAGTCGCTTCGCCTCTCAAATGGAGCGATCTCACTTTATAAGTCGATAGAACCACAAAACGAGGCACTCAGTGGCTACCAAAAGGAAGTCTACCGGCCGTAAATGCTTTTATGGCCATCATCTCTGTTCCCACATCTTTGTTAGGCCAATGCAAATACTCCTTTATGGTGTGTGAATAATATACCTACGAACGGTCGGTCGCAATGTGAGTGGAGTGAATAGAGTGAGTGGGGGGGTAGTCATATAATGCGGAAAGCTCTAATTATACAAATGTTTGTGTTTGGCTTTAGACGGCTTTAGATCGCCTTAAACGACGCGTGATAATCAAGCACTTGAGGGCAATAATACCACCTACGAGTATGTATGAATGTTTTTTCGGTACTTTCCGGGACGCTAATCTTGAAATCAATGAATACGCGAATAGCCCTTGTACTAAACAGTTTGGGAAGTTAATTATCATCTAAGTTCTTTGTGGCAAGTGGGAGGATCTCGTGAAACGTCAATTGATCAGCGGTCAAAGTTTGCTCATCGAATTGATTCACATTCAATAGATTAGGAGACTGCATGATTTAATTACGCAAAAGCACTTTAATAGTTTAAAGTGTTGTTCATTTAATCAACTTGCCCTGTTTGAAAAACTAAAAGTAGCAGCTGTTCATTCGATTATATTTGATATTTGTCAACTACTTATATCTGTTGCATCTCTGTAGTTTGTCCAGTCACATTGTGCAACAAATGTAATTATTTAGATGAAGATAGACCTAATTGGATTATGTGGGCATAAAAAAGATGCATTTCAAACAATAAATTTATAGTTAATCTGATTTCCATATACCCACTCCAATTAAACGAATTTCAAGAGATTCCCAAACGAATTAAGCGACGACAGCTAGTTTTAAATTATGATAATTAAATTGTCAGATGATTTAAATTAAAAGTCCAAGTTTTTCGTTGGCATTTGGGTGCAGAACCTGGTCACGTGTATCTTGTCTTGTTGTTATGGCCAATTTGTGCCATGTGCTGCTGGCTGATCGATGATTGGCATTGAAAAATTCCACAGTTGTGGCCATAACCGTATCCACTCTGCCAGGCGCTTCGATAACGCGACCAGACCAGCTGATTCACTTGGACTGAAAAGTGAGGTCAATTAGGCCCATTCCATTATATGCGATTATATCGAGTGCCGAATCACACTTCGATAAGCACTTCTTACCCACTGTGTTTGGCATGCATTGAAATGTGTATGTTGCTAATTGCGTGGCAATTAAACCACTGTAAAATTGTTATTTGAACAGCGTTTTTTTTTTTTTAATGGCCAACTCGTTCTGTGTAGCGCGACCTTTAGTACAAGCCGCTTTCCACCAGTATTATATCGCATTTAAGGCGATCTTTGCCATTGCCAGCCAGTCTTATCTTCTGCCCCCATATACACATATTAGCAGTGGTCATTCGCGGATCGGTTCGGTTCGGCTTGGTTCGGTTCGGTTCATCTGCCGGAGCAGTCGCCAAACCACTGACCACTGGGAGCCATTCGGAGTTGGATAGAGCAGCAAGTAAGTGGGATGTTGGGTGCTTCAAGGAGAACTCGGAAAAATTCCATCAACATTGTTTGTGGGATGGGAATGATACAACACCAGGCTGATACAACACATCAGACTGATAAGCAGCAGTATTAAAGATAGTTTATAGCAAATTAAATCGGTAATACTCTTATTGAAAGAAAGGAAGCGCAATTTCTTCGAGTGCAGTGATTCGGGCGATTGATTGGTGATTGCTTGTGAGAAGCCTTGTGTGGCGGATATAACCGTGCCGCTACAATATAATTGGACGATATCGGTGGCCGAAGGAGTGCGCCTTATCACATGGCAACCCCCGTTCCGACAACCCGTTCACATTTAAAGCCCCACATGCCGATGGGCGCCCTGACATGCGTACATACATGTGTATATCTCGATGTTTCGGTGCCTTTGTCGCCCAAGTCGGCTCAAGTATTTACGATGAGCACTTACTTCTGGTCAGCAAACTCTCGGATACGAGTTCCGAGTTCGAGAAAAAAGCAAATAAAGTTCGTAACTTTTGCTCTTCGAAATGAAATCGGCAGTCAGGCGCGATAAGGCGGCGCTCTCCCAACCAACAAACAAACCGACAAACCGATCATCATCATCATTATCATCATAACTAACAATCGAACCCATTGACGTTTGATGAGGTGTTGTTGTTGTTGGTGTGTTACTGTTACCGTTTTTATATAATGGGTGCTAAATCTGTATTATTTACATATCAATCGCTTTTAGGCAGTCACGTTTCCAGGCCTCGAAAATTTCACCCGCACGCCCTCGAATAACCCAAAAATATCAAATCGTTTAGCACAAGAAGAGTGAGAGTTGCCCAAAATATTACGCCGCCTGATTGATCAGTCAGTTGAGTTTGTGACTTTCGTCCCGCCGCCTCGCAAACTCTCGTTCCGATCAAAAAAAAAAATCAAAAGTTAATAAAAGTCCAATCAATTGAGCTGTTCGGCGACTGTACGCTTTTCGGGTTCAAATATTGGTTATAATTACATTGGTGTATAATTACATTTGGAATATATACGTGTATATATTTGTGAGAATTCTTCAAATGAATTAGCAATGAATGCCCGAAATGAAAGTAAACTCAGCATGGCGAAATACTAAAAAGTTATCCCAATTTACACTACCGTGAGTAATAGTGACAGATAAATGGTGACTTATTGTGCACACATTGTGTTTGCTTGTTCCATTTCAAATTCTTTCAAAATGAGTATGCAAATTAGGGAATACTAAAACTAAATAAATCTACGCGTTCAAGTGAAACTAAAATTCTCAACGTATTTGTTTTGTATGTGTTTTTTAGGTGTTACATATTTTCTAATAAAATACACCTTGGGGTTTCCAGTGATAAAAGTTGTAAAGCGACTTATTCGATTTTTGTGTTTGAGTGATGTTTAATAAAAACTACATTATTTATTTATTCTTATTCCACTAACGAAGTTTCCCATCTTCCCACTTTTCAATGCACAGAACTGCAATCACTGGTTTCCATCATTTGATCGCACCCATCCATCCGATCCGATCCAAGCAGTAATGCAACAACCGGACAAGAACCCACAGCGCTAAACTAATCCAAGCCAAAAGTTCCAAACCCACCTAATCCTAGTCCAGCGTATCCACGATTCCAAGATGACTGATAATGGGAACACTCATAACAACAACAACAACAACGATGAGGCACTCAGACTGCGGCTGCCCGAAGAGCAGGCCGAGCAGCTGCTCCCCAAGAACGGATCAGCTGGATCTGGTGGCCAGACCAAGATAGCGCCTTCCACGCATCATTATTCCAACGCCGAGTCCCAGCCACAGAATGTAGCAGCGAAAGGATCGCATCCGGCGAAAAAGAAGCGGGACAAGAGCGATCTGGGTGAAGATTTTGTGGCGCCCGATGGAGGATGGGGCTGGCTGGTGTCCGTGGCCAGTGGCGTCAACATTGTGAGTCGCCGTCCATCGCATTTACTCTCCTGGTTAGCCGTAGATACTAACATTCGCCCCTTTTTATCCATTCTCCACTCCAGCTGGTGACGTTCGCATTGGCCCAGCAGTTTGGCCTCATCTTCCGCGATCGCATGGATGGTTTAGGGATCACCAGCTCCGAACTGACCACCATTATTAACACACAGGTTGCTGTATCCGCATTTACAGGTGAGCGGGCGAAAATGTTATTCACACAACAATATTCATACATGCAAGATCATTAGATATGATATTCAAAGTCATGAGCAGCCTTATTCTCTCATTTGTATATAGTCCACGTAGTGACGAATCGCAACGAGGGTGTGACTAGAAGATTCGTATCTAATATAGCAACATATTATATAACTCGTCTTCTACGATTGTCAGATCAGAAATATATAGTAGTCTGAGTTAGTAGAAACTTGAAACGTAGTGCTCTCGTCACTTGCTTTCTTCAGCGTTTTAATGGTAATAGCTCTTATTATAACTTATGAAGCCAAAGTCTTCACATGCCATCCAATTTCAATTTTCAAGTGCAAAACAACAATTAAATTCGAACATTTTTAACATAGGTCTGCTGAACGGCCCGCTTTTCCGTCGCTACACCTATCGAGTGGTGGCTCTGGTGGGATCCGCGCTGACCTTCCTGGGTCTCTTCTGGATGGTATTCGCCGACACCTTCGCCATCTACTTATTGAGCTTCTCAATCATATACGGATTCGGACGAGGACTGACGGTGTCCGCCTCCTCGCTGGCGGTCAATACATACTTCAAGGCGAAGCGACGCACTGCAACAGCATTCCAGTTTGGAGTGGCCGGCGTGGGACCAATTGTGTGTCCGTACTTCGCCACCTACATGGTGTACGAGTTTGGTGTCCAGGGGACGACGCTGCTCTTTGCCGGCGCCTCACTGCACACCATTGCCTGTTCGCTGATTTACCAGCCAGTCAAGTGGCACGTTGTGAAGCGGGATCGCGATGCGGAGGCACTGCAGCAGGTCCAACCGCTGGCAGAGCGCGAGGATCAGGACGATGATATTATCAAGAATGTGGTGGAGCCGGATACCCCGGTGCTGCCGCGTGCCAATGACGGATGGTTCGGCTCGAGGGCCTCGTTGAACAGTGTGGGCACTCGTAATCGACTGAATACCTGGGAGAAATCCGAAGGCAATGGACACATGGAGCTGAAGAGGCTGAGCAGTAAGGACTCGAATCCTGGGCGCCAGCTGCGCAGCATATCCGTGAGTCACAGCATTAAGGAAGAGGAGGCCACTGGCTACAACACTGATCAGGAAGTGCACACCACCGAGCTAACGGAGAAGGAAAAGCAAGAGCTGGAGGATGAGGAGGAGCGCCAGCGGCGCAAGAAGCTGCCGTTCTACATGAAAGTGGTGATCTTCTTTGATATGGATCTGCTGAGGGATATCACGTATGTCAACCTGGCAATGGGTATCACTCTGATCAACTTTGTGGAGATCAACTTTGCCATCCTGACACCCTACATCCTGGGTGATCTGGGCTTCAATAAGGGTCAGGTTGCGCTGGCCATGTCCACGCTGGGATTCTTCGATCTGGTGATTCGATTCCTCATACCCCTGATCACGGCCAAGATCAATTTCAGCAACCGTACCTTCTTCGTTGTGGGCATTTTGGGCATGTGCATTGGCCGCATGTTCCTATCGATGACCTCCAACTTCTACGTCCTGATGGCCATCTTCCTGTGGTTGGGCCTAAACAAGGCCTTCCGCACGGTCTTCTGGTCCCTGATCATTCCCAGCTATGTGCCGCTGAAGAGATTGCCGGCGGCTGCTGGCCTGCAGCTGCTGATGTCCGGCACCTTTTCGATGATCTTCGGACCGCTAATTGGTGAGCAATAGATATATATCCCTACACATATAATTGCAACTTCTAATCTCCTCCCCTCCCCTCCCGCATCAAGGCCTAATCAAGGATCGCACCAGCTACGCGTTTACCCTCAACGTGCTGAATGCCCTTTGTGTGCTGGCCTTCGCCGGCTGGTATCTGGAAGACTTCATCCGCGCCCGCAGACGGAAATCGCCACCCGTCAAGTCAGTTAACTGATCAACTGAACAACTGATCAACGGATCAACGGATCAACTGATCGTATGATGGCGTAGTTTTACTCAGTGCCAGCAATTCCAGAACCAAGACCGTTCCCTAATCCATCCTAACTTTAGCAAAATGTTATTCTTGTTATCGCATTTGCCCAGTGCTTTTTTTTTATCTGTATGTTTATGTAAACTATATTCAGCGTGTACATTGTGTATATACCATTCGAGTGTAGTAAATTAATTGTATTAAATATTGATAATTGTTAAATAATATGCGTAAGCTGCCAAAACTTAAACTTTAAAACAAGCCTTTCATTGAAGCTGCTCGAGTGTTGACCTTAAAAGTAATACATACATATGTATGTATATGCGACATTTAACAACAATAATATTAATATGTATTTAGAATCGCAAAAACACAGAAAATCGATTTTCGGCATACATAAATCCAAAATCATCATAAAAAATTTAAAAAAAATAAACAATTTTTTTGAAAACACAGTTTGATTGGAAATTTAATTACGAGCTCAACGAGGTATGCCATTCCTTATTCGGACCAATATTTCGAAAGTTATGATCAAAATACTGATATTCATAGTCGAGGTATGCCTTTTCAAATTCGGAGCAATATTTTGATTGTTATTATCAAAATACTGATATGTATAAATAAAATAAAACAACTTTAAACGATGTCAAAAAAACAGCATTGTATAATTTTATGTTATTATTATTAAATGTTAAGTATGCATTTTTTCGATTGGTTTATCACTTGATATACATAATTAGACAACCACAGATTTTATTTTTATCGTGGTGCGATTCGTCACCTGCCAAGCAATTTGTTTCTTCATTATATGATCTCATCTCTTTTGATGCAGCAATAAAGTCTAATCAAAATGTGTTTGTCCATCCATCTGACAGAATCCAAAGTTCAAAATCTAACAAGAATCTTATGACACTGCGGAAGAAAGTTCAAATGAATTGAAACGAGCACGTGAATATCACGAGCCTACTCATCATAACATCGAAATCAACATCCAATAACACTCAGAATTGATGCGGAAAAAATTGAACAAGCATTGGTGCCAACTTGACTTATGAGAATTTATATCTGATTTGGCTTCATGCAATTGTGTGTATCCTGAGTAACGCAATGCGTAATTTTCTGTGAAATAATTTTCTAATTGTTTCGTAATAATTTAAAGCCAATCAGAAAATCAATGCAAAACACCCACACTGTATGGAGGTGTAGATTTATTATAATCAGCTCGCTGACCAAAGAAATAAATGTGCAAATTGGGCGTGCTAAAGAATAAACCAGTTTGGCGGATGACAACAAAACAGCAGCAATTCAGCAGCGAATGGGTTAAGAACCGGGAATTAAAATGATATGTAACTCCGCCAGCTGAAAGTTACAGGCTCGAAAAAGTGTTTTAAAAATGCTACGATGAGGCGATCTGGTTCAATGCACTGCGGTGCTTATCAAATAGACGGGGAGGAAAAAGGCTGAAAATATATGCCAAAACCAGGCATAACAACACAACACAAAGCTCTGGCCAAGTACTCTGTTTCTACCAATTCAATGACAAATAAATTTGACGCAGCTGGTTTTTGTAACTACTGTCAGTTAGTTCCGCTGATTTAAATGCAAAAAAAAAAATCGGAGGTAAACATACCTCTACAGACATACCGAACATTTTTTGTCCGCTATTTTCATTTTTGAAAATATGTGTTATTAGGCAAAAACGTAATCAATTCATGATGACAACATTTAAACTAACGGCGAATATACCTGGAAATGTATAGTGTAATTATTATTAGTTTTTTTAGGTGCTTCGGTGGGTCAGGGATGCTGCGTGGAAATCCATCTCACACACAACCAAAGCTTCGTCCTACTAAATCCTCTTTTCGCGAGAGATAAAAGAAGACACACACATAAAGTCACCCACTTACGGACATCCCAGCCACATAAAGTCACCCACTTATGGACATTCCACCCACTGCAAGTGGGTGGCGTAACCAACTGAGCAACAAGTGGAAACAGGAAACAGGACTAATGGCAGCTGAACTGCCCATCTAGCCATTTTATAGCCAATACCGATTATATTTAATACTCGTTCTACATATGTACATATACATACATATACTATAAAGGGGCTCATCCATAACATACAATCCCAAAATTGCTTTAGGCCATCTACAAGATACGTTTGTCATATACCTATACCTATTAAATGGGGAATTAACTTTTTTTCGTAAACCTCAACAAAATAACTCATTACTAACATGGCTGTGTGGCGTCAGGACTGCACAATGTGCTGGAGATCGGGTCAATACACTGCTAGCTGTGTTAGGTGTGTAAGCAATTGGGGTGGTTTAGTAACAACATCGCGCAGTAAATCAACAATCTGTTGCCGGCAGCTTCAGGTTGGAGTACTCGCATGCAAATGCCACGTGGTTGTGTGCGGTGTCATTGCCCCACTTCCCCCTATCACTTCCGGAACTCCAGCAATTATCGATTATTTGTCTAACTTTTGGGACAGCGCCGTGACCATAGATATACAGTTTCCTTAATTAATAATTAATAATTCAGTACCTACAGTATGGGGGGCAATAAACTGTTGAGCTGTTTCTATTTGATGTATTAATTACACAAATAGCACATAAATAAAAAAGTTAAATCTCTGGTTTAATCAAAAAAATTGAGAAAGTATGAAAGTATAATCAAGGTACATTTCAAATCTTCTGATCTCATTTGCGAGGGCGCACTGTTATCACTCTTTCACAAAGACGCAACAAGTTAACAGAAGAGAAAAGAGAGATAGAGAGCGAGAGATATAGAGATAGAGAGAAGGAAGAGCGGGTTCATTTGCGCAACTGCAGCAGCGTCAAAAGGCCAAGTGAAGAACGCAAAGAGGAGAACGAGAGGAGAGGGAGAGCCTGCGAGTGCAGCGCAACAACTGCAGACAAAGAACGAATGTAAACAAAGAAGCGAGGCGCATTGTTTGTGGATTTTGGCAAGCAAAGTAAGCAACTTCTCTCACTCCCTCCGCTCTTTCTCTTTCGATCGGCATTAGAACGCGATCTTGAAATACTGCAACACCAACAGTACACACACACACATACACACCCACATGGACATGGTGACTCTCTCTGAATGGAACGACACTGTGGCACAGTGGGCCCAAGTGGAAGCATTCCAGTCAGATTTCCTTTGAACCAGTTCCGATTCCGTTGCTTATGGTCGAACGTTTAGTATGAGATCAAGAAAAATACAAATGAACAAGCAAATCTAGGAATAAAAACCGAAAGTGCCACCAACCATAGTTAATATTTAACACCTTAAAACCTATACACTTTTCGCGTTCTTTACAGAAAGTGTGATCAAAAGTTATAGAAATCTAATTGCAGAGGTTCGGCTGCCTGGTTCTGGACCCATTGCCAGCTAGTTAACTAATTAACTTGGCCCACTGTGCGACGGCGGTAACGACGACTGCGGCAGAGGCAACGGCAGAGGCAGCGGCGGCGGCGGCGGCGACGGCAAACGGCGACGGCAGTCAGTGTTCAGTATTCAGTATCGATTGAACAGCCGCGCGTAGCTCATCGAAATTAAGGAAGGAAGAGACGCGACGAGAGAGCGAGCGAGAGGGACAGGCGACCAGACAGAGACAGCGACAGCAGGGAAAGGGAGACCAAGACGGAGACGGAGAAGGAGAAGGAGACATTGAGCGCCTGCCGCCCCCTCTTTTGTAATAAATAGCGCTGTGCGAGGCGACCACACTACCAAACGGCAAAAGTCCGCTGAGAGCGACGCAACGCAGGCCACAAAGGCCCGCCCCCCTCCCCCCCGGCGATAGACACACCAGACCAGGAGCAACTATTTCAACAACAATATCACACACACACACCCGCAGACACAGTCAACACCCCCCTAAACGAAAGGGAGAACAGTGAAACAGCTGGAACAAGAAACCAGAAAAACAAACCAGGCTGACACAGCAAATGTCAAAATTAGCGACTGACCAAAGGGAATCATAATCAAAAGTTAATAACAAAAAAACCACAACGCGTTTCTCCCCTAAGTGCCTTAGAAAAATAAAAACAAACACACACAAAAAAAAAAAAAAAATAACAAACAAACAGCGATACCGATTCAAATGAATTTAAATAACAAATTTCAATGTGATAAAGCAGAAATAATCGTAAAAACTTAACAAACAAGAGTTCGCGTCAGCTTTTTTTTTTTGTTTCATTTTTTCGTAAGTGTGTTGTCTAAAAATCAAAGAAATGGAAAAATATAATTAGAACATCAGAAACAACAACAAAACCCCACAGAGACGGCGGGCATAAATTAAGAAAATCGAAAAACACAAAGCCACAACGTAAAAAAGTATCCATAAATCTATATGTGTGGCTACACCTCATATATAGAGACCTAAAATAAGACCAAAACAAAAACAAAGCAAATCCAGGAAAAGCAGACAACCGAGGAGAACTCAACACAGCTCAGCACAACAAAGCAGAAATGGCAAACAAACAACCCAGAAAAGTGGCGCCCGACGGCGGATGGGGATGGGTCGCTTGTTTTGGCGTTAGTTTGGTCAACGTAAGTCCAAGTTTCTAGTTACCAATTCCCAGTTCCTTGTTCCCAGCTCACTGATTAATGCTAGATTCACCCTTCGACACATTCCAATGCCAATTAGCTAATACGTACATACATATGTACGTATTGGCCAACCTTTTATCCAGCCATACAGTAACAACTAGTCCCTTGCCCCAACTCACTTTTCCCATTTGCACTTAGGATAGGTTAGTTCCAAAAGCCCATGGCATTTCATAGTTGTATTTTTATATGGCTCGTGGTAAACGTGTTCTCACATGGAAGATAAGATTCAAATGAAATATGACGAAACTCAATATGCTTCTGTCCTACCCGCATTTTCACATGTTTGTACACCGATTTATGGCTACCTGTAATGCCATATTTGTATATTTGGGGTGCTGGGGGCGGCGGCATTTAGACCAATTTCATTAATAATAAATCCCCAAATGGACGTGTTTAGGCAGCAAGATATTATTGGAAGGGCGATGCCGGTGTTTATCAAATTTTAAATGCCCTTTAAATCACTGCATTTTTGGTCATTAAAATGCTTGTAGTACTGAGCTTGTGGTAAAACTTAAATGATGTACACAGTGATTTACTGCCCCACACGTTTAACCACAGTCGTAATGAGCACTAATATTTTAAAGCAAAGAAGCTTCAAAAACGCTTCCTATCATCAGTTATAGACTGTTACTAACGCGGAGCATTTTGTCAGAGAATACAATGTTTGAAAGTGCACTTTCATTTATCTGAACCTGCAACCCAACCTCTGTTTGCATCTGTGCACTGCCATAAACGCCTCTTTGGCCAACAGCTGCTTCCCAATTTGAAAAGGAGCCGACACACAAACACACACACACAGAGAGCTGTGTATGTGGAGTGGAGTCGTGAAAGAGGAGACCCCGATCATGGCCAAAGAGTTTGCTGTGGGTTCTCGGATCGCATCTGTCTGGCGGTCACGCACCCGCCGCGTGATCTCGAAAATGCGTCTCAACAGAGGTTTTTTTTTTCTCAATTTATGTAGTTGGCTGTGGACTCCTTATATGCCTACGTGCTACATTGTTTTCATTTAGTTTTACTCTGTGCCCCTTGTTCTTACTATTGCGTTACTGTTGCACAAATCTGGCAGCAGAGTATGGTAGGCGATTGTAAAAACAAAAAAGAATCAATTGACACACTTCTATAGATTTAATGCATATATCATAGGATTTTGAAAAGATTTTTGGAATATTCCCAAAGAAAACACTCACCTTGACACATATTGGTGTCTCTCTTGATGGTGAGCTCATCATTAATTGGGTGTCGTGTTTTGCTTCTTTCATTGCATTTAAGATTAAATCGCTTATTTCTTTATACCATCTGCATCCAAGAAACAAAGAAGTTATATATCTTTATAGCACCACTTGTCAAATTGTAAAAACATATGATTTTCCAATCTGAGGAGACAAATTCACTGAAAGTAAGAAAAGAGATAATTAATTTCACAATTCCGAAGCTTCAAAAGAGCTTTACCTGCCGAATGTCCACTATCTATGGACATGACTCATGGCGACACGAAATCAGATCATGTCAATTATGTAATGGTCCTGAAATTACCTTCCTTCCATATTAGCGATAACAGAGCGACTTGCTAAATGAGTCGAGACGATGTGCAATTACAAATGCTAATTTGTGTGTGGCCAAGCGAAGATCTCTAACATTGACAGCAATGGTCCCAATGGTCTCAGTCCCAGTACCAGTCTCAGTCTCAGTCCCATTGCCATGCAATGATTATGCGTGCTCAGTGTGAAGGCAATGATATGAGCATTATAGGTGCTTATATCATCTGGGTGCCGCCGACTCTGAAAATAATCAACAGCACAGATGGGGGGATATGGTTAGGATTGAGTGCGAATGGCTCGGCCATTGAAGCCAAATGCGTTGTGACAAGTTTACGCGAGGGCGGTTTCAGTGGTTTCGACGGCTTAAGAGCAGAGCATAGAACTTATCGAACATATCAAACATAAAGCAAGAGAAAAAGTAAAGCAAGAAGTGCACCTCAAAATCCAATATCTCTAGTCCGAAGTGTGACAGAATATCAGAAACCTCCCCCGATCGAACTTTGTGAGTACTAATCGGTCAACCCACGAAGGCCTCTTCCAGTCAATCCCCACTCAGCATTTGTTGCAACAAAAGCAAAACACTAGAAAAAAAAGACCCCCATCAGAAACGCGCCATTTGCAAAACAAATCGAGTGTTTGCCACGGAATTTGCCTTTTGTATTCGGTCTCTTTGAATGCGTACTTATGAAGAGAAAACCAAAACCCGCGACACGTGGGCTTGGGGATTCAGGCTGAAGTTTTTCCAAAATATTTCCGCATGAATGTGCCGCATCCCCGAAAATTTGGGTGACATCAGAGGGCAAAGTTCTCGCGACCAATAATGTTCTTCAATAATTTCGAGCAAAAGAAACATATCTGTAGTCATCTCGTTATCAGTCGATTAAAACTGGCCCGAATCATGGCCGTGCAAATGTATCCCATGGAAACAAGATAGATAAGATATTTGTGACCCACTTGGTCACACGCCCAACTTGCCAGAGACTTCGACTCCAAAATGTCGAGTAGTTTTGCTTGGCAGAGAAATTTAGAGCACTCGTAAAACTTAATTGTGCGCGGGCACAATAGAATGTGAGGTGCATTTGGCTTGGCGAAAACAAAATCGATCATCCTCGCAAAGGGGAGACGGAATATTGGGGTTAGATGGCCTGATATGCCAATCACTCGGTTATGTGTTCGCTTCGATTATAGGTTAAGTTCGAACGATTACTAATCGCAATCGCGACATTTGTTTGTTTTCGTTCAGTTATTGTACCACTATCATCGAGCAGGCACACGTTTAATCGCTTTTAAATCATTTACGAGGCAAATTAGCACTTGAACCTTATACAACACGGCAAACCAATAGAAGAGAAATATGTGCACCATAAATAATACGGTTCTGAAGCTGGTCAAAAACAACATGAGTTTTACTAAACAAACAGGTGTTGCCAAGTCCTGTTGGACCCCTGAATTAAACCTATTTTTCATTTTCCACGCAATCTAGCCGGAAACCTGATCGTAAAACTTTACGAAATTTTTGTTATTCACTGATTTACGAATACTTCAAGTAATGCTGACAATAATCAAATAATAAAGATGAAAATATACCCAGCAAATCTAGTTTAAAATCAGATAGCCCGAGGATCATCTGAAAGTACTAACTGCCAATTAGTTTATGTGTAAAAATAGTTGAATATGACACGTTTCATTCTAAATTAAATCATGTTTATTTATGTGTAGTTGCTACTTTTCTATCGCCCGATAAACCGATTCAAATTTTATTTCTGGAAATTAACTCGACTTTTATATAAACTTTGGGTACATATACAGTGTCAAGAACGGGCGCATTGTTTAAAGACGTTATCAGGTAGCCAAAGGAAAAAGCACCGCGTCGTCTGTCTGTCTGCGAGGCCCGAGAAAATGATAAAGAACGGTTTGCCATATGCTCATAAGCAAATATCCGCGCAATCCAATTGGATATTGGCTGGAAAGTGTTTACGTAAGACCCCAAAACAAAGAGCGGCCGAATCCATTGGAAAATGCGAAAGCACGTGACCGATAGCAAAATGCGGCTACAAAGGCTGCGAGATAAAATGGTGAAGATATATGCAAAATATCTACAACGTACATGTATGTCTTATTTTTAATCGTATTTGACCTCATCGAAGTAAAATGGATATGCAATTCAATGATGCGCACAACGATTTCATATAATGCTTGGGTATCTATCTTATTCATATAATCCAATGATTACGAAAATTAACACATTAAATGAGATACCACGTCTTAGTTTCGGCATTTAGTCATGAAAATCACAAGCGAAAGGAAGAGCCCGTGGAAAATTATCTGAAATCCATGGGTCAATTGATTGACTTCGCAACTCGTCAATTTTTATTGGATTGTGATTGATTTGCAGCCGTGTTCTTGTTCAAACACTGGAGACGGCAAATAAAGTGTATTCTGCAGTTGCGTTGGAACGACGAGGAGGTTGCCCGATGATGAAATTTGCAAAACAATTGAAAGCAGACAGATCGAAGATTTCTTCGGCAGAACAACTGTGGACTTTGCTCCACCGACTTTGAGCATGCGACGAATCTATTCTGCTGGTTTTTATTTTCTTATTTTCATCTGCTCGTTTCTATCCACCTTTTTTTTTTTTGCCGAGAATGTCGTCCGATTTGTTGTTTCTGTTTACCTATAAATTATATATGGTGTTTCCGCCTTTGTGTATTCAGTGTCAGCGCAAAATTGAGTACCAAGTTCATGTTGTGGGTGCTCTTTTTTTTCAGTTTCCCAAGTGCTCGGGGAATATTGTTCCATATATTCCTATTGCTCCATTCCTATAAAGTTGTATGAATTTGAATTGATACCAATACCCACATAATCTAACAGTTTCCTTTCACTTGCCAAAGAAAATTATCACAATGAATTGCTCTTCTACAAATCAAATTACAGATATAAGCTTAAAAACAGGGTATCCGTTAGCCATAAGGTATTTTTTGCTGTCTAAGCCTTTTGTTTTCTATTTGAAGACTACCGTTCCACCTCTACACATTTGAAAACGAAATGAGCAAAACAAGTAATCAAATATACAAAGAACAGTCGTCACTATTTGCGATTCCGTTTTAGTATCGGTCTCTTCAGTCTGCGGTATCTGTTATCATTATCAGGGGCGATTAACACATTGGTTCATGGGGCTCAAGATGTTACCACAGCGCAAATGCCCCGAATCGAGCAACTGCCAAGCAATTAGGCTTCAAATTTAGCACATTGGCTTAATTGATAATTAGAATATGCGGATTTTGATTAGCGGATGACACTGGACATGTAAGGCGGGCGTGAGAGACCCGAGTTTGAGTTTTGCCCAGAATCGAAAGAAGCCCCTCTCGACTTTGTTGTTATTCATTGACGCTTCTGTGGGGTGTAATCACCCTGTGTTTGACCGATCTGGCGACCGTTTAGCATTCGACTAACGCATGCTCACTCAATACGTCATAAAAGTATCCGGCATGCTTCACTCGAGAGTCGAACAATCTATATCTGGACATGCCGCACATACACACACGCGAATTGATATTGTACATATGTGAAGTGAAGTGAAGTGGCATTAGTGTCGTCGCACTTCGCAATCCAATTAGAACATTTCCGAATGGTGTTCAGATAAGTTAACGTTAACGTTAACGTCTTTCAAATCAGCTGGCTAACTTTTGGAGAAACTACTCTTTAGGCGTGACACCTTGGGGTCAAAAAACCAACAGGCAAAGTAATACTTTCTGGTTGAAAACATTATAATTGCTTGATTTATTATGGTTCGATTGGCTGCCTGACAAATGCCATTGAGATACCCGTATTGTTTCCATTTAGAAAGTCAATAATAAGCATTATTCCTTTGAAAGTTTTATAGGAAGTATTTCCGATATGTACAAATACACTACCACGCAATTTGTTTGTATGAAAATTTGAACATTTTGCCACTTAATTCCCCCCATTAAATTCCGCATAATTCTAATGCGTTCTTGTTAATTGTGACGTTCAGTTTCTTTGCACAATTGGTGAATGGGTTGGTGTGTGGATTGGCCTCTGTTTTCGCTAATGAGAGCTAATTTCTTTGACAAATTCCGAGTACCAGGCGCGAGAGAAACAATAAATAGAATTCAAATAGAGCACAGTAATCTTGAAATATACTATATTGTCGTCTATATCCCAGAAGCACCCGTGCGAACGAGTTGCCTTTAACTGAGCAAACACATTTCGCACTAAGAAGCTGCACAATGAGCATTCGCAAGTGAATGCTAAAACCAAACTATATCATATCGATGGACCCGTGGGCGATACAAAAGCGTGCGGCTATATCTGCTTGTTAATTGAATTAGATTCTAACAACTGCTAAAAGCGAGCAGCTGAAGAATTGATCTATTGTGCCTTTTGGCCACATAGGCGGCACTGGGTTATTAATTTAGGATGGGGATGTTAATCTTCAACCTACGCGCCAGACATTTCTTCCCCATCAACCCATCAACTAAGTGGTGATTTTCAGGCGTGTTATGGCTGCAGATCAGCCGATTTCGCAACAATGGCAAATGATACAGCTGTTTGATCTTGAAATTAAATATGTTATACATTCTATGTGATATCAAATGGAATACTTAGGGGTATTTCTTGTGTACTTCCTTACTTTATCTGAACTGAAGTTTGTGATTAATAAACTGCAAATACTGCACTAGATTAGATTCCTGATATTACGAATGGCCATGGCCTGTAGGGTTTTGGAATTTACATTGTACTAAATAAAATCCCCCCGAATGAAAGCCAAAAGCAGCAAATCGAGTGGAAGAAAACTTTCTTTTGTGCCCAATTTATTTTAGCATTGGCCTCAACGACGTCACGTGATTGTGATCAAGATAGCAGAATATCGAGCCCCAAACAGGCTGCAGCAGTCGCAACAACAGGCTCCCCATCAATGTCAATAGTCAAATGTGCGCCAGTGACGTTGAACGCCGTCTTGAGGCACCAATCCGGTTTGTCCACAACAAAGGCCAGCAGCTGATGCAGTCGCGTGATCACGTGACTCCGTTGCAAGTTGCACCGCCGAGCTGCAGCTTCCTGCCTGCCTCGTGCCCCGCGAGAAAATTGAGTCTAAGCCAAACTCGTTTGCAGCTTACAGCAAACAGCTGGTCTTGTTACTGTATCTGAATCTGAATCTGTATTTGTATCTCGAGCTGACTATCTGTATCTGCACTGATAAAAACGCAGCTGGGTATCCATTAAATACAACCATTGCACAACTTTATTGTACTTGATTTACTGATGTTCCCATTAATACCTTTCTATTGAATGTCCGATAATTACGCTCGAATATGCTCCCCAAGCAGTATAAAAAATAATTTAAAAAATTATTATATCACACTATTTTTGGTTTCTGTGCACGAGAATGTCCATTGGGTAAATCACATGATTGCGATCATGTGCAGGCCAGCAAAAGCCGCATCACCATCATCTCCAGCAGCCCAGACCCAATATTAAGCCCCCATCCGCTCCGTTTGTTGCCCCATCAACAGTAGAGCATCGCTGGCACGCACAGAGAATAGAGTTAACAAAATGTGCTCCTTCTGTATCAGAAAAGATGCTTGGTATTGCTAATTCTACTACAACTACAGTTCTAATCATAACAATCATAAATAAAAACGATCAGTTTCGCCATAGCCAGCTTGCACTGTACTGCAGTGCGATTGGCTTGGCTTGGCTTCGATTCCGTTCGATTCAATTTCGAGTTCAGCTTTGTGACGGCTTTTGTTTTATGGCAATGTCGAGTCAACTTTTTGTCATTGTTTCGTTTTTTGGTTTTTCATTTCCATTATTATTACTTTGCCGTTGTTGCTCTGTTGTTGCTTTTAATTGAAATGTTTGGCAGCGGCCGAGCACCCCTTCAGTTAAGTTCAGTTCAGTCGAGTCGAGTCGAGTTGAATTGAGTTGCAATTCGCTTGGCCTGGCTGGTTCGGTAGTGAAATGTACTTCACAATTAATTGCTTCAATTGCCACAAGGGCCCAGCAACAGCGGCAATTCGATTTCAATTCAAACAAATTAATTCGCCGCGGATCGTTTCTCTGTCTTTCATGCAATTCTCCACCTCCTAAAGGGAATTTTTCCAACTGAAACGTGATTGTTTTAACCAGAGCCTTCTCAAGTTCAAGGCTTTCGCTAAAGTTACAAAAAAAAAATAACAAAAAATAATTCAAATTATGCAGCTATACGTAAAATTTCAATATGCAAATGTGGGTACTTTTGATGAAGTCAAGGCGGTAACCGAATCTGAATAAAACACATTGAACTGAACGCGTTTACAAGTCACCATCCCATTGAACTGAACTTTAAGGTAAATCGAACAACAAACCACACTTCAATTATTTCGATATCTACGTGTTATAGTAGATTTAACAAAGGCATTAAATTTGTAATGGTTTAATCGTAAATCTAAACGCAAAGCAAATTGAATATAGCTAACCTTTGCATGATTCGCACGCAATTACGGGAATATTAAAATACAAAACGCGATTTTCCGCACTGCGAGTTGAAAAATGCGTGTGTTAATGCCGAAAATAAATTCATTAGGCATTCCCGTTCCCAATTACATTGTACAATTTTACAATTTCTCTAGACGATTACCCATAATTGAGCGACTCTGGCGCACATACATATGCACAAATGAGCTACTAACTTCGGAGGACTGTGGAATTACTGCTGCCCAGTTGGAAAAGACCGACCCGGAAATTAACCTGAGGCTCAACTATTCACTCCTTATCAAGCTGAAAAGTGGACAGTGGTCGGTCTACGTCCAGTCCAGATACCATTTAAATGTAAAAAGTTCAAATTGTGAAGGACACGGCACGGCGCTAGAATGATGAAATATCAAGTTGGAAGCATAAAAAATGCCACGCAAAACTTAATGGGAAATCGATAGGATGGAATGGACTTGATTTACGATGGCGGTCAAGAGCTTTCTGGAATGGAAACGCCGAGGAGTCGGCGGAGTCCAGTGACGTCCGCTCGACAACGTCATCGTTGACATAAGGGTGACACATTGTGATGGCATAATAATATGGGTTATGCCCCATCCACCTATCCAACCATCTACCCATTTACCCATCTAATACATCCATACCCATCCATACATTCGCACGATTCGCACGCAGGAAAGAGACACGAACTTTGGACTTGAAAATTGATAACACGCCAAAAGTGAATTCGAAACCAGTGAAACACGCGCCGCCAAGTGGCTCCCAAGTGTCCCATCCAATATCTTACCAGATAAACAGTGGAACTTTTCGTATCCCGGGTCCCAGGCGTGTCATATTCGCACATTGTGAAATGGACTTCGATTGATCAGAGGGCTGAAAAAAGATCAAAAGTATTTAGCGAAACGGTGGTCTTGCATGAAAGTGATTTCACTTACTTGAAAGGAGGATCACCTGAATTTATTTACCCATATTTATAGTATTTAAGCACAAGTCCCATAAAATTAGGCGTCCTAAAGCGCGAAACTAATTATTAATAAATACAATAATGAATACAATAATTAATGTGGAATAGAACCCCACAGCTGAATAAATTCCACGAATTATATGTTATCAACTAAGGGGTTGAAAACTAGTTGCACCTACGGATCGTATGGCTTCCGATTCGGAAGTGTTATTTATGAGTTGGTTGAAAGGTAGCAGCAAAAAAACGATAAATCACAACCCAAGTACTTGCAATGAAGTACTGCTTTCTGCTCTGAAAACCCACATATTTCCATGCCATTAGCTCTTTATTTAATGGTTAGGTTTAATGGCAAGGTTAGGTTATGTATATTCCCTATATTGGGATTAGTAACTAAACAGACGTACGTATGGTATACAAGTTTCTAATATAAGCGACTTTCGTTGCGAACACTCAGGTGTCACGTTAATTTCACGCGGCGGCAACGGGGCATCTACTTGTAAATTGAAATCGAAAATATTGCACGAAATGTTTAAAAATAAGTTAGCGGATAATTGTGTAAATTATACCCAGCAAGCGCATAAATCAATAAGCTGATTTGGAGCAATATCCAAATCCAACAAACAGATCGCTTCGTTGTTATAGCGTTTGCTGTTTGTTCTTGGCTGTTTTTCGCTAAAATTGTCGAGCGACTCAAGCCAAATATATGAAAACATGTGTCCCTATATGGATATCGCACCGAAGATTGCTAATAAACAATTCCCAACAGCGGGCAATAGGCATCAGAAAATGTATTTACATATTACAATAAACCCTCCATCTCCTCCTTCTCATCCTCCACCGCCGTTCCGACTGAAAATGTGCAAATTTCAATTGGAAACTGGTATTCTTGAATTATTGTAGAATCGAAAAACACGCGTTGATTGAGATTTCCTTGTTGTAGCGGAAGTTCAAAAGCATTCGAAAGAATCCAGAACAGACTCGATGTAAATCATAAGAATTTGAATAAGATAAACTACTAGTTGTGATTCAATAAAACGCAGACAGCTTAGCACTTCGGAAGGGAAACTGAAGTGCTACTATTAGCCAACTAAAGATACCACAAAATAAATAGTTAAGCAAGTCTAAGAAGTTGCAGCATTGTTAGCTTTCTGGAGTTGATCAGTTTCCAATAGTTTCCACCACTATAAACCCATTTGATTTGAACAATCAGTGTGGGAACTAAAAGTGAATATGGAACGCCGATATCAACTTCACACCCACGATCCCGAGTTATTGAACCATTTCAGCAACTTTAGCTGCGAACACATAGTGAACGCGTGTTCGTTGCTACAAATGTTTTTCCTTCTGCAATTATGAGTTCTGATAATTGAATTATCAAGCAATTAAGGCTTTGACTGAAACGCCCCATAAAAGCACATATAGCGCCGCAATTAAGAAATTCGAATACATCTACAAGCACCAGAGAGCGCAATCAATAATAATCGCAGCCCAGTCGCAAATAAATAAAACACTTTAAGAAGCCCATCAATCGTGTACACATATGTATGTACAAATATGTAGGCCTCGGCGAACTTGAGGGCTTAATATGTTGGGCAATATCACAAAGAGTATTCTATAGATCTTTATAGCCGCGAATGAAGTGACGACAGATGTCCGCAAATCGAGTGATTCAAGCCCCTATTATTTTATCAGAGTAAAAGTTATCAGCCTGCAACCAGCTTTCTAGCTTTCTTCAGCTTAAATGTCCATTGAGAACTCAATCGGTTGAACAGACATTGATTTCGGTCCATATTTCGATTAGTTGGCCTCAAAAATGTACAAAGTAACTGAATTTCAATGATAACCAGCCACCGCACTACAATTCGTATCTAATACCGAATTCCCAGCAGTTCGCTTTATGGGCCAAACCACTTTGCGAATACAAATTGGACATGCACTCGACTTTGAAGTCATGACAGGCAACGGTCGCAGATATGGCCAGTTATAGATGGTTTTGCCGCAGGGCATCCAGATGCAAGCCCACAAGGAAGCAGCGACGCAATCCATCAATCAAAACCGATCATGAATGGAAAAGAACGATGGTCGGAGCTGGATTCAAAGACCCTGGTGCGATGATAAGGCTGCCCAGTGGAATTGCACAACCGATAAGGTGAAACAGGGGACAATCATCTCAAGTGCATCGATAGGGGTGCTCCAGTGCTGACTTTGGGTTTCCTCTTGAAGGGTTTCGCTTTGGGTTTGGTTATTGGTTGTCGATTGTCGGTTGTCCCAGTGAAAAGCGATAAGCTCTTTTTTTGCGATACGGTTATCCGTGTAATGACGTCATTAGTTGTGTCCATTTCTTTCAAACACCAATCGCCAATCCTCCTTCATGTCACTCACTGATAATGATAACCATCATTATGGTTATGGCCCAGAGCGTCCGCTCTCCACGTAATTCTACACGTAATTCTTTCCAAGCTCTGCCCCCGGAGCCGATAAATCACGCGGCCTCTGAGCGCCAGATTAGCTCGCACAAATTGGCCCACATAAAAATACAAATGGAATGAAAATAATGGCAAGTTCGCGAATCGCGTGTATAATTTATGGGGCGCCCAAGGGATCGCGAATGGAAGAGCACCAATAACATTCCAGTTAACCACTCGATACTCATTCGAATCCTCTATCCCTTCTTATAGCTGGCCACCCGATCCATCGAACCGTCGTTTGGACTGCTCTTCGGCGACACTCTGAAGGAGCTGAATGTGGGCACGACGGGAGCAGCGGTTATCATCAGTGCGCTGGACGTATGCATGAACTTCTCTGGACTATTTGTGGGGCCACTGCTGAAGGAGTTCTCCTACCGCAAGGTGGCCATCGCCGGATCTCTGCTGTGCGGCCTGGGCCTGGCGCTCACATCGCCGGCGACGAGCATGGCCCACATCCTCAGCACGTACTCGGTGATCAATGGCATCGGCGTGGGACTCTCCACGTCGGCGGCCTTTGTGGCACTCAATCACTACTTCAAGCACAAGCGTGGACAGGCGGTGGGTCTATCGATGGCCGGTACCGCCATGGGCATGCTGATAATGCCGCAGCTGGTGCGGATCCTGCTGGAAGCGTACGACTTCCGGGGGGCGGTGCTGCTGCTGGCGGGCGTGGCCCTCAATGCCACGGTCGGATCGGTGCTGCTGCAGCCGGTGAAGTGGCACATGAAGGAGGAGTTCGACGACGAGGAGCTGATGTGCATCTCGGCCCTGCCCACCCCGCAGCCCCAGCTGACGGTGGGCGGAGCAGGTGGCGCGGCATCAGCTGGAGCGCCCGTGTTTAAGGTGATCAAGGAGGATGGCAACGAGGAGGACGCACTGCCCGAGATGAACACGCTGTTGTTCCACAAGCCCCATCCCCACCAGCACTCGATGCGCAAGAATTACTCCGAAATGGCCATGAACACGATGAATGGCTCACGGCTGGGTATTCCGAAGAGGCCAACCTTCCCACGAATCATGTCCCTGGCCGGTGTCCAGTCCGCCGCCCATGGAGCGGGCGGAGATTCGGGCGGCTATACTTCGCAGGCGGAGGTCAACGCCACGCAGCTGCGCTGCCGCAAGGCCTCGGTCACCTCGAACCTCTCCTACATGGACTTCACCGGCTCCATTCTCCAGGTGCACCTCAACACCGGCGACGATGAGTTCGAGCAGAACGATCGCGAACTGCGACGTGTTGGCACCGCCACGGGCAGCATTGTCCTCGGCGGTCATCGCGATAGCTTCATCAAGATGAAGCCCACCGAGCTGGACAAGCAGGCCGAGGCAGCCGCCGCCCTCGACGAGGATACCAAAAAGAAGGCCAAGAAGCCGGGCTTCTGGCGCCGCTTTGCCGATCTCCTGGACATCGATATGCTCAAGGACAAGATGTTCCTCAATCTGCTGTTCGGCCTCTCCATCTTCTACGTGGCTGAGATGAACTTCAAGATGGTCACGCCATTCTTCTTCGCCAATCTGGGCTACCAGAAAACGGACGTCGCCTTTTGCCTCTCGATCACGGCCATTACGGATATCGCCGCTCGTATTGTCCTGCCACCGATATTCGATCGCACCACAATCAGAAAGCGCACCATTTTCCTCGTGTCCATCATCTTTGTTGCCCTGACCCGTTCAAGTGAGTAGTTGCGTCAACAGAAGTAGAAATATTAAAGTGCCACTTGCAACAGAGCATTCAGATAACAGCTGCATTATCTTGATTTTGATTCAAATTCCTAACACATCATTGTGCTTTGCAGTTATGGCCGAGCAAACGGAGTGGACCCAGTTGATGATATGGCTTTCGATCTGCGGCTTCTTCCGAGGATCCGCTCTAAGCAACTTCACCCTAACCGTATCCGAATACTGCTCCCTGGAGAAGCTGCCCTCGGCTTTCGGCTGGCATCTGGTGGGCAAAGCCCTATTTGTAATCACATTTGGACCGCTCATTGGTATGGAAATCTATCGATCTTTGGCCTAGAATGTCCAGCTAACATAGACAATGGTTTGTTTCAGGTCTCATCCGGGATGTGACCGATAGCTATCCGATTTGCATACACACCCAGAGCGTTTGCATAATGATTTGCGCCATTGCCTGGGGCATCGAGTATCTGGTGGAGTACATCCAGTCGCGACGTCGCACCGCCGATGCCGCCCAGTTGCCAACCCAAGATGGAGGAGCCACGACGACAGCGACAGCGGACCAGAACGACGTGAAGCTGTAATGGATGCGGGCAGAAGCAATGGACACCAGATGGACCAGAGAGAGACAGAGAGATCTACTTTAAGGAAGACAGTCTCGCGGCGGGGCGGAGGGTTTCCTCCAGCGAGTACCCAACTAAAAATATACTTAAGAGGTTCCTGCACAAAAGAAGGATAAGACTACGTTTGATCCTCGAGTGTGGAGGCCGAAATTTCCCCAAAATGTATTAAAACTCAACATAGTTAAGTCATTTTTTTCGTTTGCGCTCTTTTTTTTTGCAATATGTTTAAGATCTTGGAGAGACATAATCACACACACTCCATACCACACATGTAACTATAACTATACATATATGCATAAGCAGGATTTGTCAGTTTTAGTTGTATAAAAACATCTCTTAACTGTAACCAAACCCAATGGGGGCACACGAGAAAGCCCCACAAAAACCACAAGAAAGTGCGTTTACATATTAATGTTAGAATCAAAGAAACCCAAATTTGATTCAGTTAAGTTCCCACATTTTTCTAATGATTTGAGCCGATCCCTTCGTTTTATGTTTCGCCTTGAATTGTTCTCCCATTTGCTTCTTAGTGAACTTGTATGTGATAGTTCAAAGATAGTTCTTAATTTAGAAGTTAAACCACTACTTATAGAAATACTGATATCTGTATCTGCATCTGAAAATTCATCAATGCGAGAACAAAACGAGAAAGGAATGTTGAAAATTGATCGGCTTTAAAATGTACCTTAGGAGCGAAGTTAAGCAACGACAAAACAATTAAACTATACAAATATAAATAAAACACTATATATCATTTATGCTACATTTAATACGACAACTACTTTGGCATAAAACTAAGTGCGTTAAATGAACTGACGAAATATACAAGAACAAACCGCCAGAGGCGCAATTCCTCAACTTTTAAAGGCGGTGAAACTCTGTTTCTATTCAACGAAATGCCACAATATATATTTACAATTGAAGAATAATTTTTAGAGAGCACTGAACTAAGTGGAAATCGAAATGTATGCTTGGTCCAAAAACGAGAAACCTGTAAGATCTATAACATTTTACCAAAATGCAACTAAACCCAACCGATAAGCAATAAATGCAAACTAATCCACACGAATTGTGGAAAACGACCAAGTAAACTCTATGTAGCAAACTTTTGGGCTCGGTGCGAAATGCTACACTGAAAACGAAACTAGCCGATGCCCATATGACGACATTCGGATATACATACTATATACACAAACTATTACATTAAGTATATTTTGGGTACTTAAATATATATATTTTTTTGCCGAATTAGTAACGTAGTAAGGAGCGATTTTGATACAAGCGTTTGAAGCGAACTTTTGGAAATGTATTGCCCGATATTGTAGCCTTACTAAATAATATATTCTATCAGTATATGAATATGTGCATATTTAATTGGTGAAATAAAGTGATGAATAAAGTATGCATTTTATGAATAATATTTCCTGGAACTGCACTAGAACTTGCCAAGGAAAAGATAAGAAATTGTAACAGATTAGATTGTTGGCATCTTAAAAATAAACTAAGGTTGGGGTAACCTTTTTAAAGTATCACTCAAGAAGTACATATAATTTCCCAAACTAAAGCAAGTCTTTCGAAAAAGCTAATTCAATTTATCTAGGAACTCAAACATCCGATTTAGTTACTCCTAACCATAATCGCAGCATCCAGTGCGAGGTTTATGCGTTTATAGAGTGGAGTTGGAGCAAAACGCAGCGTCTGCGGGTAAACAAATGTAATGCGTGAAGAATAAATTTAAGTTTGTATAAATTAAGCAGTAGAGATCTCGGAGGAGGGTGTGGAATGCGACGACCCACGAGGACTGTTGTAAATCTAGTGACAAACCTGTCCGGAGCATTAGTTCTGGAACCTCTTATCAGCGGAGGAGGCGGGCCAACTTGTTTTCGATGGAGGGCGATGATAAAGGCCGAAATGATGCTCAAACATGGTTTCGTTATTCGCAAATGTACCATTACAATTACAACTGGTGCTCGAAATTCGGGGGTGTGGAAGTGGAAATGGAACAATCGGTCGGGTATTTACACTTGCGGAAATGCCCGAAAATCACGACGGGGGCCGGCACTCGAGAAAATTTGAAAACTGTGCGAGTATCCGGCCTAATCTTATCGGGAAAGCCACATTATAAACCTTCGTCATAAGAAGCTTAGCTTGGCCATAAAGACCCGAGGTGCGATAAGCGGGTAATCGAGGAGGCTGCTACTGGTAGCGCCGACTTATACGATGGGATTGATATATGCACACGGATGGATGCCCCAGACGTCAGGGTGACGAAAGAACACCGACTCCAGTCGCGCCCAGCATTCCAGATGAAGAAGTCGAAAGCCTACACACTGGAGGCCCCCGATGGCGGATGGGGAATCCTTGTCTGCATTGGCATGGCCCTACCCTTTGTAAGTGCCACCGAAGGAAACTCCATCGGAGCGAAAGTGAAGTCAGTTGCATTAAGGTGCATTTCAAGTGCACGGCAATACTATTTAAAAAAACCGCGAATCATTCAAAATTGTTAACCGTTAAGAGTAATCATTGCATAATTTTGAATCAGTAGTGCCACGTTTTTTTTTTGTAATTCAGAATTACTAGGTTAAATGATGGTCAAAACCACATAAGTTTTTTTTTTAAGCAAACATTTAACGCAAAATTTTTGCAGAAACAAAATCTCGTGTGATTTTATGACAGAAATGAAAGTCCCAAATAGCATAAATTTGGATTACTTACAGACGAGTGCCCTCGCAGCTTTGCCATCGTTTGGCCTGGTTTTCGGCGAGTTCCTGAAGAGCATCGGGGCGGAGACGAGTGCCATGGCCATCATCACGAGTGCCTTCTTTTCCTCAATGAGCTTCGCCGGCCTGTTCTCCGGCTCTCTGTTCCAGCGCTTTGGGATGCGGCAGGTGGGCGTCACTGGGGGCATCTTGTATTTTCTGGGCACTGGGATGCAGTTGTTTGCCACCTCCACGATGCACTTGATCCTGGCCTTTAGCGTAGTGCAGGGATTCGCCTTTGGACTGATGGTGCCCACCTGCTACACGACATTCAACCATTATTTCGTCAAGAACCGGGTAATGTGGATGAGCTTTGCCCAGACTTTGATCGGCTTGGGCTCCATGCTGTATCCGATTGTCATGCAGAAGTTGATGTCATGGTACGGCTTCCGGGGCTGCCTGCTCATCCTCACGGGCTTGAATGCCCATGCGGTGTTCGGTATGCTGGTCATGCACCCAGTGGAGTGGCACATGCGTCGCGTGCCCATCGCTCCAGAGGAACAGGAGGAACTCAAAGAGCTGAGCCCAACTGTGGTGGTTAGAGTACAGCCGGAAACACCTCTGAAGGCTCCCAGGGAGGAGCCCGCCTTTCATACCACTGATCCAGGAGCGCGGAAGCTCTCCCACGCCGAGGAGCACATGCTGAGGGTTCACTCCAGTCGGGCCTCGAGCATCACCAGCCTGGGCAATTGGTCCGGACCCGTGGTGGTCAGTGATGCCTCGCCCCAAATGATGCACAGCCTACAGGCCTCTCGACGTCCGAGTATGATTGCCGGTGGACCCGGTGCAGCAGGCGATGCTCCCAAGAAGGGCTGGGTGCGCACCATTGTCGACTTCCTCGATCTCACTCTGCTGAAGAAGCCCATCTTCGTCAACATCGTGCTGGGCATCACCTTCGCCCTCTACTCCGACATCACCTTCTTCACCATGCAGCCGGTCTACCTCTTTGAGCTCGGATACAGCAGGGTGAGTCATTACCGCAATATACATAGTTAAGAACTGGAGTATATATCTTTTTCTATAACATTACTTGGAATACATAAATCAGTTAATCCCGATATAATGATCACATTTCTAAACTCACCTTGAAGCTATCTTTAAAGCAATTGATAGCTGCTTGCCAAGCAGTCAGTTTACTACTTGATAAGCAGTGCATTTTAATTCTTGCAAATATATATACATGCGAAGTAACGGGTAACGCAGCACCAACTAAAGCGTTCTCGTTCCTGTTCTTTTCTGAATGAATTACTTAATAATACATAAGTATATAATATATGCATACATAAATAGTACATACATACGTTATTAAAATCAGTCCATATTACTAGTAGCATCGTAACGGTGTTTTCGAAGGAGCGCCAAAAAGGAATTCTTAAAGAACCAACATCTAAGAACCACTTCTACTTTAAACGCAGACTTAACCATATTTATTCCAAGTTAATACGCTGCACAATCATATAACTGGTAAACAAGGAATCTTTTGCAAAAACTGAGTTAAATGAGATTTAGAAGCTCCTTAAAACGACCACAAAATAAAAGGAGCAACAAGCGCGTCGCCATTTTGAATTTTTCGAATGCACTTTGGCCGCTTTCGCAGATTAGAGATGGGCCTTCTACGATTGTGTGGTAATCGGAAACAGTATTTCAGTGGTATTTCCAAATTCAAAAAGCTTACCGCAAAAATAGTTATCACGAAGTTAGTTCCTCTTCTTTCAATTTATACTACACCCCATAATAAATAATCTATATTTTTCAGCCTGACACGGCTACCATTATCGCCATTGGAGCGGCCGCAGACTTGACATCTCGTATTTTCCTGGCCATCACCGCCGTGTGCATCCAAGTTCCTTCGAGATACATTTATTTGGCCGGCGCCGTCCTCACGGTCTTTGCAAGATTCGGTAGGCAAACCCTTCGGGCTCCAAGATCTCCCACTAATTTCCCTCGTTTCCCAACAGTTTTCAATGGTATTAGCGAGTTTGCGGGCATGGCCTGCATCACGGCGGTTATTGGATTTCTACGCACCTGGCTCCACGTGCCATTGCCTCTGGTCTTCGCCGACTACTTGCCCAAGGAGAGGTGGGTTCTTCCGGCAAAACTATACACCATTATTACTGTTTATATTTCCCTTGTTCAGGTTCGCCACTGGCTATGGCTTGTTCATGTTCATCCAAGGCAATGCCATGTTCCTCATCGGGCCCATTGTTGGGTTTATTCGGGACAAGACCAAGGACTACATTTTCGTCTTCCACATCCTGAATGGCTTCATGATCCTGTGCGCCGCTCCATGGGTCCTCGAAGTGTTGATCGTCAAGTTTCGGAGGCGCAATAAAATCGAACGCAACAACGTTGATCACGAGGATGTGGATAACCAAGGTCGTAGTGCAATGGTTCATTAAAAAAGAATTCCTCTTTTTCGAACGTAGTGCGATTTTCCCCTTTTTTTTTAACACTGTTGTGTGTTCGTGAATTGTTAGAGGTAATTGAGGTACAATTATCTGAGGTATTAAACAAATAAAACAAAAATCAAAAGTGTTGTTATAATGAAGACACTTTGCAAGACACTTGTTAATTTATGTTAAACTATTTCAATCTTAACGGTTTTTTCCCTTTTTTTGGTATTTTGAATGAAGAAATCCATAGTTTGGTAATACCATTTGGTATTCGCCGCTGCCCACGTGGCGGTCACACTAAAGGGGCCAAGAAACTGGAATTTAGTAAATAATATAGAATAGAATAGTTAACCAAGTGACAATGCTGCAGCAAATCAAGATGCTGCTGCTGGGCATCATTACGCTGTGCCGCCGTGCCTTGTGCTGCTTCTCCAGGCGCCGCAAGCTGAGCCACAGCGGCTCCGGATCCGGTGACCAACTGCAGGCGGTGAACGTAATTGTGGAACGGGGTGACTTTTCCGCCTCCTCCGCTGGACAGGCCAGCGGTGGCAGGTCGGCGGTGGCGCGCGAGCGGGACTGGAACTCCTGGGACGACAGTCCGCGCACCGTGGAGGAGCACATCGAGCAGTATCGCCAGCGAATGGCACAGCCGCCTACGCCGCCCAAGGAGGAACCCGAGCCGGACTTCTTCAGTGTGAGTTGGCACATTCATAATGGCCGCGGATTGCGCCGCTTGCCCGGCCAATAGCTCTCCAAATTATAGAGGTATCCGCGCTGATTGGTGGGATATGTTGGGGCTAAGTGGGGCTACCTCCACCTGTACACGTATCTAGGGGACTGCTGTGTGATTACCCTTTACACTATCATCTGCACTCATTTGTATGTCATAAAGATTAGCCGGCATGGAAAACGGCAGGTATACAAATCCAAAAAGAATGTTATTCGAAAAAATTATAGTTGTGTTTAACTAAAATATTGGTTCTTGCGTGTTAACTGGACAATTGATATTCGATTATTTAAAATACGTATTTCCTATGCTTTAAAAAACTATTAAATATAGATAGCCTTACATGGTTAACTGATAGGGCATTTAGCCTACGACGTTGAATAATATTTGTTAATAAACAGCTGTTTGAATTTGCTGATTGTTTGTATTGAGTTATCTGTTTTATAAACAAAAACAGGCGAGCTAAAGAAATAAGAACCAAGAAGTTAAAATACCTAGTTTTTACCTCTACTACTACTTTACTGTACTATATGTAACAAAGTTCATTAAAATTTAAAACCTTTAAATATCCTGAATGATTTATTTAAAATCGACTTTTCTTTTAGGAGCTGACGCCCACCATCAAGCCGCAGATGAAGTTCTACCTGGAGGATCCATCAGCCAGTGCGGCGACCAGCCAGCAAAGTGACTTTTCAAGACTGCAGGCCCAGGATCTGGTGCCTATTAGCGTAAATGTGAGTCGGTGGTAGCCCAAATGGGATGAATGAATCAAACAAATGTCTCCATCTTGCCAGGCCGATCTCGAGGACTGGGTGGATGATAATGCCGGTGGCTGGGAGGAGCTGGACACCTCTCAGACCAAGCAGATTCTGCGGGAAAAACGTCGCGAGTTGCGCCACCAGCGACAGCCGCCCGTCCGCCCAGCTCCGCCCACCGTGGGCGCTCAACGGCTGACCGACGGACAGCGAGCGGCGTAGTTGTCGCTGCACCAGCCCCTAACCAACCTCGCCAACCTCACCCACTCTGACCATTCCACAACCGACCACTTGCATTCTGTTTCCCCTTTCTTTTGTTCGATTTAGTTGATTGGCCACACGAAATAAATCTTGCCTTTCACTCGCACTTCCCTGCTCGCGGATCAGTTGGGCCACACTTCCTGATGGCTCTGCGGTTTGGACGCGCTCCATTGGACCCGCTTCCATCTGGAGTGAAGTGGAGTGGAGTGGAGCGAAGTCAAGTCAGGCGAAGTGTCGAGTCCATAAAAGCAGCGCCAGGCGACGGAAGTGGCAGCTTTCTGTGCGATGCTGCTGCCGGAGCTGCTGCTACTCGGCTTGGCCGTCTCCCTGGCGGACAGCTATGACCGAAGCGTCAACTACTGGGAGGCCTTTGCGCCCGGCAAGCTGCTCCAGCGCCTGGACGCTCTTACCGTCACGGATGTGGACCAATCGAAGGTGGTTAGGCTGCCGCAGCTGATGCAGCCCGTCCTGGCAGCCAACCAGGCGCAGGCCAAGGCGGATGAGAATGTGGACGTGGATGTGGATGTCGAGGCGGATGCAGAGGCGGCGGTCGACGACGATGTGGACAGTCTTAGTGCGGAGACCAGCCACGAGGGATACTCCGGCGAGGACTACGAGCGCAACTACGAGCAGTTCGTCAAGGAGTACTTCGATCGGGCTGCCGACGACGATGACCACGACGACGGCGATGGCCTGGAGGAGGAGGAGACCCAGGCAGAGGCCACCAATGTCAGGGATCAGCGCTGCCGGCAGGTCAAGCGGAAGGATGGCCAACTGTGTGAGATCTGTCGCCAGTTGAAGAACAACGAGGTGTCCGAAACGTGCAGCTACTCACACGACGATCAACCGCAGCAGTACGCCTATGGCAGCGGCACCGAGTACAAGCGTTACCGCGACGATCCCGCCCGGAAGGCGGACCAGGAGCAGGCTGAGCCGGTGGCACCCAGCAGTCTATGCGTGCGCCGTCAGCAGAAGAACAGCGTCTGCTACGAGTGCAAGGACAGCAAGGGCCAGACGATCGAACGCTGCTACGATGTGCAGGCCCGAAAGGCGAAGACCCGAAAAAAGAAAGCCTCCTCCACTCGTCCGTCCACCTCCGTCCACAAACGGAAGCCACGTTCCCAGCAGTCGCAGCAGTCGGAGCAGGAGCAGCGCATCTACAAGCGCACCATTAGCTACAGCTATGCCCAAGGTACGGATCAGCAGGGGGAGCAGCCACCAGGCGGGACAACGGATGTGCCTGTGCCCCGCCAGCGTCGCAGGCGGCTGGTGAAGATCACGCGTCGGCGCGGACCAGCTAAAGTGCAATAATCATGTTTTGTATGACTCTCATGTATTCCCCACTCATTAGCTTAGATTAATTGCCACACATTTTTTTTTGTTACAATAAACCATTCTATAGTAACACATTGCATACTTGTGGGCTAATCAGCTAGAAAAGATTAGCAAGCCTATAAAAAGAACCAAAAATTGTTTAAAACAGAGCCTAGAAGGTTTTATCTCGAAAGTTTTCGAAAATCAGAACACAATGTACTTGAAACCGATAGGGGAAGTTCCGAATAATGATGTACTCTTGTGGATTTTTATACAATTCTACTATTAGCATAAGTACATATTTCAAATCATTTGCTGTCTTCAGAGTTTGTTTTAAGCGGAGATCATGATTTAGATACCCTATAAAATTTGATATGAAGTGTAATTGTTAAATGAAGATCAATGTTCGTACGAAAGGCAAGGGTAGCCTTTCGTAAACAGACAAATGTAAGACAAGAATAACAAAGATATATGCAAAAAATAAAACCATGATTCGTTGTTACGACATGTAATAAGACACGTCGAATTGGTTTCAATTGAACAACAAAACTTTCACAAAAGTCGTTTATTAGCGCGTTTGTTGGGGTTTCGGCGATTTGCTAACCATTTCATTTATTTGTAAAACCACAAACATCTTTACATTGGCATTAAACTGGATGCGACAATTTTGCAATTGAAACGAACAACATTTACTTAACAATAATTTTGGAGCTGCCGAAGGGAAAGGGACAGCAGTAGAGCGGCGAAAGAGACGGGGATAGCAGTTGGTGATAAATGCGGATTTGGCTTTGGAATTTGCTAACGTTAACTTTTCGATATGACATGCGATTGCAATCACAATGCCTTCAATATGAAACCATACTCAAACACACTTGATTACTTAGCACATGAAAAAGAGTCTGAAACCGACTTTCTAGCCTAGCAATTATGCATTTTAATTCTATTGTTGCTCCGGTGCTTGGTGCGCATAAAAATATTACATTGCATATTCTTGTTATTGTGCGACAGTTGATAGCTATAACTTTCCCTTAAGCGGGGCTTCATTTTTGATTAACTTCAATGATAAAACAAAATTCGATGACACCAATTGAATGCAGCTCGTTTCTGGTTTTGGATAATTTAGTGTAGTTTCATAGTTAAAAACCAATTTGGCTGGTGCTTAAGAATAAGCAATTAATAATACTAGAATCCAAAGTTTAATTTAGGGGAAGTGGAGATGGGAGCATGACTGATATTTGCGGAATAAACATTTGTGTTTTTCGCTTCAAGAACATCGTTGTGTTTGCTAACTACACATTTTCGACGCATCAAAACGCCGCGGTGAACAATAATTAGTTCGTAAAGTGATTCGTTGGCTATATAAATAGGTACATTATAGTTAGTTATAGTTATAGATATCTATAAATTGGCTGGCCTAAATGTTGATCATCGTGTAAATATGACGGCTATCGTTATTGCTAAAGCTTTTACTTCCTTATCGTCGTTACTTCATTGTAGTATTCTAATTCTCTGTTCGAACATTTTGTGGCTGCGTTGCTTTCGTTATGTTAACATTTGCGTTTCAATTACGGTTAAATATCTACCAGTACAAGTACAATAATATGAATATAAATTTTAAAGCTTTGTTTGTATGGAAATACGCATTCCCTTCCATTCGCACAACCCTCACTCAACGTGGGACGATTACAAGTTTTGAACAAAAAATTAAACAAACATCTTGGCAAAGAGAACACAGGCACACGCACAAGTAAAACTTAAGTTGCTAAAGTTTCTTAGAAATGTAAGCATGTACATACAGATATATATATTTGCATTATATAATTTAAAACAATTGAAACGTTAAAGGTACACATTTTCAAGCAAACATTGCTGCTCGATGTAGGTTTTGTAATTTTTCGGTAATTGGCACAAATGTTTCAAGCAGACGACACAAAAATGATCAAAAAAAAAGAAAAAAAGGGAAGACAAACAAAATAGGCTTAATCACGAATAAAAACAAGTTGCATTTTAAGGTATACATTTAACTAGGGTACGATCTAGCTGCAGTTGTTGTTGCTGTGGCTGTCGACGCTGGCCACAGCCTCCTCGATGGCGGCTCCTTGAATGGCTCCAATTGCAGTTACAGCTGCTCCAGTTCCAGTTTCAGCTCCAGTTCCAGCTCCTGGCAATTCAGCAATGGCTGCCGCTGTGGGCGTAATGGCCTTGGGTGCAAAGTAAACCTCGTAATTGTAATATCAAAGCTCTTCGCTGGCCAGTTTCTGCTCCTGCACATACTCCTTGGGAAAGTAGCCCACCTGCCCACCAATGGAAATCTCAAGTAACAATCAATCCGATTTGGATTGCACCGTGTGCTCAGCTTACCGTGTCGCCGATTTTGCCACGCCACCAGCCCTTGCTGTCCCCATCCTTGCCAATGACCAGCACCTGGCAGTCAGTGCGCAGCTGCAGCTGATTGCTGCCCGCTTTTGGTTCGTAGTCATAGAGAGCGGTGGCGATGACCTCCTTGTAAGGCCACTGCAGTGATTGATTTAGCCTGGAAAAAGAAAAAAGTGCCATTGGTCAAACGAAAAGCTCTGTCTAATGCTCTGTATGCTTACCCCGCAAAGTTCTCGCCCAGATCGTTTCGTTCGTAATAGGAGACCAGCTCGACAATGGTCTTGAAATGCCTCCGCGAGGATAAACAGTAGAGCATGGAGTCGCCGGAGTTCTCCTGGTTGATTTTCATGTGCTTGATCACATGATCATCGGTCCTAAAGAAAGAAAAACGATAATTGTAATGAAGATCTGGCCAAATAGAGTTATCTACTCACTTTAGGCTAAGCGCATACATCGTCTCGTGGGCAGTTGATGGGCCCTGCGGACGAACTCGCAGCAGGTAGGTGCCTATGCGCCGGTTCTCCAGCCGGTGGGCCGCCGTCTCCCGATCCATGTTGCCCGCGAACCAATTGAACTCGGACAACTGACGATCGCAGACGGGTGGCGGCATACTAACCGGATTCTGTTTGCAACGACCCGTGGACGAGATGCAGCCCTTGTGCACGCTGATCTGGCACACCTTGCAGCGATAGCCCTGGTGGATGCGGCCCTTGAGGAACTTGGAGCAGTGGCGGCACGTGGTCGGGGCGTCAAACGTGTAGATCTCCATTTTGTGGTCTGTACTTTGGCAACCAGGCGGTTCCAGGCTTTCCCTAAACATTAAGAATCGGTTGAGCATTGAACTCTGACCACGTTTCACAATCACTTACATGGCTTCGGTTAGCGCCTTGCGCCACTTGTCCCGCTCGTGCTCCGATTTTAGGTACAAAGTGAAGGCCGTCTTGCCCGACTTGCGGGCCAAGAGGAGCTGGTACTTGAAACGCGTGTCCCGGCCAAGAGTGCGTCGCGAATGACTCTGCTCCACGCGATAGTCGGCCAGGTTGTGGGAGTCGCGGTAGGTGTACTGCATGTCGCCCGTCTTGATGTGCAGCGCCTTCACCATGATGAGGATCTTGTCGAAGACGAAGGCGTAACGCAACTTGGTCTTCTGGTCCTCGTGCGCCTTGATATGCAGCTCGCCGTCGAGTAGCAGGCGGCCGTACTGCAGCAGATCGCTGCCGTTACCATTCTGCAGCAGATGGAGATCGAAGATGCTGTCCTTCACCTTCTGTATGATGACCAGGTGGTCGGAGTCGCGCTTCACCTCGTTGATGTACTGCGACACGTCTATCATTGCCTCCTTGGCCCGCTCCAGCGAGCGGTAATCGTCGTGCAGCGGCGATGTCTCCTTCACCAGCTTATCCAGCAGCAGATGGTACTTGAGAATGCGCTGCATCGGCACTGAGAGGATGTCCCGCAGCTGCAGCTTGCCCACATTGTAGTCCCGCTCGCACTTCTGCACTAGCTGGTCAATGATCTGGTTCTTCTTGCACACATCCGCCAAATAATCGATGGCGGAGAGCAGGCAAGAGCAGTATTCGCCGTAGATGAGGAAGGGTTCGCGGAAGTCGAGAAACACCTGGGCCATCTTTATTTTGGCATTAGGTGTCAGCGATTCCCTCAGCTTATCCAGGAACCTTGTGTGGATATCGGCCAGCTCCTGAAGCGATAATACAATTAATGGACTTTAAAGCTGAACGCATAGATCACACAGCTGCAAACTCACTCTGATGCGCGGGAATATGAGACGCAGCTCATCCTGGTTGAGGTGCCGCTCCAGCGGACCCATGAACTTGGTCTTCAGCGCAGTGAGCACGTCCAGGTAGTTGGACTCCGTGTCGATCAGCTCCCGGATGACGTAGTCGCGCTGCTCGAAGCTCGTCGACGAGGCGGTCTAGATGGGAAAGACGAGGGGGAGAGCCGGGAATTAGTGCGTTCAGGATTCCGGCCAATGTCACGGGGCCACCGAAGTGTCTCATGCACGGACAGGCGGTTCGCAATTCTACCTGGCTTCTACTCGTCCTGTGCAGGGCGCACAGGTCTTGGTACACCTCCTCCTCTTTTGTGTTGGTGTGGTCGTAACCGGTTCCATTGCATGCAATATTGTCGGTGGTACTAAACGAAAACGAAATAAAGGCCAAAACTCATAAAATAAATAATGCAAAATCATAATGGATGTTCGGGAAGAGGTAGTTCCTAGCAAACGATATTGAACGGCTAATTATTACCGATTTTATTTGCCATCTTTACTATTTATCTATGATTTTCTATCATATGTACTCTTTACCAACAAAAAACTAGATTCTATCTATTTTATTTCCAAATAACGTGTGCAAGAAAATAGTTAATTTTGAAGTCTAAATAAAGCTATTGAAATTGCAAGTAATTATTGCAAGTTTAAAGTTTCCATTGAGTGCGCCATAAATTGAAAGTCGATAGATCGATAGGCACGCAGCTTTATAATCGATTCCCCCACTGTTAGCCAACAGACCGCTGTTGCGCCTAACAGGCCATCCCCTACAGCAGCCCTGGCTTGCCAGTGCCAGTGCAGCCAGGGCTGCATCGCTGTCCAGAACATCTGTGGCAGAACAAATAAAAAAAATATATAGTGGCTGTGTATTTTCGGGATTTCAATTGCCAACGTCCTTCCCCGAAATCTTCGACTTGGCCAGCTCGCGCCGCCTGGCCACCTGCCCGTCCAGTTCTCGCAGCATGGACCACCACACGTACGCCAAGAGCGGATCCAAGAAGTGTAAGCAACAACAACAACACGTGCTCGCTGCTCAAACTGAAACAACTATTGCATTTTTGTGCTCTTCTGCGGATTTCGTTTCGAATTCTGGACATTTGCAGGGTCCGCGGAGGAGAAACGCGACCTGGTGGTGCAGCGGATCGCGGCGGATGAGCTTTTCTCCCGCTACTCACCGAAGCACGCGGAGCCATGGAAGTGAGTTGGTTTCTTGGTTATCAAATCCACGAGGAGATTCGAAAGAGATCCTGGCAACTCCAGAATTTTGGCACTGAGAACACGCGCCCGAGGGTTTTGGTTTTCGAATTGAACACTGTTTGTAATACTTGCAATCAAGTGCCAAAAAGAACGTGCCACAATGTCAAGATATTAGGTTAAAAACGTGATAATAAAGTAGGTTTCCTTGCAACTATCACTAACTTTAAAAGGCATTTGCTTCAATCAGAATCCTTATAATAAACTGCAATTGTTTGGATTAAATTGAATTTGAAACTATGTTTGAAACCTAGCCTATAAAAACTAAAGCTTAGGAGCTACAAAAACTCATGACTTAATTGATTCAGCATTAAATATCCACTTTAAAGATCCCAACTAACTAATTGCGTCAGAACTAGTTTCATCAGTTTAAGCTTTAAAACTAAGAAAACATATTACATTTGATTTCAAAATAAGCACCATTTGACTTGAAAACTTAAATGTTTCAAATGGAAAGCTTTAGTAATGCCTTGTGTTTTGCTATTCAAATAACTAACCAAATTCTAATTACGAACAGAAAATTCAAGGAAATGGCCAAGATTGGCGATTTCAGCGAGAATGCGCTGCGCAAGCAATGGTTCTCCATGGTGCAGCGGTACCGCATCCACAAGGCCAACACGCTGGGCGCCCCACTCAACAAGCAGAGCATCGAGGAGCTGAACAAGGAGTGGGAGTTCTTCGGCCTCATCCACGCCTACATGAACCAGAAGACCGCCGACCTGCACTCGTACGCGCTCAAGGAGCCGAATGTGGAGCAGCCAAACAACAACCTGGCCATCGCCAGTGTCTACTCCTGCGATGAGGCGCAGCTCTCCCCGCTCATGCTGGGCGTACTCAATGACCACAACTTTGGCGAACGCTCGCCGCCCAACGACGGCGACACCGATGACTTGGACGAGTCGAACACGTCGCCCTGCCACCGGAGCAGTAACAGCAGCAACAAGGATCACGTGCACAGCAACAACGATGAGCTGAACAGGCTGCTGGCCGAGGCCGCGGCGCACAAGGATGCGGCAGGTGGCGACGGCGACTGCGAGGATGTGTGCATGCTGAGCAACACCAGCTGCCACGAGATGGAGTGCGGTCCGGTGATGATTGGCGGCGAGGTGTCCCTATCGAATAGTAGGTACAACGACTTCGAGGAGGCGACACTGCCCGCGACAACGGTTGTGAAGACGGAGAAGCTGGAGAAGCAGAGCCAGCAGGCGGATAAATTGTTAAGGAAACACCACCGTAAAGTGCTCAGCGAAAAGGAGAAGTATTACAGGTGAGTGATATCCAAAATATCCAAATATGCAAAGATTAATTGAAAAGTCTCTTTTGCAGGCACCGCCGTCGCTACGAGCAGCGAATGGAGAAGCGTCTGATGGGACTGTGCACCGTGGTGGGGCACCTGCTGAAGCAGTTTGCGCCCGACATGGATGTGCAGCCACTGTTGGCCCTGGGCAGCGATGTGGCGCTCAGCTCGCCGGCGCCAAGCAGCAGTGACGAGGAGAGAAGCGAATTTCTGGACGAGGCGGAGGAGGATCAAGAGATCCAGGAGCAGGTGCAGGAGCAAAAGCCGCAGCAGAAGCTGGGAGTCGAGGCGGATGCCATGACACTCAGAGTCTGAGCAAACGCATTCGAGTGCTCATCTGGTCGGCTGTTTGTTTCAGGGTTCAAGTGCAAGTTCCTAGCTGTGTTGCTGCACAATGATATCGTGTGGCCTCACAAATCCCATCTCAAATAACTCGCACTGCGCTTCGTCACTACGCGGACAACCGTCCACAGTGATTTCTCGCTAAAGAAAGCGGCGTGAAAAGCGCTGCATAGATAGACACGTTAAGTGATAACGAAAACTGAATACATTAATCAAATGAACGAATGTAAGCATTATATAAACCAGAAAGCAAACCAAATACAATATGTATGGCAGTGTAAGCCTTGGAAACTCAATGGGGTCCAATGCGAGTTTCAGTTGCTAGTCATTGCAATGAAAGTCAAAGTGCCATTTACTATACTTAACTATCGCGCAATTAGCAGTCTGCGCTTATAGTAAACTAAAACCAAGGCAGGCATAATCAACATAAAGAGAATCAGGATAATACGATAAACACTGCCATTGACGGACGAGATAGTGGGACATGTTGTTAATGGAATCTGGCTTTCAATCGGCGGCAATGGCGTTGGCGTTGGCGTTCGGTGTTCCATGTGCCGACCTTATCGCACCGCATCCCCGCCTGACAAGCAGAAGCTCTCGATTATGGATCGGTGTGGTTGGTTTTCCCCTCTACCTCAGACTACGCGCTCCGATGACTGTACCGCACTACTTTCGCGTAGCGCAAAAAAACACAGTAGGTGAGCGTTGAAAGTGTGTAAATAATGAGAGGGCGGCCGTGGTGGTAGCTTCCACATCCGGTGGCTATGTTTGGCGCGGCCTTCGATCGGTGTCAAGTGGGGGTCGATAACCCATCGACATGGCCATCGCTATGGCTGCTCCGTTGCAGTCCCGTTTTGGATCTGGCAGCCAGAATCAGAATGGGAATGCCAGCCGCAGAAGAATGGCAACGCTCGCAGCGATAGTAAGTATCTGTAGGCTTGGGGATGCGGGATGCGGGCTACGTGGGTGGTGGTGCGCGTCCGGGTTAGTGGTTCGTTCTGGTGTGTTAGTGGAGTTAGTGGTGTGAGAGTGCGGGCACAGTGGTGGGTGAGGCTCAAGCTCAAGCGCAAGCAAGACAAGCAGTGTGGGTGGCGGTGCAGGGCATTGGTTGCATAGGCCTACTTGGAGGAGTCTAAGGGAACAGGCATGGCATTCGAAGGAAGAACGAGGATCGGGCGCGGAAGGAAGAAGAGGTTGTGGGAAGGAGAAGAGGCTACGAGGCTAAGAGGCTGTTACACATGACGATACACGGGGGTGGTTTGATTTCTAGAACCAAATCCGCGGAGCAGAAGGTAATCTCTGTTAATACTAGGTTTCCACATGCAAAGAAGCTTTGATTGGGCGCAATTCGAAGGAAACTCCTAATGAGCCAATATAAGCAGCTTAAAGATTACGTTCCGCTCCTGGGATTTAAGCTCCATCTCCAGCCAGACAAGAAACTGCAGGAAAACAGACAAATTCCATGCAAAACATTCGGCATTCGCTTTAAATGTTTCGTTTGGAAATTCCGTTGCTACAGCGTTTCTCGTTGGGATTAGGCCTTGCTGGGGATTCGTTCAGGATCCCACCCTCCGCTGGACACAAAGACATTTAGTATGTTGGACAGCACACCTCGGGTTTGGCCTTCGCCTGGAAGGTGACGTAGCACAGGTCCTCGTAGACCTTCTCGTCGTCCTCGCTGTAGATGTAGGCATACTCGTGCTCGGTGGACGCCATCGAGGAGCGGTAGTTGTAGACGGCGGCGGCCGCTCGCTGCAGCCGCTGGCTCTCGCTGACCAGAAGCGACGACGATGAGGAGGAGGTGGACACCAGACGGCCCATTGGTGGCCCCGGTGCAGCCGACACTGGGACGCATGGCGCTGCGGCAGCCAACGGCGATTCCGATTGCCGGGCATAGGATTCCGGCGTGGGTGTGACCGCATTGGAGGCGCCATCCGTGGTGGAGGTAACCACGTCCAGGGCGAGATCGAAGGACAGCTCGCGCACATGGCTGCCCTGGCAGTCGGCCAGCAAGGGCGTCTCCACGCCCGCATCCTCCACATCGTTGTCGATGGTCGAGTCGCACATGTTGGAGAGCGAATCCTCGATGTAGTCGTCGATGTCCTCGGTGCCGTTCTCGATCGTGATGTCGCTATTCTCGTCCATCGATCCGCTCTGCGACGTTCTGTCGTAGTATTCCGCCGACGAGGAGGCGGACGCGGTGGCGTCTATGCTGCTCGCCTTCCGCATGTTCAGGTCGCTGGGGGAATCCCCCAAATGCCAACGATTGGGCAACGCACACACACATCAAACGCACACACACACACACACACACATACACATTCAGATAGAGAGTTAGTGTGTTAGACAGAGATAGGAGACAGAGAGAAAGAGAGAGAGATAGAGAGTGTGTTAGATAAAGCTGGACACGCAGATAGCTTGGGTCGACTTCCTCGCCTTGCGCAGCGAACTCCAATGATGGTGACCATCCGATATCGAGGGCAATATATCAGGAGCATGTATGGCATTCATAGTGGCAAGTTCGGTTGGAACTCTGGTTCGTTCTATGAATTTAAGGGGACTTTGCAAGCAGGGAAACAAGGGAATATTTCGGAAGTGCTACTTCTTCCATGTGCTCGATAAGCAGGCAGTCATGGGCTTATAGACTTGGGACCGGGAGACATGTGAGCGCATAATGAGATCGCTTTCGGGTCGCATGGGCTTGGATTTAATGGCAGGCGCAGGGGCAGGGTCAGGGGTTTGCCATTAGTGGAGCAGGAAATGCAGGCTCATTGCCCGCTGATGGACAGCGAATCAAGCGGTGGTATACGCAACATGGCTAAGGGAACTGTGGACAGTGGACGGGGACAGTGGTCAGGGATCCCGACCGGAATTGGAACTCACGTGGAATGCAGGTCCTTGTAGATGGCCTCGTCCGAGTGGGAACGCTCCGTGGGCGAAAGCTGCAGATTGAAGCCACTGAAATGGTGTGCAATTCATTAGTTAGGGTAACAATTGTCTAGACTCCACTATTTCTACAAATTTATAATTGATACTTATGGCTTATAAATGCCTCAAAATAAATGCATACGATGTTCGTTTAGTTCAAAAAGCTATTTTTACCAATTGTAATATACAATAATAATACTTATACGCGCCAAAACAATGTTATACATCTTGTACAAATTCAAATTCCAATTCAGCACATTGAAATGAACATGTACATGTTTGCAAACTGCATGGAATTATGTATTTAATGTGTTATTTTTGAAAAACATTCCGTGCAGGTATTTCTAGAATTCATGAATGCATTAATATCCCTTCATAATCGTAATTTCCGAATTTTGAGAATGTTGTTAAATGAAAAATGGACATTGGGACATTAGGACATCGTCAAACTGCAAGATAAACCTTTTCTTTTAGCATCGAATAATATTATTTCAGCTGCCTGGAATATCTCCACAATGAGTTTCCCTTTGAACCAGCAGCTGAAACGGAATACAGTGGACCCACTTGTTTGCCCACATAATGCTAGTTGGGATGATAACCGGGAATCGAGATTTCAAGCGGAGCACTCACATAAGATCCGGATGCAGTTGCTGCACCTTGCGGCACTGCGACAACTTGGAGAGCGTGATGAGGACGCGGTGGAAGTTGGTCAGGTCGTACAGCATCGTCGGCTCGAAGAGATCGGCGTCCCGGATCCCAAAGTTGTTGTGGCACACGTCCAGGAACAACTTGATGTTCTTGCTGCACAAGAACTGCAATGATTCAAATAAATTTAATTTAATACATTTATTTTCATTGTTTTCAGCATTATATAGTATTGCCAGTTGCTCCAAAAACATAACATTTAAAAATGAACTAATAAATTATTTCACACAAATGTGTCACACTGAAAAAAATCTTGACATTCTAAGATTTTATTTGGCCGCATAAAACATTTTTATATTAATATTTACACATGCATAAATTTGTCTCAATTTATTTGTTTTTGGAATTACATATATAGTATTTATAATTATAAATATTGGGTATTGGATTGCATTTATGATATTGTTATTATAAAATGTGGTTACTAATTATAATTAATGTTTTCAAATACTAATTGAGGAATTGTTTAATTGTAAAAGCTTCGAATTATTTAATCAAATATCAAATATATACAAGTATATAAAAACCAAATAGCCACACTGCCTACATTTCTCTCAGTGCAGCGTGTTTACAAGTGTTACAATGAGCTACCATTCACAATTTGCCACTAAATGCACTTGCTTGTCGTTTTGCTCACCTGTGCCATTTGCGGCTTGCGATTGAACTCGCGCGGATCCATGCTGCTGGGGTCCAGATGGATGACCAGGTTGCAGAGCAACACTCCGTCGCGCAGCGTCATCGCCAGGATGCGGATCTCGGCGTCCGGCTGGGCGGCCTTGTGATCGGGCGGGATGACCTTGCACCTGGTCAGCCAGGCGACGCACTCGCGCCACAGATCCCCGTTCACGCCTGCCACGCCCCCAAAACTGTTGCTGCTGCTGGCCATCTCGCAGTGGGTGGGGATTTGGGTCTGGGTTTGGATTTGGAGGGGGTGGGGGGGGATTGCGGGTGGGGCTGGAGGTGTTAGGTGGGGCGCGGGCCCAACTGGCAAGTGGTTGGGGGGGATGGGGGATAGGGGTTGGTTGCTACTCTCGTTGCGTTAATGGAAACAATTGAGACTCATCAGTTGGCCGTTGCGATTGGATTGGTGAACCGAGCACAGATACACAGAGCAAAACGGAACGGAATGAGAAGCACAACACCACACCACACACAAAAACAACAATGATTTCGGGGCGATTCGAGGGTGGAAGGGTTTATCGCGTTCGCGAAGGGCTCGCCCTGTGCACCGATACGCGCAAACACTGCTTGCGGCTGCCGAGTTACTCAGAAAGTGCTCGCCACTGTGGTTTTAAAACTAATTTACTTTATTGCAAAATATTGCGTTTATCGAAGAGGAAGAGCAGACTCGACATCGATATCACTCTGTGCGGCCGTGTGACCGTTTGCGGGTCGTCCGAAAATACCGACTGCCCAGATAAATACCACAAGTTAACAGTACTGTTGCCAGTTTAGCTTTTTTCCGCCAATGCTAGCTATTAAATTTCCCAGCTCTCTCTCTCGAAAAAGAGATTTACTCACTCGGTACTTTTTATTAAAACAATTCAATGTTTGGAAACAATTCTTCACATTGTACATTTTTCCCTTTTCTAGATTTAGTAATCATATGAAATGGTTCTATGATTTCTAGAATTCCTATCTGGTGGTTCAGCTGCGGATTTCCCCGGAAATATTTGAATATTTCCATTCAATGTTTCTACACTATACATTATACATTTAATATTTACAGTACGTTAAAAAAACGTTGTGTAAAATAAAATATTTGTATTTGAAGGCCGCGTAAATAATCCTACTTCGCGTGACCGCGGCGGCTCTCTACAGTTGGTATTTCCTCCTGCGCCGATGACGGTTATACTGAAGCGGCGAGCAATAAAAAAAATGTAAATTGTGCAGCAAGTGAAATTGAAAAGCAATATATTTAAGTGTGATCCGTGTGTTGTGGTGTGTGCGTGTGTGCGACATACAGCTAATAGGCGAGCGGGCGACGGCGCCGCAACCGCCCCCGCCACGCCCCCATCGGCGAATCGAAAAAGAGGCGAAGCAACGCGATGGCCTCCCAACATTCCAGTTGGCGTTTTGGCAAGCGGAGCAAATTACAATTACGCATCAAAGGTAATGTAACGAATGTGCTAATTGACATCAAACACGGCGACGGTGGCATCGGCATAATGGCGCAATCACTCCGTTCGACGTTTTGTCTCTTATGGCCCCCCCACGACCCCGCCATCCGATTCAGTTTGCATTATTTTGCATTACGGCGAGGCAAAAGCATTACAGTGGCAGCAGTAGCAGCAGCAGCAGCTGTTGCAGTTGTTGTTGTTGTTGTGGATCTAGAGCCGTTTCCTCCCTACACCCCCACCTGCCTCTTCTGCAGCCTTCTGTTTATTGGACTTGGTCAATAATTGGTTGCATAGGGTTTTTTTTTGTGTTGACATTGATGTCAACTAGCAGCAGCAACAACAATAACATTAGGGAAAGCACACTGGCAGCACTGCGCATAACGGTAACGATGTAGCAGCGATGCAACAGTGATGTACGCATGTATCGACAGCATGGCATACTGATCAGCAATTCTCCTGATATCCTCAGTGTTCCCCCGTTATTTATACATTTGTTGTTCTTTTCGTTTCTATTTTCTATTTATTTTTATTTATGTACTTCTTGGTTTTATTTTGGTTACTATTGTTGTTGTTGCCATTTGACCAAATTCTTCGGCTACATGTTGGCCGATTATTTATAGAATGGTCGCCACAGCATAGAGAGAGCCCCCAAAAACGATGACGCAGCACGAGCAACAACATAAACATTCACAAAACATCGACAATAACAATAACAGCAGCAACAACAATAACAATAACAACAGCCACTACTAGAACGACAAAAACAATAACATACCAAATACTCGGCTTCTTCCATTCATCGTGTCCTTCACTCTTTCGTTCTTCCCCCACTCGCCGTGCTCTCTCCTTTCTCCACAATCTTTCGCTCTCCCTGTCTGCCTCTCTCTCTCTCTCTCTCTCCCTTTCCAACCAAATCCATCATGCAAGTACAGTTAGCTGTAACGACGACGACAAAAACAACAACAACGACAACGACGAAACTGTTATGACGCTGTGTTGTTGTCATTTCACGTGCACAGCCTGCGTCAGCGTCGGCAGAGCGTCGGCAGCGACTGAAGCAGCGGCCGCGGCAGCGACTGCAGCTGAGCTGATTAGCTTTCCTCGATCCGCGATCAATTTCACTTTGATCGCTTTCTAATGCAAGTCGCTGTGTTCATGCATGTGTGCACCTCCTCTTGACCAGAAAAGCCCCATTAAGTTAATATGTATATTGTTATGATCAGAATATATGTAAGCACATCTGAAAAAGCTATTACTCGTAATTAAGATGATATGCTTATGGAATTGGTATAAGTTACAAACTTCTAATGCATATGTATGTTAAATGTGGGAACATTATTTATGCATAGTTTTTAATCACTTCGTTAGTAATTACGCATAAGGATATGGTATATTATAGACGTATTCTTTGGTTCTAACAAAAGAAATGAATCTATTCCTCCATTGCAGTTTCGCAGGATCCGGAGGACTTCTACCGCCTGGATCCGCAGCGATCGGCCGCCGAAAATGCCTTCGACATATACTCGATGCTCTGCTTGGAGGAGACGCGGGACACGAAGCGCCTGTTCCTGCTCAACGCGCTGGCCTCGCTCTGTTTGGGGGCCCGAAAGGGCTCCCATCACAGCAACATACGCTTCACCACCGAGGAGCTGCTCTACTGGTAAGTTGCCGGCTGTGGTGTGGACACCATCGTGCATGACATGGCTAATAAATCGCCCTTTATTGCAGCCTTAGTGCCTCACTGGTGCACACCTTCACCCAAGTGCGAGCGGCGGCGCTGAGAACGATCCGGTATGCCATTAGCACGCCCAAGGACATCAAGGCGTTCAATGCTCTGCAGCTGCAGCACCTGCTCTGCCGCTCCATCGATCTGATGCTGAAGAACGACGACGAGCGCGTCCAGGCACTGAAGCTGGTGCGCAAGATGCTGGCCATCTCGCCGGAGGACATCAGCCCGGCGGTGGTGCGCTGTCTCGTCTCGCTGGCGGACAGCGGTATCGAGGAGAACGACAACCTGCTGCGCGCCTGCTTGGCCACCCTGGCGGAGTTTGCCGTGCTCAATCCGGCGCTGCTTATCGTCTGCGGTGGCGTCTCTTCCATCACCCGCAACGTGCTGGAGTGCCACAATCCCCGCATCGCCGAGAGTCTGTGCGGCGTGCTCCTGTACCTTCTCGAGTGGCCGCAGACGAGGAACATCTGCGGTGTGCGGCTGGATTGCCTGGCGGCTCCTTATTGCGACTTCACCTACCGGCAGGGCATCGTTGAAAAAAACAAGTGAGTGCTCCAGAACATAGAACCGTGCTCTTAAGCCTCTTTGGAAAGAACTTTACAAGTGGGTTATGTTCAACTAAAATTACATTCATGTCTCGTAATCGCTGAATCAGCTAATTGAGCCAGACGTAATTTGATCAACTTCACACATTATTTCGCCGAAAGTTATCCATATTATACCTGATGCTGGGATCTAAACCAAATTATCAATGAATATGATGCCGCTTTTCAATTATCAAATAGCGGATGCAATCATAAAATTCTAAATATAAAATATGTATTAGATAACTCAAGGCAGCATGGTCATTGACCTCGTTTCTTGCTCTAAATGAGTAATACAAATCGAGCAAAACACTTAGCCATTTTTAAGAACATATAATAGGACTACCCCACGAACATCTTAAAATGTTTTTTCACAAGTTGTACTTACCACAAAGATAAGCGCTATCAGTTACATCATTCTTACACCTTTTATAAATAAAACTATCTTGCAGGGATGCGCGCGAACTTCGCTACACCAGCTGTCGACTGGCACTGCTGTCCGTGCTGCGCAGCTGGACGGGCACCCTCGAATTCTGTGATCCTAGCAAACCCTCAGGCCTGAAAGCAATAGTCGACGCTCTATATTTAAACCAGATAGAAGTCAGAGTGAGTACATTCCCTTGAAGTATCAAACTATACCTACTGAACATGCGATTTCAACAGAAAGCAATATTGGATTTGCTGTACGAGCTGCTCTCGCTGCCGCAGCCAACCTGGACGGATGACTATGCGGTGGCGTTGCAGGCTGTGGATCCGTCGGACTTCCAGGACTCGTGGCTGTTGAGCAATGGCTTCGTGTCCGCCGAAGGGCGTTCTATTCTGCCAACGCTGGCGGCGCGTGCACCGAGCGTAGTGGAGCAGCACCTGGCGCTGATGCTATACTGTTTCCTCGAGACTGGACTACTCAATGCGCTCGTCGAGGTTGCGGTGAGCAGCGACCAGTTCGTCTCGGTGCAGGCTACGGTGCTGATTGGCAAGATCCTGCAGCTAATGCACACCCACCTGCCTCCAGACATTTGCTGTACGAGTCCGGCTCTGCCGACGCTAGTGGGCCATGCCACACTGGGAAACCAGCAGGCCAATGCGGCTGTGGCAGCTCTGCAAAACTACCAGAAGATGTTGCGGCAGCGACCGGCGTCGTGCAGCCTATTCCTAGACAGCATTATCCAGGGCGGTGCTCTCATCCAGACGCGACTGTTTCGTCGGCACCTCAACGTGCAGGAGCAGGCGGGTCCCGTGCTACAGTTGCAGGAAACGGCGGAAGCGGCGGCCTCTGCGGTGCCGCCTGTCACTCAGTATAAGGGCACCCTCGATCGCTCTCGGCTGGACTCTGTCTCCTCCAGCGACGAGTCCAACTCCCAGGCTTCGACTTCGTCGAGGTCCAGTTTTCGACTGAAGCGAAAGTTCCTTCCGCAAGCCTTCTTTGATAACTTCCGAGCCTTCAATCGGCTGCTGACAGACTCCCGTGTGCTGAGCCAAGCGGACGCGCATCTCTGGGACTGGGATGTTATCACCACCATACTGAGGGTAAAGTGTTTAGCTGACATTAGTTAATAAACGATTCTAACCTCTGCTTTTGCAGTCGAATCTAATCCGCAAACTGGACTACACCCAGGGAAAGTTCCTCAAGCGACTTGTGGACTTCTACAAGCCGCGCAACAATCGGTTCTCCCATCAGGATTTGGTGCCTGGACAAAGCCTGCCTACCTATGTAAGTGCCGGACTGGATTTGATTGACGTCCTTCTGTGCAGCAACGAGGTGAGTTCTTCCCATGATTTGTAAATAAGTCAAACTAACCTAATGTTACTTTTGAATTCGCAGCTTGAATGTATGCGCTTTATAACCGACTACTTTTCGGACATCAGCCAACAGCTGGCGGCCGTCACCACATCGAATCGTGCACACGACTGTCTATTTAGTCCACAGCACATGAACAACACGATGTGTCAGCAGTATTTCCTCTACATCGGACGCATGTGCCGAACCCTAAAAGGCATCGAAGTACTCAAAAACACCACCGTATTTGAATAGTGAGTGCTGAATGATATGTAGTATGACTCAAATCATGTCAGGTTAATGAACCTTTAGATGTTAGACCAAAATGAATCCACTAATCAAAAGGGTTATGCTGGATCCATATTAACTTAAACTTGTAAGACCTATGCTTATCCAGATTCGTTTAATTTCAGCTTGATCAATTTGGTGCGGGTGACGGACCACGTCTGCTATGTTAAGCTGATTGTCTCCGGCCTGAACTACAGCTACGAGAAGCTACCGCGTCAGGTGCTGGAAAAGGCGCTTACGTCGGCGAAGCCACGCGGACGTCTGTACGCCACCCAGTTCATGGCGGTGCTGCTCCGTGCCCGTCTGCCTCACTTTGAGATTTGGGGCATTCCATTGATAATCAACCAGACGCGGGATACGGACCGCAGCGTGGGGCTGGCAGCAATGGATGTGCTGGAGGAGGCCTGCCACGACAAGTACTACTTGGAGGAGATTATCAGTCGGTGGCCCAATCTAACGCATCGTGGTGATGCAGGACGTCTGCTGATGGCCCGCTTTTACTCACTGCCCCGCGGCCTGAACAGTACGATGGCGCGGATCGAGGAGGAGATCCGCTACTGGCGAAATGGGTACAATAAGCGCTACGTACTCCTGGTGGAAGCCGACACCCACTCTAGCCTGACGCTGCACATCCGCAACGAGGATGGCTACTACTCGCGTCGCAACTGCAACCAGAGACCACAGACTGTACCTCCAAATATTGCCCCCCATCTGTACGGGCAGATGGCGCAGACTGGCCAGGGTATGACAGCACTACGGAAGCACGGAGACCTGCCCCAGCTATTGGAATTGCTCACACGCGCCAAATGCACGGATGATGCCGAGTGCCTGGAACTGAAGGCGGCCATTTGGGCACTGGCCCACGCCTCGACCCACGCCAATGGAGTTGAATACTTTGTAGAACTGAATGCCAGGTGAGTGATCAATATATACTATAATCATGCCCTACAAAAGTACCAAAGTAAAGCAAAATGTTAAAAATTTCGTAATTTTTTTAGACTGTACGAGAAGCTAATTGTTCTGGTGACCAAGTGCGAGGTATATTCGGTGCGGGCCACCTGTTTTAGTGCCTTAGGACTTATCGCAGGCACACAAGCAGGTGCCAATATTCTTTTTAAGTTGAGTGAGTATTCAGCAAATGTATTTTTCATGTACAAATGTTTACAAGATTTGATTGTGTGTTAATTGGGAAATCAATGCTTTGCAGACTGGCTGAGCGTGCGACATGACAAAAACACAATGTGGCCGGTGCATCAGCCGGAGGATTGGATGTCCAGCCAGTATACACCAGTGCGACATTACTACGAGGACGTGCCGGCGGACAATGTGACCATGATGGATGATTATATAGAACGATTCTACGAGACAGGCTCAGACTTTTGGCACATGCTCCCCGACCAGACTGATGCGAGTGGTGCTGGGGGTGTAGCGGTAGCCGGCACGACCGGCGGTATGCATCCCATAGTGCAGGATCCAAATACAACGATAACGACCACGGATAGCGTTCGCACCACGACCGATGATGTGCATCCAAGAATGTTGGTCGGTGTGGCTGCCAAATCAAAGACTTTGCCGGAGGGCAGCAATCTGCGCCAAGGCAAGCACCAGCGCTCGCTCTCCGAATCGAAGACCACGGATGTGATCAGCTTGCTGGGCGGTGGAGTAGCGACGATGCCGGGAACGGTTCTCTACCCAACGCCGTATCAGCATCGAATACGCTATAATTCGTGCACGGATTCAAACACTTCCGGCGTTAGCAGTTGCGAATCGGTGACCGGACGCACTGCAGCTGCATATGCTGCTGCAGCCATCGAGTTCCAGCAATTCCCCTTGAGTCCTATTCCAAGCATGTCCAATCTGCTCGAGAGTGATGAGCTGATCCGTCGACATCACCTGGCCACCAGTATGCTGCCTTCCACCCTCAGTCCCATGGCGATGAAGGGCTATGCCCAGCTACGTTCCCTGCGCAAGCACAGCCGACCCGTATTCTCCGAATCGTCGACGGAGTTCTATGACTTTGTGGAGATTTTGGATACACCCGAAGTTCAGATGCGCAAGCTCGACTGGACCCATTCCCACCGTCGACTGAAGGTGCGCAGTTTAGACCGCCAGCTGAGTGAAGTTTATAGGTGAGTCATTCACGAGAGTGGTTACGTTAATTGGTACTAATTGTGTAACTTGGTTATCTGCTTATAGACGCCTTTCCGCGGACGAGCTGAATGTGTTGCTGCCCACGCTTAACGCTCCCAAGTTCCTGCCTCCAAATGATTTGAAAGGGCCGTGCTATGCGGGTATCTGCTTGCCTAAGAATGTTCTCGACCTGTTTCCGACGCGTAACCTCAGTCGAACGTATGTGTCGCGTGATATCCAGGACCAAGATCTAGTGGGCATAAATCTGCTGAGCAACATTGGCCGGCCACAGTTCCTCAATGACTCACTGACCAACGAGGGCGGCGACGAGTCATCGGTTATATCATCGCTGTCGGACGTCTCGTCTGCAAGTCGGCGACAACCACGACAATTGCAGCAAGGCGCCAAGCACGCGCGCAGTTTGTGTCTCCATTGTGCCCGCTCCCCGCGACAACAGCGTAATGACAGCGGCAGCCAGAGTAATGGGGGAGGTGGCGCATCCCTCGCTCCCTGCGAGCTGTACAGCAGTGCAGCAGCAGCTCTGGTGGCCGCCGGCATCCAGGCTGGACCAGTTTTCGCTAAAAAGAGCGGCCCATCTGCCCAAGGAGCTACGACGGCACTTGGCGCCGACATCAGCTTCCATTCGCCAGAGAGCATGCTGAGCGAGGATAGCCTGCCGGACAGGCTTACGGCCTCCATCTTGTACAACGTGCAGCGTCTGGCCAATCCCGTTAGTGCCAAGCAGTCGAAAATGGCTCTGTTGGAGCTGAAGCAGAAGCATCCGCACGCCTTCCAGGTGAGATCCATTAAAAACCCCCAAATAATGGTCCGTACTTACCAAGTTTTTAACTCTAGGATATTTGCCTTTATTCGGAGTCCTGCAAAACACTGGGCAGGAGTAGCTATCGGATGATATCCCGCCGCTTCCTGCAGGAACTCTTTCTGGACCTTAATTTTGACTCGTTCTACGTGGAGCCTCAACTGATAATCGGGGCACGAAAGTTTTCCACAGAGGAGAAAGCAGAGGCCACGCCGCCCACGGCAATGCAGGCCATGCCGTTCAAGCAAACGATTCTCAAGCCAAAGCCGGCGGCTCAACTGGCTAGCGTTTATGAGACTAGTTGGGAGAACCTGCTGATGGACCAGTCGCCACGAATAAACAAACCATCGCCTGCTGCTCAACCGGCCAATGCTCAAACGAAAGCAAAGGCCCGGAACCAGCTGCACATTGACGATACGGAGAGTTCGTTGTCCAGCACCGACGGCGAAGATGACCCTGGCGAGGATGTTTGCGACGGCAGTGGCGCAGGCACCCAGGCCAGCTCGGTGACCACCGCTCACACAGCCCTGCCCACAGGAAACAGCAATCGCAGCAGCATTTGTACATGCACAGCAAGCCAGCCGGTACCAGGTGCCGGATCAGGTGCGGCAACTTCAAACTCCGCTGGTGCTGCGACTAGTGCATCCGATAATGCCAGTACAATTCTAAAGAACGAAAACCGGCAATTCACACGCGGACGCTTCTATACGCTGGAGCTGGATTTGAGCTGTACCAAGAACAAGTTTCCCATCAAGGATCGCAGCCAGAGAACACCAACGCCACCGCCAATCGAAAGCTCAGTTCAGTCCAAGCGCACGATCCAGAGTGATGTGAATGCTTATGCGCTGGCATGTGTGCAACGAACCGGTGACAGCAATGAGTCCTCGTCGGCCCTAAGATATTCCACGGTGACCAAGAGCTTGGCGGCATCGATGGCCAAGCCGGTGGGCAGTCTGTACTGCGAGAAGCGCTTGCAGAGCTCCAAGTCAGAAGCGGTCCTCGATGAGGTGGCGAAGGCGAGAAGAGCATCCAGTGGCGTAGGAGTGACAACCGTGCGCCAACTGCTAGACGCACTCGGTGAGGATCAATTAAAGTAGTCCAACGGGGACGCACTGCCACTGCCTACACATACATCTCGTTTACTGCCCGCCCGCCTTCCCAAACCGAAACCAATCGGATGATTGTAATATATCAAATCAAAGAACATGTAGCTACCTAGGTTAAGGCAAACCGTACTATAGGATTTAAGTTATTTTCGCCTAGTTCGTTAAGAGTAAAGTTATTACCATAGTTACATTTACGATCACCACTTATTCATAGTTATTTTTAAACAAAAATTCATAACCGTAAGCAGAAAACCAACAACAAACGACAAAAATCCCAAAAAATAATATATAATTTTCTAATGTAGCATCTACCAATATATTTTATAGAAGCAAATCGAAAGCAAATCGAAATTGGATAATTACCTTGAAGCAACAAGAAACAACCACAAACCACCGCAATTTATTTAATTAATGTACTTAATACAAAAAGAGAGAGACCCAGTGGCAGGCGAAAGCCATAAGACCACACAATCCTTAAACCAAGAAATTATCATTATTGTTGAAAACAAAGCAAGAAGCATACCGTGAATCGTTCACAACACAATTCAAAACCAAAATGAAATCAATAAACTACAAAAAATGAAACCCCCTCCCTCTCTCGAATTACTAAATCTTGATTACTGAGTATTTAAATTTTGAAGAAAAGAGAACAATATTTCGGTTCGGTTGACTAGATTTAAGGTCGATTTATTTAGGTTGTGTTTTAATTGAAATTGGCTAAGCGCAATCGTATTGGTTGAGTCATGCAATTGAAATTCTTGGAACTATTCATACAATATTGTATATGTTTGTTTAGGAGACTGTAGGAATTTCGTAGTAAGCTCTATTATTTCACTATTCTTGTATATAAATGCACATAATGATCTTAGGTATATTTGGTAATCTGGTAGTACATAGCAATGGGTGTGCCCAGTGGGCGGGGGAACCATGTCCATCTCGGATCGAACGTGGCTCTTCCACGTCCTCCAACTGCTTGATACTCGAGTATAGTGGGGAAAAGTGAGTTGAGTGAGTTTCATTTGAATGAGGAATGAGTAATGTGGAGTGAGGAACCGTATTGTTTGAGTGCGGACTTTTCAAAGGGGCGCACTTTGTTGAATTTGTCTCCTGATAAAGCTACAATTAATTGAGCACTAATTTTATGTGTGTGTATATACTATATATATATATATATATGTAAGTACAATTATATGTATCAAAAATGCAATCAACAATATCAGTCCGTTGCCTGGCCAGCAACAACAATATCTCAATATCTCAATTTCTCAAACTCCATTCATTTCACGCCTGCTGAAACGGAAATTGATACCAGTTATTAGGGATTACGGATAGTCAAGCATACTCCAATGGGATGGGATATGATATGTAAATTGAGCAGATCGGTGAAAGTGCCTAGAGCTGCTCCAGGTGATCCTGGCCTAGCCATCTATGTATCCCAGTTCCGTCTACTCACCCAGCCGTGAGGATCCTATGGCCAGGCGAAGTTGATGCCCGTCAGTTGGTAGAACTTGTTGTTGAAGGGCCGGTAGAACTCCCGGAGTCGCTCGATGGCTCCGGGATCAATGTGCGGATGGTTGCGACCCTTGGTCTTACCCAGACAGTGGGGCGTGGAGCGGGCCTCCGACTTGAAGAGGCAGGGGAAGCCCTTGGTGGCATTGAAGTAGAAGTGCTTCTCGGTGACCACGCGCTTCAGGCCGAGGAAGTCCTGCACGCGTCCAATCTCGTAGGCGGGATCCATGATCAGACGCTCGCCGCTGATGAAGAGCAGCTGCGAGAGCGGAAAGTAGAGCAGCCAGCGCTCCAGGTAGCGGGCATAGACGCCGATCTTCACCGGCCCCCAGTTGGTGTCCACCACCGAGTAGCTCCCATTGACGAAGGCCAGCTGCTCGAAGAGCTTCATGTCCGCCTTCTTGCTCGCCGCCTGCGTGTAGTCGGAGATGGCCCGCGTCACCGGATCCCGCACCACAATCAGCAATCTGCAGGCAGAGGAAGTTGGCATTAAATGGGATATGCTAATGAAATATGGATCAAAATCGTAGGATTAATGTAAACTACTACTTGATTACTACTACTTGATTACTACTACTTGATGATCATTTTATGATTATGATCTTAATATTTTTGAACGTAGAAAAGCTCACTTTGTTGCCGGATTCATGTGGTAGACGCGCTGCGGCACCTCCTTGGTGACAAAGTAGCTGGGCGTCTTCTCCATGGTGATCTGGCCCTCGATGGTGTACGGCATGTGGTGGCGGTACCAGCGCAGTCCCCGCTGGTAGTGCCTGTCGAAGAAGTGCACCTCCGAGCCGGCGGCCCGGACGTCCGGATGCAGGCGGATGAACTCGAGCAGCGCCCGCGTACCGCTCTTCTTTACGCCAATGATGAGCGTGTCGGGCAGGTGGCGCGATGGTCGGAGGCCCTGCTGCCGGAGCAGCTGATACTTGGGCGCCCCATCCAGGCTGCTGGTCACCGTCTGCGCCGTTGGTGCACCGGTGGTGGAGGAGCTGTTCCTGCTGCTTCTGCTGCTTCTGCTGCTGCTGCTGCTGCTGCTGCTGCTGTTGGCGGCGTTAGTGCTGTCGTTGCGGGGCGAGGAGGTCAGCGCCAGTAGGTTGCGTAAGTTGCTCTGCGCGGGAGAGGTCAGAGGTCAATGCCACACATCGCAGGAAAGATATCAATATTGGCTTATGAAAATGCCCAAGTCACAAGTCACACATAAGCATGCCGAAAAGTAGGCAACCATACATATAACATCACAAAGTTCAGCGAAGATACAATTTCGCAATATATAAAAACATGCATAAATGCAATTATTGGATACACTGGTCCGCAAATTGGGGCACATGAACCTGCGATGCGTGTGCATATTCACCTGCTGCAGGCTGCGACTGATGCTGGCCAGGAGGCAGGCATTGAAGCTGTAGGAGAAGTAGACCAGAGTCACGCAGATCACCAGGGCGATGGCCAGGCTGCGGCTGCTCAGGCTGAGGCTGCTGCACCAGATGCTCATCACAATCATGGCTGGCAACTAGGCGCTGGTGGCTGCCGTCTCTCGCATCTGGCGGAATAATCGGTGCCGAGCACTCCGTCGAATTCCATTGCCAGTCAGTTGCCCCGGAGCACTGACTGCAGCATCCGGATGCCGTCCGATTCTGATACTGATTCTGATTTGCAATCGCAGCAGCGGCTGGCGGCTGGCGGCTACCGCCAACGCGAACTGAAGGAATGGGACTGTTTCTGGATGGGGCTGCTGGTGTCGGTGGTTGCTGGTTGCTAGTTGGGTTGCTGGTAGATTCGGGGTGTTTGCTGTGCTATGGTGTGGTGGTGCAGTGTGGTGCGGAGCGGTGCGGAACGGTGGAGTGTGGTGGTCCAGCCGCTCGAGTTCGAGTTCGGCCTGCAATTGCCGGAGCTGTCGTCGCAGCCGAGTTCCGGAAGTGAAAGCCGGGTATAAGGCAGGGCCAAGACATTGGGGTGCCCTGCCAGGAGCGGATAAGCGCTGCCTGGGAACCGCCGGTTAGGCTCCGTTCGGGCAGAGAGGGCAGGAAGGGGCGGACGTGTCATGGTTACGCCTGGGAAGCGCACAGGCGCATTGGCCACATCCGCTCTCGTCTCAGGATGCTTATGCAACTGAGCGTTTTGTGCGCTCTCGCCAAATGTACACTGCTCGAAAGAACTGCCACGTCTTTTGTGGGATTTCTTTAAGTGTGGCTGTTAGGTGTAGCAGATGATGTGTGAAAACTTTAATTATCTCTTAAAGGATGCAGCCATGTTCGAATTAAGTTAGTAACTAAATGCAAAGTCTAAGGGAGAAATATTTAATTAAAGCGAAAACAAATGCATCGGCCCATGAAATAATTATTTATACAAATTGTTCATTTCTAATTTCATTATAACTTCTTCTTACGTGGAATTTCCGCTGTTAGAACTAACATTTTTTCAATAATTCTAACAATTTTTATAATTTCTAATGAAGGCTGGGAATGCCATCTTAAAATGAAATCGCCCATAAGCTTTTCCCACGGCCTTTTGATTTCTTACTGCCTTTCGCAACGCTCTCTTTTTCGCTCTCGGCTGCAATCAATTTTCCGCTCAAAGGTAAACAAACGAACTAAGAACTTACCCCCACCCACTTTAGCCACCCAGCCACCCAGCCACCCACCTTTCCACCTTACCACCTCCCAACCCCACTTGTGCCTGATAAAGTATCTGCTGGCATTTGGTATTGAATTGAAATCAATTTCCCAAGCTTTATCGCCGGACGTTCTATTGCCCGTACTCCCTATCACCATTAGCCATTTTAGATTAGTTTTTAGCCCTATCGATGGAATGGCCCAATAGCCTTTTACCATATCGCCGGTTCCGTCTTAAGCATGTGAAAGGCCGAAAATTGTACATTTCTCAGTTGGCCAACTCCCAAGGGGTTTATCAGCCGGCGGACATCTGTTTATCTGTCCAAGTGGCTTATGCCACTGCGGCATTAGTCACTCACTTTGGGATACACTTTCAAAAAATAGGACAAGAAATTCCAATATAGTTATATATTGAGGTAAAAAAAAGTTCTAGTCATAGTTAAAGTAGTTTAGGAATACAACTTATAAATGGATCATTTTGATAATTTATAAGTTTTATAAAATGAAAATTTCTTGTATTTATGGATATTTGAAAAATGCTGTTTTTGGATACTTGTTTGAAAATAGAATATATTTAAGTGGAAGAAAACCTTGCTTAGAAGACCACCGATACTCTTGTACAAGATGCGCCTCCTCTTCGTTTTCCCGTTTGGTTATCATAACTCATAGCGAAATCCCTAGCTGAAATAACTAGATAATCCTAAGCCCTCAGCTTTTCCGCCCGTGTATCCATGTATCCATGGCCACACAACACATGCACCTAGTCGGTTTGGGTTATCTTATCGCCTTATCTGCGCCGCCTGCGCCGCATTCGAATACTCCGCCGGACTTCCACCGGCCCATTTGCCATTTGTCCGGCGTCCCATCGTGGGCATCCATCCACTCCAGCTGCTAGCTAAAATGCTCTAAGCTCCTCCCATAGGTGAACCTCCCTGCTGCTGGACTAACCTACGCTAATCTAACGCAAAATATGACGAACATGTGGGGCAAACTGGTGCTGAAGTTCTTCAAGTATGCGCCCAGCTATGTGGGTGAGTCACCCAAGCCATCCTAGACCTTTGTCCAGATACCAAATCTCGTCTACTTGCAGTCTGCCTGTGCTTCCTGCCCTGCGGCATGATCTTCGGCTATACGATCTGCGCCTTTGTTGCGGAACGGAACCTCAACGCTGGATTCAATTACTATGGACCGCTCATCCTTGGCGCCTGCTGGGCGGTGGTCACCGCCCTGGCCATGCTGGTGGTCAAGTTTGTGAAGAAGTGCATCATCTATTGGCAGCCATGGCTGCTGCTGGCCGCCGGAATCTTTAGTCTCATAGGCAGCTGCTTCTACTTTGCCGATGGATTTGGTGAGTCATTAGGATTCATAATATATATAATTTTCTCTATCCAATTCTCCGCCACAGACCACGTTGGTGCCTACATATCGTACTTGGCGCACAGCATGACCTTCGTGGCCGGCTATAGCTTCCTGCACACGATCAGCTCCAAGGGCGGCAGGTCGCTGTTCCTCTCGGGCAGCTGCAGCTGCTACCTCCTGGGCGTGGCGTCTGCCGTCAGCCTGATCGTGTCCTCCTACAGTCGGAATGTAAAGGAGCTGGCCGGACAGACGGCGACCACGGAGCAGCTGATCGATGGCATCTACGTGAACTTCGCCGGCACCTACTTGAGTGTGGCGGCCGTTGTGCTGGCCATCCTGGTGGGCCAGAAGGTGCTGCACTTTCTGGGCACCGTCGACCTGGTGAACAGCATGGACAACGACCTGCGGATCGCCAACTCCAATGGCAGCATCTTCGAGAAGCGTTCGGAGGTCATCAAGCGGCTGCAGTTCTTCTACGTGACCAAGAACCAGCAGTGGAACATGATGCTGCTGCTCCTCTTCACGGAGGCCGTGCAGTTCGCGCTGTTCGTGTACTTTGTCTACTGGTTCGCCCTGAATCCGGCCATCCGGCTGACAGAGTTCTCCGGCATCGACGGCATGTTTTGGGTGATCTTTGCGGGCAGCCTGTTGGCGCTCATTTGCCAGTGGTTCCTGTCGGTGAAGGTCACCTTTGTGAGCACTCAGGTGGCTCTCATCTTCTTCACCCTGTTGGCCATGATCCTGTGCAGCGTCACGGACTCCAGGTGGTCGCTCTGGCTGCTCCTCGTGCTCTTCGGCCTGTCGTACTCGCAGCAGCAGATCCTCCTGCTGGAGGTCACCCATTTGCGCTTCACCGAATGCATCATAAGCATCTCGTATGTGCTCAAATTGGTCTGCACCAGCATTGTGTACTTCTACTTCGTGGCGGATGCGAAGAACTCCTACTTCTATGCCACCGACTCGAGCACCCTGATGGCCCAGGGATTCGTCTTCCTCATCATCACCTCGCTGCTGGCCCTCGTGGTGGGCATGAAGGTGCCTCGGACGCATCGCGCCCAGCTGCTGGAGATCCAGTACGAGGTGTACGGCATCATCTTCATGAAGCACCAGATCGAGCAGCTCAACGTCCGTTGGCTGAACGACGGCACCATTCCCACCATCAACCAGTGACCGCGTATTTGATCTTAGGTCGCTCGGGCATCGACTCCCGATCTGTACACGCACTTTCTTATCTTATCACAAATACTCAGTATTTAATGAATCGAAAATAAACGAGACTTCTCAGTCTACATCCACAGACCGTACTGCTCTTATGGTGGCAATGGGAATATATGTATAGAAGTCTCAATTGAAGTTTAGCCTACAAATATCTACCAATTTCCACGTCTAATGAATATTAAATATGGAAAAGCCAGATTCTTTAGATATAATATATAAAACTTATCTTTCGCCAAAAAAGTTCTGCACTTGCTATAGTCACTCCACTCATTCATAATTAATGGGTTAAGAATACTTTTGCAATGGAATTCCGAATCTGAAGCTCAGATTTCAGATAGTTTTAGTAGCAGAATATAAGAAATGCGTATCTGGCGCTGCGTCCTGTGAAATACAATTCCATCAGAGGTGCAATAAAGATCTTAAGTGGGATCTAGATAGTGGGGGTGTTTGGTTTCGTGGTGTCGGTTTATTTTAGGACTAAATCTAACGTCTTATGGAGATAATCTGAACGGCGGCGGTGTGATCGCGACAAAAGTGGCTGGCACAGGCCGATACGTTCGCACATGGAGTCACCTTGTAGCCATTGTCACCTGGAGGAAGATGTGCATATTTATGCGGTCATTCATTTTATGGAGACATACCAACTTACCCAGCTGAGTCATGAACTTGTGCAGCGTGTCCACATTTCGCACCGTGCTGGCCAGCAGGGTTTCCAGCCCACTTCCTCGACGGGCGTACAAGTAGTCCATGGCACCCAGCAGTGCATCGAACTGGGAATCATCGTAGATCACATCGGCGGCCATCAGAAGATCCGTTTCCGCATGCGACTCCCACGGGAACGTGCTGACCGCATCCCAGTTCAGCTGCTCCGCCTTGGGCATCTGCTCCTTGGGCGTGTCTGGGAAATTCAGACTGATATTCTCTCGCATCAGCTGGACGCACGGCTCGCTGCCATCGGTCAGCAGGACCTGGCCCACTTGCAGCTGCAGGGCCGGGAGTTTCAGCAGGATGCCCAGGAGCCCGGCCCCGGCACCCAGCTCCACTATGTTCTTGCCACGCACCAGGTCGCGGTGCTGCAGGAGGTAATCGCCGAGGGCCAGAGCCGCTTCCCAGGTGCACAATCCAGTTGTGCCCTCGGCCACAAAGCTGGTGGACTCACGGAGCGTTATGTGGGCGCCCGGTTTGAGGAGATAGTGCTTGTAGGCGTACGTGGACGTGGATCCTGTGCTCGCTTTGTTGTCCGCCACCGGACCGCACAGACTGCTGTATATATCGTCGTGCACATCCTCCTGATCGCGGAGCAGGTGCATCAGCTGCTTGAGGAACGCCTCCAGGTAGCTGCGACGCACCGGATAGCGCCGGTTCATCGGGTGGCCACAGGTGGCCGCTATCAGCTCCTGCTGATCCTCCCAGTTGAGTGGCAACTTGACCGACTGCAATGGATGCAACAAACAGATTGAAGTGCAACAGGTGGCCGCGACATGCAACACGGGGTCTACTCACCGACCAGGCCATCTTGTTGACCGGATAGCAGCAGAGGAACTGCTGCTGCAGCTTGTCGTACTTCCCGGACATTTTCCGCCGCTCCAAGATCCGGTTTCCTCGGCTATTTTGTTGTGAAAACCCACTTCCAAGCGAACGAAACTGACAACGTGAATCTCACCCGGCACCTGGAGCAGTGTGACCATATATACCATCTGTCGGGGTGGGGAATGTCAAATGGGGAAAACAAATGGGGTATTCCCAGCTGTGGGGAGTACCTGAAAATGTACCTAAGCCTAAGAGAAAAGCATGCAATTTTCCAAAATAGGAAGTGTTTTTGTTTATGTTAAGCCACTCGAAATGGGAAATTCTAGTTTTATCGCTTTTCTGTTATTTTGCGACTATAAATATTAGTACTTTGATGAGAACATTCGAAATATTGGTTCGAATATGGAATGGCATACCTCGTTGAGCTCGAAATTAAATTTCGTATCGAACTGTGTTTTCAGAAAATAAATTATATATTTTTCACTTTTCTTCCAATTTTTGATGATGATTTTTTGCCGAAAATCGCTTTTCTGTTATTTTGCGACTATAAATATCAGTATTTTGATCATAACTTTCGAAATAGTGGTCCAAATATGGAATGCCATACCTCGTTGAGTTCGTAATTAAATTTCCAATCGAACTGTGTTTTCAAAAAAAAATTCTATGTCGTTCCAATTTTTTGCAAATTTTGATGATGGTACCCCTTACAAAAAATGCGAAAAAATGGCCAAAAATTATTTTGACACAGTCGGTCAAAAAGTGATTTGGTTGGTTAGTATTGGTAATTAGGAGTACAAAACTGTAATTTTTTTCGCTTTGTGACCATTTTTAGTCAAGTTATACCGAAAATACCAATCGTAAATATTGAAATTTTAACAAAAATCGTTTTTCTGATTTTTTGCGAATATTATTATCAGTATTTTAATTACAGCATTCGAAATAGTGGTCCAAATATGGAATGGCATACCTCGTTGAGCTCGTAATTAAATTTCCTATCGAACTGTGTTTTCAGAAAATAAATGATATATTTTTCACTTTTCTTCCAATTTGTGATGATGATTATTTGCCGAAAATCGCTTTTCTGTCATTTTGCGACTATAAATATCAGTATTTTGATCAAAACTTTCGAAATATTGGTCCGAACATGGAATGGCATACCTCGTTGAACTCGTAATTAAATTTCCTATCAAACTGTGTTTTCAAAAAAAAATATTTTTTTTTTTCACTTTTCTTCCAATTTTTGATGATGTTACCCCTTAAAAATATGCGAAAAATTGTCAAAAAATTAATTTTACATAGTCGGTCAAAAAGTGACATGGGTGGTTAGTATTGGTAATTAGGAGTACAAACTTCAATTCTTTTAGCTTTCTGACCATTTTTGGCCAAGTTGTGGGGTGCGGTGCGGGGTGCGGGGTCCATGGTGTTCCTAAGATTACGACGTTCATTCGGACAGACGGACATGGCCAGATCGATTCGGCTATTGATCCTGATCAAGAATATATACATTATATGGTCGGAAACGCTTCCTTCTGCCCGTTACATTCTTTTCCAAAAGGGTTCAATAAATCAAATAGCCTCGTGTACATAGATAAGGTTTGCAATATCGCTGCCCACTTTTGGGCTTTTTGTTCTCCTCACCGGAAATAAATTCCCATACTACTGACTATATATCATGTGTAGATAAAGCAAAGCTTGGAGCATCCAGTAGTTTTTGGATGGCGGGTACAAGAAGGCACTTCTGGCTGGATGGATGGATGGATGGATAGATGAACAGAGGGATGGATGGATAGATGGATGGGATGGTCATGACTATTGCTCCCTTGAGTCCCGAACAGCGCTGTTAACCAACAGCGGCGGGCACTGCTATTACGTGGACGTAGTGCCGATCGATTGGCGTTAGTCGATCCGATCTTCCCATCGGCGCTTTCTCGGCTCATGCTCATGGCAATTGGGTTCCGTTCAGATTCAGATTCAGATTCGGTTTAGTTCATTTCCGCAGCTGGCGGCGATGGAAGTGCCGCGATTACGTCGAGTCCACGTGAAATGAGATTTTAGCTTCGTTTTCGATTCGGTTACGGTTTTGCTTTCGAGCTTTCGAGCTATCGAGCATCGTGGAAAGTGAAAAGTGGAGAGTGGAGAGTGGCGTTTGGGAATAGAGCTTCATACAGCAACTGTAGTGTTCCAAGGAGCGGCAGACCTTGAGACGCATCACTGCCACAACCTTGAACTTCAGTCGTAGTCCACATTGCGTCTCTCAATTAGATGCAGGCCATTCGGTCGGTCTTTCAGTCATTCAGTCATTCGGTTGCTCGGCGAGTGAGTGCATCTCGTGGTGTTTAAAAATAAATTGCATTCAGCAGCAGCACCCAAAATAAAAGCCATAAACTACTGGCGCAGGAAGCGCTGTGCTGCCAATTGGCGGGCTTGCCAAGGAGATACTATACACCAAGCTGCGCGCATCCCACTGGGAATACCAACTACTAGATACTACGTACGGAGCACAGGTAGGAGATTTGGTGGAACTGGGTGGGGATATAGTGGGTGCGACACGTTTCCATCACACACCTCGCACGCGTTCATCCCTCGTCTTTTGTTTTAGAATGCTGTTTTTGTTTTTGCTTTTGCCCTGCTATCAGCAAGATGTTCAAAACACCTGATTGATTTCCAGATTAATATAGTTGAGAGACACAAGGGCAGAAAGTGGCCAAAACATTTCGTAAGCCAGGCAAATTGTCTTACTCCTCTTGAAAATAAGCCTAAGACTAATTTTATTCATTTCTCTATAACGTTTGTTATAGTTGAAGTTCTTAAGAGAAAGAGATAAGGTACTGCAATTTATAAAACAACATATTATTCAAAGCTGCATTTAAAGATTTCAATTTAAAATAACGTTTACAAAGAATTTCTTTTCTAAGTCCAGTAATATTCATATGCATATTTTAGTTCGATTTAAGTACAGAACTGCACGATTTCGTTCTCAGTGCATGCCAAAACTAGTCGAGGGCGGGAAAGTGTCAATACCCCATCGAGTCATTGGCACAGCTGGTAGCCAAATATGTGGCTTCCACTCGAGAGCCACATGTAACCACGCTCCTCATCGCAATCTTATCACCTTATCGATGGATCCACAGTCACTGGGCTTTGCTTATCTCGATCTGTATCTGGGCCTATACCCGTTGTTTTCCATCGACTTCAGTCAATGGAGTGCTTAGCTGCTCCTGGTTTATTGGCAATAGCTACATGGATATTTACCCAAAACATTGCTGGGTAAAATATATATGGACAAAATGTTGAAAGTAGTAGCTTCTTAGGAAGCTTCGTTCATTGAATGATACGCAAAAGCACAAAACTATTTCATATATTTGAATATGGAATTAAAGTTTAGTGAAGCAATGCGAAACTGGCAAACATGTTCTAATACGAAATAATTTTTGCTTATCCGTGACTTAGTTATGACAAATTGTCGAATGAGTTACGAGCAACGAGCGACGTGCAAATGTCATGATTCTGTAACTTCGAAACATCGACAAGCTTACATTTAAACGTAGATACGAGTATTTTTAGGGCAGCTGTGCTATAATTACCGAATGTTCAAAAACTATATAGATTTATACTATACTCAGACTGTAAAAACGTGTGGGTTCAGTCGCTCAATTATGCATTATTATTATTATATAGGGATTTCAATAGTTTGCATGCTAATTGAATCAATTGCAGCACAATTCCATTGCAATAACTTATTTTTGGGATTGAAATCTTCCTTGTGTTTCGTTAGTTGTGAAATGCTCTGTTAATGGAACTGGTTGTATTGAACTTAGTCACCATCAGTGGGCTTTTTATTACATTTTATCAAATGAAATCTTTCCTCGATTGTCTGCAAGCCATTTGTGGTTAGTTTTGAAGAGCTCTACTAATCGAACTGGTTGATTTGACCTCAGTCGCTATCAGTGGGTTTGTTATCACATTCCACGAGCCTCGTACCACTATTTTATTAGTCAATTATAGTGTAAAAACCCATCATGCTTTTTCTAAAAAAACTAGTTAACTTCCCACAGAATCTATGACTAGTTCAATAGTGATTTAATCCTATCTCTTACCACTTAGCTTCGATTTCCATACGATTTTACCATCAGTCATGTGGCTTGCATCGAATTCTCAAGCACTCGAAAGCACCTAAAACTAATTTCGGCTGGAATCCCGCGACAAAGCTCGCCATTGATGCCTAAACGTTGTAGATCCCATCTGGAGCACTACGAAGCACAGCATCGAACTACTGATAAGTGGACATCTTACGGACCAGACGCCATTGACCTTGGATCATTACACGCAAAAAAATGAAATGTTTAATTTTGAAATAAGTTTGTATGTTGCAAACTAAACCATTGATCTTTTGTCTTGACAATTTCAAAACACAATTGGTGCAATTGGTATTATGTGACTTGTATGATTTAGCCGCAAGAAGATGCATATTTCTCTTGAAACCAACAGCATGTTTAGCATCTTTCTAGAGGACACAAACATGATTCACATTTTGCGCGCTAACTTTGGTCTGGGTCTCTGGGTGGAAATCTGTCACATGACGCCGCTGATAAGGAATGCTGCCGGTGGTGGATAGGGAGAGAAGTCGCTGGAAGGCCGGAGATTTCGAATGTCAGATTTGGGATTCTGGTCTCTTGGTCCACGAACCCGTGAACCCGGCTTCTGCTCCGATGGCAACAACACTGTGCCACCGATCTGCCATCTGCCTTCTGGGGAACTGGGTAACTGGGTATGCGGTTAATTGTGACAAGTGATCGTTAACGTATTGCGCCAAGTAATTGCCGTAAATGATTTACGAACTCGGCCAGCTGCCTTCAATGGAATTTTACCCATATCACTTCCCTATTCCAACTTGTTTTCAGGGTTACCGGGCATGCATTTAAATACAATATTTCTTAATATTTCTCAATATTTATCAATATTTCTCCCTTTCAGTTGGCCATGGAAAAGAAGGTGTATCAGGACACAACACGACCACTGCCCAGAATCGCCCGTGCACGGTACTATAACAAGCACGACAAGAGCGATCTGGGCGACGACTTTGTGGCGCCCGACGCGGGATGGGCGTGGGTCGTTTGCGTCGCCGCTGGCGTTTCCAATGTAGGTAAAACCAAGCCAATTTCCTCCACTTCCTTCATACATTTATTTTGACCAAGAAGACCTCTAATAGCGTTTGTTTACAGCTTTCCATTTACCCCTGCCTGCAACAGTTTGGCTTCCTGTTCAGGGAGCGGCTGTCCGATCTGGGCATGTCCAGTTCGCAGATTACGGCCATCATCAACACAAATCCGGCCGTATCGGCCTGCACGGGTCTGCTCAATGGACCGATGTTCCGGCGGTTCACCTTCCGGCAGGTGGCCATGGCCGGTTCCCTGCTAATCTCCGGTAGCCTCATACTGACCGCCTTCTGTGAAACCTTCGTGGGCTACATGGTGGCCTACGCCCTGCTGTTCGGTGAGTGCGAAGGCATCTCTACTAGGTTAAGATGTCATTCGTAACTATCCTTTGACATTTGCATTATAGATCCATTTCTGAATGAATGTCTTCCCTTGAATCCACAGGCTTTGGCATGGGCATTAGTGTGTCGGCCTCCTCGCTGGCGATCAACACGTACTTCCAGAAGAAGCGTCGTCGGGCGGCTGGGTTTTCGTGGACCATAACGGGTCTGGGACCGATCTTCCTGCCGCATCTGGTCACCTTTTTGCTGACCATCTACGGGGTGCAGGGCACAACGCTGCTCTTCGCCGCCATCTCGCTGCACTCGTTCGTTTGCGCGCTGATCTATCAGCCGGTTCGATACCATGTGAAGCCACCGGAGGAGCAGCTGGCGGATCAGGAGCAGCAGGCGGAGACGCTGTGTGCGCACTGCTCGTGGCAGCAGAAACGCGAGCCGGGCGGCATATTCTCCAGTCAGTATCTGTGCCAGGACGACGATGCCCAGCGACCGGGCTACGAGATCTGTGAGCCCGGCACTCCGATGCTCTCGCGCGCCAACGATGGCTGGTATGGCTCCCGGCTATCGCTGACCTCGGGTCGTCTGCGTTTCCGCACCATTTCCAGCTCCAAGGATCTGGAGCAGACACAGCGGCTGCATTGTCCCATCAGCGAGGAGCAGAACCACGAGACCGATGAGTTCCTGCGGCCCAATAACTTTCGCAGGGAGCGGGTGGAGTCCAACCTGGAGGCCAAGCTGTGCTGCCAGTGTGCTGCCAAGCGGGAGGAGCACAACAACAACCGAAAGGAGAAGGAAGCCGAGGCTGAAGCTGAGGAGGCAGAAGTGGAGGCTGCTCCGCTGCACGATCCACAGATGAGCTTTCTGGCCAAGGTGGTCACCTTCTTCGATCTGGACCTGCTGCGCGACTTCACCTTCGTCAATCTGGTGGCCGGACTGACCATCATTAACTTTGGAGAGCTTAACTTCTCCATACTGACGCCCTTCATCCTGGCGGACTTTGGCTTCGATATACCGCAGATCACGCTGGCCATGTCGCTGCTGGCGGGACTGGACATCACCATGCGCTTCATGGTGCCCTTCCTCACCGAGAAGATACCGTGGGACAATCGGGTATTCTTCCTCATCGGCGTGGTGGGCATCGCACTCGGCCGCACAGTGGTGGCCTGCACGCGTTCCTACAGCCTGATCCTCTGCAGCTTCGTGTGGATAGGTCTCTGCAAGGGTGTGCGCACCATCTTCTGGCCACTGATCATACCCGGCTATGTGCCTCTCAACCGCCTGCCAGGCGCCTCGGGACTGCAGCTCCTGATCTCGGGACTGTTCACGCTGATCGGTGGTCCATTTGTCGGTGAGTGCTCTACACATCATATTATAACTAAATATCAGATTAGAAGTAATACTAATCTCTCCTTTACTTGCAGGCTTGGTGCGCGACCGTTACGACTACTCGGTTACCCTGCACTGCCTCAACATGATGTCCTTTGTGGCAGCGGCATCCTGGTCCTTGGAGGCCCTCATCCGGCGGCATCGCCGCAAACAGCGCCTGGTGGACAGCTGAGGAGCTCCTCTAAAGCTCCAACTCAAAGACATTGTAGCGTAGGAAGAACTTTTTTTTTTTTTGCTAGCCTTAAGGAAAAGTTTTGTATAATAAATGTGTGTCCATAAAAGTGTGCCAAACTGAATTGCTAAACTGACTTTCCTCAGTTTCGAAAAGTATATTTTTTGGCTTCTTTGGTAATCCAACAATCAAAAATCGCAGCAAGTCAATCGTTTCTATTAAGAGTCCGGTGATAATTTATTTGTTTTATTCAATCATACTTACAAAGTAGAGTAGGTACATTAGAATGACTTTGATTGCTTTCATTTTTATTCGATCGTTTGTTTGTTTGTTCATTTTTGCTATATTTTGGTTGCACATCGATATTATAACGTTGTCAACCCGCCTGACAACCCACTCTTCGCATAGATTGAAATATAGATATAATAGTTAATATTTATACATAGAACTACAACTAGTGAACGGAAGAGCCAGAACAAAAAAAATACAGCGGTTACTAATACACACACAACAAAAAAAAAAAAAGGCAAAAAAAGGGAATTGTGTATACAAATCCTTTTTCGAATATATATATACTACGGGCAGCTCCACTCCTTTGGTTCTCTGATCCTCCTCCTCCTCGTGTGTTCTCTTCATAAAGCTACCAAATGCGAAAATACTCTAACTTCGAATCGGGACCTCCTCTCATCGTCGCACTTCCAAGGACTTTGCTCAATCCTCGCTCCTCTTTGCGATCGCGGGGGGGCGGAGGGCCTGGAGGGGTGGCTGGGGTGAAATATATTACAACAGGATGGGCGGGGGGTGTGGTTCTGTGTGGCTCCGTGCGCCTTGACCTCAGTCCGACCTTGGTCTATCTGGGCGAGGGCGACATCGTGGGCCTCGCTGTGGGTCGCTGAAGTGCCGCCGCCGTCGACGCTGCTGTCACTATCGTGTTGACCTGCGGTGTGGTATGGTGTGGTATGGTGTGGTATGGTGTGGTATGGTGTGGTATGGTGTGGTATGGTGTGGTATGGTGTGGTATGGTGTGGTATGGTGTGGTATGGTGTGGTATGGTGTGGTATGGTGTGGTATGGTGTGGTATGGTGTGGTATGGTGTGGTATGGTGTGGTATGGTGTGGTATGGTGTGGTATGGTGTGGTATGGTGTGGTATGGTGTGAAAGGTGTGTGCGGTGTGTGTTGGAGACAAGAGAGAAGCTCGATTACATGTCTAGACGAGGTGAGTTGCGATTTACTTTGGAGTTTCCGTCGATTATCTCCACGGGCTCCGCGGGCACATAGGCGGACAGTCCCATCAGCCCGAAGATGTCCGGCGTATAGTTGCGCAGCTGCGACGAGCTGGTGGGCGTGGCCGACTTCACTTCGCCTGCTTTTGTGGGTTGGACAATGGAAAGTAGTTAGTTTGGAGTCTTTATCCTAAAGGCATATGCCCTAATCCTCACCTGGAGTTGGTCGCATCCGTGGAAAGCGCGGCGCTGGCGTTTGGTACACGGGCCTTGGCGCCGAGGCGGAGGCGACATGGCGATCCCGATGCTCCTGATGCCGTGGCTGTGGCGTGACCACGTACACCTTCTCGTTGGTCTGCGGCAGGATGGCCACCTGGGCCTGTTTCCACAGCTCCTTGGGCGCCGTAGTGCTGCGCACATAGAGTGGTGTCACCACCGTTGTCGTTGTGGTGGGTGGGGCAGTGGTGGTGGTGCTGGTGCTGGGCGGACTGAGGGTGGTCATGGCCGACGTGAATCTCGGTCGCTGATGGGCATCGTAGTAGTCGAAATGAAGGCGATTATCCTCGATGGGCTGGAAGCCCTTCGATCCCCGTTCGCCCAGCAGATGCAGTTGCTCCAGATTGTTGATGGATGTGGACAGATCCCCGGCATCGGTGGGTGGAGCGCCACCCAGCTCGAAGCCCTCGCCCCGTGTGGTTTTCGACTGGCGCTGCGATACCGGCGCCGGAGTTGTGGTGGTGGTGGTCAGGTACTCGGACGGTATGTGCTTGGATCTTCCACGAATCGTGGGTGTGCTGGGTCGGTGCGATAGCGAGTTGTACTCCTGCTCCGTCCAGCCATCGATGTTCTTCTGCAGCCGCGAGATGTCCACACCCAATCCCTGGCCAGGCAGCCGCTTCGTTTCCCGCTCCCGCTTGAGCAACTCCCGCAGATTGGTGGCCAGGATCTTGGTCAGGTATTTGGTGGTGCGTCGCGAATTGGGTGGTGCCGTCACTGTGGCTGTGGCCAGCTTGGACTCCTGCTGCTCGTGGGGCTCCTCCTCGAGGTCGTTGCTTTGGTGATTCTGGTAATTGTGCTGATTGTGCTGGTGATTCGGCTGATGATGCGGATGCTGCTGTTTCAGGGGCGTCCAGCTCTCGAAGGGGCGTGGCCGCTGCTTGGTGGTGTACGGTATGATCACCTGCTGCGGACTCGGCGGTGCCATGCCCGCAAACTGTCCACTGGCATCGATGGCACCGTACGTGGATGTGGGCGTTGGTGGCTGCGTGGGCGTGTACACCTGGCTCACCCGGAAACTGAGATCGGCGGGATCGCGAGTGAATGGCCGTCCTCCGGCTCCTGCCAAGGGGGCGTGGTTGATGGGCGAGTCCAGCAGACGCTTGGGCGTTTCTCTGCCCCTTCCGATGCCCTGGCGATGCGAGTGATGCACTGCAGCCAGGTGGTTATTCAGCTCAATAACCGGCGCCGGTGGTGGCGGTGCTGGAGCTGTTGTGGTGGGCAACTCCGTGGTGGTGCTATACAACAGTGTGCTGGTTTCATCCGGAAACTGCTCCGCATAGTAGAAGGATTGCTCCTGCTCCTGCTCCTGTTCCTGTTCCTGTTCCTGCTCTTGCTCCTGCTGCAGTTGCTGTTGCGACGAGGCCGCTGGATAGTTATCCGCCGGCGGTGGCTGCGTGGTGGTCTCCGCAAAATGCCCAATCTCGGTGAGCAGCTGCGAGGCTGGCAAGTGCTGATGCACCTGGCCACTGCTCAGATCCTCCAGCTGATAGCGCACCGTGCTGATATCCGCCTGCAGTTCCTGCTCCTGGGCCACCTCCTGGCTGGGTCTTTGGCTCGAGCCGAGATCGATGGCATGCGACTGCACGAACGTGGCTGGGTATTCCACGGAGGTCACAAAGTCCGTCACCTGATGGCTCTGCACAATCTCAAAGCTGGAGGTGCTGGCTGGCGGCGCAGGAGTGGGCAGTGGCCCGGAAACCGGCACGGGTCGCACTTCCGACTGAGCCACTGCGTTCTCCTTGACCAGCGATACTGGCACCACTGGCCGGAATGGCTGGGCATTGTACAGCGGCGGCAGCGGCACCGCCAGGGGCAGGAAGACACTCTGTCCGGAGCTGGGACGGAATTGCACCGCCCGCTGGCGTTGCTGCGAGGCCTGGGCCACTGGCTGCTGCAGCTGCCATGTTGCGTGCTGCTGCGGAACGGGTTGCTGCTGCTGCTGCGGGATGTGCTGCGGTATGTGTTGCAGTTGTTGCTGCTGCGGAGTGATGTGTTGCAGTTGCTGCTGCTGTTGCGGAATGTGCTGCAGTTGTTGCTGCTGCACTTGCAGCTGCTGCGCATGATGATGATGCTGTTGCAGCTGGTTGTTCAGCTGCTGGGGATTCGGCTGATGCTGTTGCTGCTGCCCCACCATGGGCACCCAGGGATACTTGTTGCACAGGCTGCACGGCTTGCCACCCGCATCGAAACCGGAGACCGGCTTCGGATAGGCATAGCTCAGCGAGTTGGTGGCACTCAGCTGCTGATCCTTGGACGACTGGCCGCCGCCGCCCAAGCCAAACCACCTGGCCACGCGGGTCATGAAGCCGGATTCGGGAACGGGAACGGGAACGGAAACGGGAGCAGTGGTTGATGGAGAACCCGCTGGAGAACCCGCTCCGGCGTGCGAAAGTCTCTGGGGAACGGGCAGTGGTGGCGGCACCAGATGATCCGCCGGCTGGGCGGGCAGTGGCGATCTGCCCGATCTTACCAGGGCCTGTGCTGTGGATGCCGCCAGCCAGGAGGCCAATACCAGGGTGAGCAAGGATCGCCGTTGGAGAGCCTGGAAGAGCGAAGAGCGAAGAGAAACAGGGTGAGTTCAATTGAATGCCAAATTTCACTTTCCATCGCATAAATCCCAGCCAGACGCCAACGATCCAAATTTATAGAGAGCAGGCGATCCGGTTGCGGACGCAGATGAAAGATGTGCCACTGCGTCAAGCAGCTGATCCGGTTTAGTTTTCACGGACTTGCACTTGACACTTGGCAAATCAAGAAATCCCACGGAATAAATAAGCCAATTTAATTGGAAAAACTGAAGCATGCAATTCATGTTTCAACTCTGCGATTCAACTAATTATTATCAAGTAACAATAAATAAATATGATAAATAAATGAGTAATAGATAGCAGGAAGTTTTCAAATCATTTAGTTCAAGGCAGTGCCAAATGAAAATACCACATTACCTATATATAAATTAGTTATGGGAGCTTGGAGGCAACTTTCTCCTGGTGGGTCGGGTTGGTCAGTTGTCCAAAATTGATAATTAGCCAAGGCAATTGGCCACCAGCTACTGGCCAACTCCCCTCAACTTCCTTTTCGCACACAAACAAACAACTGACCGCAACATTCGAGTAAAAAGCCAAAAACATCTCGGGTGATGACTTCCTCCCCACTCATGTGCATCTCTAAACGACAATTTGCCATTATTTATGGCCATGATGGCCATCCGTTGATTTATGGCCAGCTGGCTGCACTGCATCCGATGCAATGCGATGGATGAGCATCGAAGACCACCCCCTCACAAGGTCGGCGCAAGGTCAACAGATAGCTGGGTAATCAGGCATCACCAAATTTATAAGTGTGGGAACTAGGGGATCGATCTATGAAGCATACCATTTTATTTCATTTATAATAGGCTTTCTACATTGGAAACCCATGAAGCAATAGTTATTCTTCATTAATTGTATTAAACATATTCAGCTGGCAAGTTTTCTTTTAAGACAATTGTTGGCTTAGGCGCAGATCGTGATAACTTTGAAAGAAATCGCGAAGAGAGTTTGTTCCCCAGGGTGATCTCCCCGCCCTCTTGACCCAATCCCCATTCAATCCAACGCAATCCCAAGCAACCCCTAGACCTGCAACCCAGTTTCCCAGTACCCAGTGAGCGAGGGAACTAATTATGTGAAAATTAGCTCTCATTAATGTGAGTTGAGTTATCAATAAGCCGAAAAAAAAATATGCCAAAAACGTAGACAGCCGCGAGAGTTAACAATGGGCGTTCACTTTCCCATAATTATTATGATTTTATTTTATGTGTTTATTCAGCACGTCGCCCATTTCGGGGGGATACTTCCATGTAGAGCCCATGGAGCAGCAGAAGCTGCGACTTAGCTCGGCTCAACGTAATTCAATTATGCCCGCCGACGGCGCGGGCATCAAAACAAAAGCAGATCCGCGGGGGCCACTAATGCCACCAAAGCCACTGCCACTCAATCCCAGTCTCTAGTCTCCAGTCTCCATCCTCATCTCCATCCCACTACGCTGGAATCCAGCTCGTCCACATGGCGATGTCGCTGGGTTGGCGATAAATCGAGGTCGCCGCAATTTGAAAAGAAAGTGAAATTCTGCAACTGTTGGCAAACAACCGAGCAGCTGACAGATGGAGGAGTCGACTCCTACACTCAGAGAATATAGTTGCCTCTACATATCTTACCCTAATTTGTAACTTAAATATTGTCGTTATATTGGTTTATAATGCACCAAGTTAGGAAATAAGCTTTAAAACATTCTGAAAGCAATTTCATGCGAAACAATCTTTCAGTGAGCACTTATATGTTGATTCCATCTGCAGATACCGAGGAGTTTCCAAACAAAGCCCTAAATAAACAGCGTTTGCGTATAATTAGCAGTCATGGGCCAGGCTTTTCGGCACTCTTTTCGCCAAGTGAGGCGCCCCAATCGGAGTCTGGGTATGGCTCTGGGTCTGGATCTGGTCTGACTGCGACTCTCGGAGCTCTCGGAACTCTCGGAGCTCTCGGAACTCGCGGAACTCTGGGAACCGGCGGCATCAGGGCCCAAAAAAAAAAAAACTCGTTTCGTGTCGATAATACAAGCAACTCTTGCAACTGCCGCCGGAGAGGACCTTGGCTTTGCACTTGAAAATGGCAAAAATGGGAAACTCGGGCCCATGGAGCTTATAGAGCCCATGGAGCCCATAGGGTTTGACAAATGGTGGCCCACTCCATGGCCAGGCAAAGGCAACAAGAAGAAGGGGGGAGCTCCACTGCACGCGATCCGACAATGTGCTTGGGAATCTTTTTGGGGGCAAATAACCAAACCGCAATTGTTGGCTCGTCATCGCATATGAGAGACCGAATCACCGACCCACCGACCAACCAACCAACCAACCAACCAACCAAACGACCTCCCGCTTTTCAGCTGCATCTTCGCCGCAAAAGTGAAATTGTCGATAAAACTGGGCAGCTTTGCTGGGCGTCAGCGGGGGGATTAAAAGCTAAAGGAAAAACGCAACAACTACAACAACTAGACACTACTGTCACAGCGCGGCACTAGGTTTTCCAAACAACAACAACAACAACCAGTAGGAGTGTTTGCAGCAATATTTCACTTCGCACAACAAAAGGCAAAGAAATTAATTATGAAAATATACTCGTACTCATATCGCATGCGCCGTTGGAAAATATTGTTTGCAAAAAGGAAAAGAAAACCCAGAAGAAAAATATGATAAAATAAAACAAAGTAATGGCAACAACAAATGCCATTTTATGGGCCGCAAAGTCGTCAACCGCCAGCGGACGTGGCTATGGAAATGCAGATGGTTATGGATGCCGCCACGGAGATGGCAGCTATGCCCCCAGCAATGACCCCATGAATGTACGTACTCGTATGCATTCCAATTTATTTGGTTTCCAAGCCATGCTTATCCCGGAAAACCCAGGCAAGGAATGCTGTTAAATGTGATGATACATCTTGGTAATAATCCAAATTATACACTCTTTAAGTTGGCCAGCTTAAAAGATAGAAAGCTGGTTATACCCATTGCTCGTGGAGTAAGAGGTTATACTAGATTTCTTTAAAAAGTATGGAACAGCTAGTCCTATAAACTAGTCCTTGATTAGGGTTACTAACCGAGTTGATCTAGCCATGTCCGTCGAGATTTCGAGCTTTATTTAGTTAAGTAGAATAACTTGGTTCTTATTTACTGTAGATGCAATGTGCTGGCTTAATCCTCCCTATATATATATTAAAGTTTTCGTAACTGCTACCTAATTTTACACGCGGTCATTCCTTTTGACGTTTGCTGATGGCTTGACACAAAGTGGTGGTAGCAGCTGACACACGTTGACTGTCATGTGCGACATCTCTTGGAACAGATCCAGATGCAGTGATTGCACACTGCAATTCTATTGTGTTTCCAATCGGCCGGATCGTGACACACTGCTCCGCAGGTAACGCCTTGGCCTCCTATCGATCCATTTATCTGGTCCATTAGGTGGCGCCCAACGTGGGACTATCAGGTCCAACAAGTGGCGCCCAACGTGGGGCCATCACTTTCGCTTCGTTTTGCTGATCAATGGCAGGCGTGTTTCTTGTGTTTCTAGTGTTTCTTATGTTTCTTTGCTTTTCCAGGCAATTGAGAAACGTTTTCCGTATTTACGTTGGCCCACTCATCATTTGGGTATGGGTCGCCGTGGCGGAAACGTCTGTTGTGGTTGCTGTTGTTTGGACCGGCGACAGGTGGGGACTTGGTGACTGAGATCTTCCCGCTTCTTGGCGACAATACTTTTTCCAAATGAGATGGCACAAAATGCATGCAAAATGTTCGCCGAATGTGGGACAACTGAGGCGACTGTGTCCGAACGAAATGACGAGTGACAATCCATAATTAATTTCACCAATATCAATCGCCAACGACCTCAGGCCTTTATGGTCTTCCATCGTGCGCCTCTTACAACTCAAATTATAATTACGAATACTTTCAAAGTGACTTTTATCGATGATCGCCTTATCTCGCCTTCAGTCTGTCCGCAATTTCATTGGTCGACAGGTGTCTGTGGAATATTATACGAATGCTATCTCCGATGGCCAGTGAATAATGCGAAGTTATATGTTATATATATATATATATATATATATATATATAATTGCCTGATTAGTTTTTGTTGACACTGGGCAGGAAATTGATATGGCTGCGGTAGCACGAACTCAAATATCAAAAACAATTGTATACTTCTTAACTTAAATTAATATTTATTATTTAGATGTTGAGCGTAGTCCAATGGACTGTTATTTACTAAGTATATCAGCCCTGATTTCCCTGTTGGTTAATAATGGCTTGGCAAGAAGAAGATTTTTCATTGCCATACATTAATATCAAGTGTGAAATTTCCAGCAGTAAATCATTTTAATCACACTTTGTAGCGTGTGACGTGAAAATTGCACATGTTGATTCGCTGCCGAAAAATGAATCTCACCTCGACGGAAAACCAAGTCAGTGGCAAAGTGTTCAAGTGTCCAAGTGTCCAAGTATCCAAGTGTTCAGGTGTCCAAGTGGCCATTGGCCTTGTCACGACCTCAGAGATTCACTCGAATGTGGACAATTCATGGAGCTGGCTAATTTGATTACCAGTGTCCGCCACGCTCAGTTTCAGCCGGAGTTGCGGTTCGCGTTGGGATTTGGGACTTGGGATGTGGAAGTGGAAGTGGAAGCGGCTGATCTGGAGACCAAAAATGCCACAGACATTTTCGAAATGTCTGTTGTCATGGCTGGTGACTGCTTGCATTTGGTACATATCTTACATATGGTACATAATTGTGCGATGAGCAATGCGCAACTGCGCTGATGATTATAATGATGATGTATGTTATATGTGTAGATTCGTATATTCGTAGATTCGACGCAATGCGGAATCGCAATTGTGACAGCACGCGAGCAATTAACAAGTTTCCACCCAGCATTTGTCGCATAACCCGATGGCTCCACATTCGCCAGTCATTATAAACAAATTAGTGCATTGTTTGCCATCTGTATGCCGTGCTGGTTGTTGTACGATCGATCGATCAATCGCCGTGCATTGCAATCGACTTTGCATAATACCCATCTATATTATCTATCTATGAGTCTAGCCAATCCCAATCCCAATCCCAGTCACTATACAAATCCCGATCCCGAGTCCCGGAAGACCGCAGTCGATGTCGATTGTGGTGTCTTGCTCGTCTGACGGGATCAATTACCGCTTTCTGACTTTCTGCTCCCTGGATTACGCACAATGTCCCACGGCTATAATGTAGATAAGATAAACAAATATGTGCGCAAAACAGGGAAGGATGAAAGAGAAGTGTGTGGCCTGCGATATGGAGGTTTCTAAAAAATAATATTAAACAAATTATATACAAACAACATATACATCTTACAAAGCATCGAATGAGTTACAGTGCAAGTAGTACCTACTTAACAATGTATTTTATATTCCTTGAGAACCAAACTCAGAACAGTATGGCCACAAAAAGTGCGAATGATGAAAGATAGATGACAAATTACTCGTAAATTATCAAATCAAATCTGAAATCAAGCAGCAAAGCGGCGGCAAATAAGAAGGTAAGAAAACCATAATTGTCCAAAGGTGCCCGTGATATAGTTACCTTAAATACCCACACATACGTACATACGTACATACATACATACATACTCGTATAGCGCCCCCTTATTTCTTGGATCCATAATAAAATGGAGCAAAAAGCCATGGGGAGCCGGCATAGTAGTAGTAATAATAATAATAATGGCAACAATACCGATTCCCAAGATTGCCAACATAATCGGCGCATTGTGGACTTTATTGCTCCCTCTTTCCATTGTCGCTCCACTCACCCACAGGCTGAGACCCCCCATCCACCCGAGACCACCCTTTCCCCCTCCCCCCTTTACCCCCCTAATATGAAGATGGAGCTCCTCCGAGGCGGTGTGATCATTTCGAACAATGAGAAAAGCGGGCGAGGCGAGAAGAGCGGAGAAAAACTTGAATCGCTGGGGAGATGCTCGGGAAAAAAGTGAAAATTTGTCCGCGTCCAAAAATTATGCGCTTTTCACACGCGCTCCAAGTTTCGTCCAGTTCGGGGGGCGTACGGGGAACTCGGGGGGTGGGGGGGGCGTGCCGCTTCACTCTCAACTCTCAACACTTGCGTGTAATTGTCGTGTGACAACGTGAGCTTGACTCCGCCTGGAAACCTTTTTCCCCATCCCATAGAACCGGTCCGGTCTGCCCCCCAACTGCTCCCCAATTTTGTGGACCGGCTCGTCGTCGTTTGCTTTACTTTTTGCACGGTTCCGGCGGAGAGCGGATAGCGGGGGTTCCGTGGAGATGGCCGGTATTCCGGCGACCTGCCTTGTGGGTTACTGAGGCACAGTGGGGCAAGGATAGTCAACAAAGCTGCTTCTATAGTTACAGCCAGATATCTGGCTAAGAATCATAAATTCAATGTTGAAATATAAATGGGAATTTATATTTTAGAAATCTGTTAAAAAAAAAATGCAGCAAATATATAAAACTAAGGATGAATTTTTTTATCAGTAAAATGGCTGTTTAATTTAATCAAGAATTTTGAAAAAAATAATTGTTTTATTGTGCTACAACACCTATAGACTTTTTTGAAAAAATAACAAAATTGGGTGTGAAAATTCTTACTCGAGGATTAATTGGAAAAAAATGCAAGATCAATCAGTAATTGAGTGAAAATATTTGTTGGCACTTTACAAAGCTCTTTCATAGAACTCGTGCCACTGTGCAGCGCTGAACTTGGCTGTTGAAAATCCTAAATAAGAAAGAAGTCGGCGGCATAAACTTGTAAAAAACAACTAGCTTGAATGAAAACAAAAGTAAAAGTGGTTGTTGTTGCTCTCATTGTTGTCTTAGACTTGAAGTTCACTTTTGTTTCTAGGCATTTTCCTTTGTTTTTCAGCTGCGTGTTGAGCGTTGGGTTTTCTGTGCTCTTTAATTTCTTTTCTCTACAAAGGGGAGTTGAGTTCGGGGGGGTTGGGGTGTGGTGTGGTGTGGTGTGGTGTGGTTGGTGTAAGGTAAGGTCATAAAAAGTCGAGCACCTGTCCAACATCATCCCCTCCCCACCCTTTCCCCCGCTGGCACACACCTGTTTCTTCTTGATTCGTGCGGTAATTAAGATCGTTCGGTGGCCTAAGTGACGCCAATTAAGTTACGTTGGTCAGTTGGAGTTTGAAGTCGGTGGAAAGAAGTGGGAGTTGGGGGAAAAAGAGGTCGTGTTTCAGTTTTATACTTAGTAGTATTATTGCTTTGGGCGTGCATTTTCTCACTGGTCGCTCGCTTTTCTCGCTTTTCTCGCTTCTCGTTATGCAAGTTCTGCAAATGCGCCGCAATGGGGAAAATCTGGACATGCCACTGCTGTGGGAAAGAAAAGCCCATCTGCTGCCGCCCAAAATGAAGAAAAGCAAAAAAAAAAAAAAAAAAAAAACAGACCGACAGCTTCCAATTATGAAAGTCGGAGGCTGAGAGACCGTGTCACATAAATAATCTGGCACTCTTCGTGGGCTGCTAAAATTGAAGTGAAATTGCAGCTGATTATTTAAAACTGTAGCTATTTCTCTTTTATTATCTTTCGGATTTGAGATTTCAGTTCCAAGATTTTCCCCAGCCCCCACAAAAAACCACACAGATATAATATTTTAATTATGACTTAGTGTGACTGCTAAAGCGATGGTCGCGCCAGATATTTTATTGTTTCGTTCGGCTCGTTAATTGCCAGCCATTGCCTTAATTGGCCCACTGTGCTGCGCATGTAACACACTGCGTATGCGTAATCTGCTAATCATATATCTCTCATTTATGTATACATATACAGGTATAAGTATAAGTATAAGTAGGCATTTCTCGTAACTGCTCTCGTTTTTGTCCATCTATTATACAATTGAGCGGGCGGCCTGGGATCGGAAATCGGTCTTTGGGAAAATGTAGATTTCTGATTTATTGCGATTTGCATAGAAAGGTTTCAATTTCCTTTGTCTTCCGTTCAGAAAAAACCAAGAAATGTACTTTCCCAAATCGAAACGGAAGCGAGTGAGTTGCCAAAATGCTAAACTGACTGGGCGGAAAAAGCAATGCAAAATTATCAAAGCTGTGTGATAGAAATATTACGTTTCTGATTGTAAACTGAGTGATCTGAAATCTCTGGCAAAAATTTCAGTTATGGGTACAGGGTATGTCACTCATTAAGTATCTGTATAAATATCTTTCAAGCCAAAGATACAAATTAAATGTTTGATATGTCAATTTGAATGCGCGTTTGTTAGCTTGGCAGTTATCTTATATATTTGAAGAGCCATACATCATTTCAATGCCACTCGAAACATGAAATCGACGCATAATTAATTGAGATGTAGCCGTGCAACAATACCCTGTACTTAACACGATAGCCGGCAAATTAGAGGTTTGTCGAGTGCAAATTGAGGTATTTTACGATTTAGTAAGTTTCATATATAGTATAGTCAGGGCGAGAAATGCACTTGCCGTGAACTCAGCAATTATGTGAATTAGTTTTTCACGCAACGCTAACTATTTCCTTTTCGATCTACTTAAAGCGTTGACAGTTGGCTTCGGTGAATTAAGGTGCCATCATCGAAGGCGATTGTGTAATGGGCGGCGAGCGCATTAACCAGTCATTGACACCTTAACCCTCCAGTGGTCCAAGGGGTTCAAGTGGTCCAAGTGTTCCAAGTGGTCCAGTGATCAACGCCTCCATGGCTGGTTGCCTATTGGTTTTTACGATGCACGGCACAGAGCACAGCAATAAAGGGTCGACCAAATGCAAAATATCCAAAGAGACATAAATCCAGGAATAATGCGTGTGTGTGCCGCCTCATAAAGTGCAATTCAACAATTACACAATGGGAATGGCCACGGTATGCCTCTTTGGTATGTACAATGCGTTGTGTTGATGATGGCCAGTGCTATGATATATTTGGGTGCCTAAAGACAATACAATTTCTGCACAAAATTCGGTGGTGTTACAATTACGTGGCATAAGCAAGTACTCAGTAACCAAACTATATGGCTATAATACACATATTCGTCATGCATCTCGCGTTGTTTTTCCCCCTCCTCGCCCATTCGAAATAAGAAACAAAACTATACAAAAACAGAAATACAAAAAACAGAAATACAAATAACCGAAATACAAAAAACAGAAATACCGAAATACAGAAATACAGAAAAAACATATAACGAAAGACAAAAGCGAAACACTCTCTTTCGATTTTCGATTTCAATTACAATGCGAACACCACAATTACAATTGAAATGCACTCGACGCACCTGTTACGCGTGTTACCTCCACCAAACAGAGTTAACTGGGCAAACTGAGCCACCCAATTGGATGTGTGTAATACATACACTTAGCCATAATATTTTCTGGCTCTTGCGCAACCCAATTGCCATCCGTGATCGGCATTTCAGAGTTCCCGCGATCCATCAGATCCACCGGACGACGATAAGGTGCGTAATGATCATGGATCACCCCGGGCGCTAAAATATACCCAATTCGACCTGATTCAATTCGATTCGATCCGATCCGATCTGATCTGATCTGATCTGATCTAATCCGATCTGGGGGCCATGGGAAAGGGCAGTGCGCAATGAGTCGGGATTTTATTGGAGCACCGGCATCACGATCAATTTGGCAACTCAACTCAATGATCTGGCCGTAGATCGAAGCGAGCAGATTGATTAATTGGCTACTTTGTTGCGATCATTGATCAATTTGCAGCCTTTAACCTTACAATAGAAATTCATTGAATTATTGGCTAATGGATATAACATAAATCTGCAACTATAATCCTTTTCTATGAATATGAAATTGTGTACTTGGTGAATATTTGGGTTACAATGTAGTTCTAACTTTTACCAGAACTTATGGTTGTAGAGATCGTTCATATGTTTATAATTTAATAAAGCACCCACTACTTTTCTATTGTTAAACTAAGTTTAACGAGAATTATTTGTAGTTTTCATAAAGTAAAGGCACATGCTCGTCTCAGTAAAGTGATCATTAAAGGGTAGTTAGATACCATTTACCTATGCTACATCATTATTATTATACCATTATCATTTAACCATTTCATCCAGAACTCAATTTGCAAATGCAAAACCAGGTTATTTTACAAAGTTTAAACTCTACATCTATGAGCAATACCTTAGTGAAATCATCTCGAAAGATTTCAAACGCTTTAAACAATAGAGGTTCTTTACATTCGCATTAAAGCGTAAAACAATATTGCCCAAATAAATGAATACTCGTAAACTGGGTGGGTTTTATATTATATTTGTATTCCCAGAAATTTCTAGGCTGATTTCCCTTTCCATTGTCTGCGTTCTCCCATCGAAAGTGATAACTTTAGCCCACAGGTGATTTTCTATAGCCCAAATATCGCACAATCTCCAACTCTTAAGTGGTCATAAAAACTCGAAAAGTCACCGGGGAGCGAGAATCGCTCTGGTTCCCTCGCTAAAATCCTGACCTACGAGACCCCGTCCTATTCTTCTTCTTTTTCTCCGCCTTCTTCTTCTTCATTTCTCATTCGACGACGATCGTAAACCCGATTCTCCGCGGTTCCATGTGAAGAGTTCTTGGTAATTCTCGCCTCGGCTTACTTAGCACTCTGTATACTCGATTCTTGATTGCACTCACCATTGCTGGTAGATGATTTCTCGGGATAGAGATGTGGATAGATAGACCAGCCTCCTCCTCTACTCGCTGAAGGTCGAACTCCTCTCCGGCGATTGATCTGGTTCTAAACCCCGGCGAGATCAGGTAAACCCGCTGGCTACCTGAAATTCCTTTGAATTTCGCTTGAGATTGGTTAACTAAACACTCGACACTCTGCGGCACTCGAACAAAAACGAAACAAAAAATCTGATTGTGATTTTGGCAACTCAACTTTTGCACTCAAAAATTTCACTTTTATCACCGAATCGCCAGGGATGCTGCACACATATACATGTATAATTTGATGTATTTTATATCTCCGACTGGATCTCCCGATCTCCCATTCAAAAAAACCGCCAACGAACGTACACAAAGTATCTGAGCATCTGAGTATCTGAATATTTGAGCACCAGAGTATCTTGTAGCTGCAAACTCGAACTGCACATGCGCGCAGGCGCCCACGAACTGAGCGCTGGCCGTGGAAAATGCGGCAGGTAAGGCCGCACTGCCAACTGCGGTTGGCCGATCGGAGATCGGGAGAGAAAGAGAGAGAGGGAGAGAGAGTGGGCGCTCCGGAAAGAGAGATCCGATTGAGATTTGGCGGGAGAGAGCGGGATCGTGACGTACTGCCACTGCGACTGCTACTGCGACTACGTGAGCGGCATCCGCTCAAAGGCCACATGCAAAATGTTGCAAATATCTGTGACAACGACTGCGGCGTCAAAAGGAGGCACTTCGTCCACTCTCGGCCCTGCTCCGCGGTTCGGGAGGCACTGGGGTCACCATCTGGACCCTGGGCTCTTGGCTCTGGGATTTGAGATTTGGGTCTGGGCCCAATGGAACGTGCCTGGGGGCACGGCTTCCTTGCAACACACTGCGATCTAAGTCTTACCTTAACAAAAATCTTGAATAGATTGGAATAATCACAGTCCCTAAATATAATATGTGGGTTGATTTCAATAGTGATATATTCGCAATGTTACAGTTCCTAATTTGTATATGTATAAGTGCATGGTTTTTGTGTTTTTAGCTACAGTTCAAAACTCAAAGAACTCCCAAATAAAGTTTAATGTTCGTAGACCGCAAACTATTCAATTTCATCACTACCTAAATTCAGCAAGTAATATTTAAGCTTTTGCAATATATCTTAAAAGTATGAAAACAGATCTTTAACAGCGTTACTGAGTGAAAACCTACTTTAATTCAATTGTATAGCAAGGATAAAATATGATTAAATAAAGAAAGCAATTAGGTAAACTAGTAAGGAAAATAGAACAGCTCAGCAAGTACTACAAATATGAAATAAGCAATGGAAAACCAGCAAGGTTCAAGGCATTGAAAATAAGACCAAAGGTGTTATCACCTCAAAAAACAAAACAAAAGTAAAGAAAATAGTCTAGTCTCTGTGCGAGTTTCAGTTACGAAAAATGAGTTTAATAATGGGCATATTCGGTGACCCCTTTTGTCATAATAAATTTCAGATACACACAAGTCATGCGAGTCAAGGAGTAGGTCTCTAAAACTGATATGCTACCGATGATTATGTCAATCTGATTGCTTAAGTGTGCCTGGCTGACTCTAGTGTGCCAATTCCCTTTCATCTGGGAAGTTTGCTGAAGATTTCCTCAATTACGGGGAGTCTTGGCACATTAGCAGATCGATGGATTGCTAGAAATGGCCATTCCAACTGCCCGTTACAACGCTTACATCGCTTACATCGCTAACACTCGCTTAAGAGTTGACAATTTTCTCAATTTCCAAATCATGATTACCCGCTCATGATGGCAGTTACTCAACTGCAGCTCGCTTTTGGCCGGGCTTTTACTAGGAAGCTGCTGCCACACATAATCTTAATGGGCCTGCGGTGCAGAGAAGATCGCATAATCGTACAACATTTAAATGTTGATCTTGACTGGCAGAGAGTGAGTCTGCCCAAAATGAGATAAAAGATATAATAGCACCGAAAAAACAACTCAACAAGAAAACGCATAAAACGTGTAAATGTGCAAATGTGCAAATGACATAACGAGTACGCGTCTGCGCTGGCATTCAAATAAAGATACAATTGTATCTGCCCATTTATCTCGGGTGTCCCCACCCAAAAGCCAAATCCCCCAGCCAAAAAATAAAAACAAAAAAAAAAAACGAAACCCAAATGTTCGCACGCAAATGTTTGTCGGTGCGGTGCGTCAATTGTTCCTCAAGTTTGCACAAATGAAAGTGGTCAACAAGAGCGTTCCACTGTTCGAGATGCAGGATGGGTATCAGATACTGTGCGGTGACCCCGATACCATGCCCCTATCTACACTGCGAAAAGTAAGAGTGCAGCCAGTCAACATTTGCCGAGTCAATTGTGCAAGGCGAACCGCTGTGACTTCGCCGACAATATTTACTTGCTTATACATATATGTACTAGCTAAATATAATAGCAGCCTGTTCATTTTTCCCACCATCGAGTTGAACTTAAGATGACCCGCAGCAAAAGTTTCCTATTTTAAAGTATGATATTCTAAATTCTGCGCTAAATTCCGAAGTTTAAATAAAGCAAATTAAATAATAAGTAGTATGCCTCCCTCCTTTAAATTGTTCAAATATTTAGGCAAAACTTGTTTTAATTTGCCGAGGATCTTGCTTAAAACACAAATATATATTTTTAATTACAATTTTCTTCATTACTTCATGGTGGTGTTCCCCAACATTTTCTTTCCGTGTTCGCAAACTCAGTTAACTACTCATTTGCCTATGATCGTTTAGGGCCAAATGGCAAGAGCTTGTGTGCCAAATGGCACTATGCACGTATCCAGGCTTTTATGATTGCGATTTCAAAGGAGAGGGTTTGGAGAGGGGGCTGGGGAGGAGCTGTAGTCGTACGTGCCTGGACTACTGCCTCCGACCAGCGAATTTGGCCAGACTCTGGGCTGCTTCAATTGTCGCCGCCGAAAAGAGGCATTTTAACGAGCTACGCGCATGCGCAATTGTCCAACCAAGCGGCGTCGTCGTCGTCGATGCTCCGCGTCCATCCGCCACTTTTTATGCAACTGCTCCGGGCAGCGAATCCGAACCGATCCAAACCGATCCAAAAACCGAGCTCCATTGCCACGGCGATTGCGATGGCGCCCGGTGAGAGACTTTCACTCATTTGGGAATCCGAGTCCATCGGTTTGCGGCGGTAACATGCGCATTTATCGCGTTTCATTGCAAACCCCACCCACTGCCCTCCCCCCTACATGATGATGATCAGCTCTTGACCCGTGCTCCGCCATGCGGAAGTTAACGCGCCGCACCACCACCCACTGACCAAGAGTCGAACCAACCACTGACCGAGCCACACGGCGATCCACCGTCCAGTCACCAAGTCGCCAAAGACACGGAGCTACCAGATAACTCGGGTATTTTCATTCATTATCGCCGTGAAGAGCACGGCACGTGATTGAATGCCAGTTTCACGGCGGGGACAAGGGAACTACAAATGATATGTTGCTTATTACGTGGATTTATGGAACTAGCAGAAACTCAAATGGGCTAAACACAAGTAGATATGCACAAGGACCTTACGGAACCAAAAATGGAAAAGGATTTAATTAAAATCTTTTAAAGAGGGTATGTTAAAGATACTTATGAATAGCAACGAATCATAAATAAATTAAATTAGAAAACGAAAATATAATTACTATAGTATATATCTACTAGGACATTAAAAAATTACTTAGCCTATTTCCAGATAGTCTACATATTTTTGCTATAACTTGTTGCAGGTCAACTGAAGTTTCATAAATATATCATATACATAAGTAAAGTGGAATTATACTCTACATTTCCTGGGTTTTCTGGTTCATTTATTTAACAAAAACAACTAAATAGATTATTAACATTAATCAAATCATAAAAGGTATTTTCCCTTTTAAATAGCAATTATTTATATTCATTTGACACCGATTAGATAATATTCGAGGAACTCTCGCTTGATTAAAAAGCCTCAACTATTCTTTATTACTTTTCATTAAATAATGAACATGAAATTCAAAACAAAATACCATACAAACTGAACTGAACAATAAATTCAAAACAGGGAAACAATAACTTCTTCATAGTAAATTTCATCAATCAACGACAATTTAGTTTAGTACAGGTCAAGATTAATCAGCACAATTTAGATAAGATATGGTTCCAGGAACTGAAATTATTATTTTTCAATTATGATAACCGAAATACAGACTATTACCACAAAATAAAGCCAGCAAAATATAACAATTAAAAGTTATTTAATTTAATTCTAGTGGTAAGTCCCTGCATTAAATCTACAAACGCCAGTTGCAGAAGAGAGTCTTTTGTGAAAGATGAATGAAAGTAGCAAAGATTAGATAATGTTCCGGAAAATTTCCCTGCTGAAGTTCAATGGATGATACCCGAAACAACGAAAACGAGAGAGCTCGCTATAGCGTAGCTTCCGACTATCAGATACCCGGGTTGCGGGGTGCATATAAAGGTCCTTCTGCCTGTTACTTATGTACTTTTCAACGAATGTAGTATATTAAATAAAGATGTTAATTAATTTAAAAAAAAAATATCCTTTTACTCGAGGAGTAAACGGGTATAACAACCTACTTATCCGAAAAATAAGAAGTATTTCCTGAATGTCGTGACTTGAAGCCCGACACTGTAAAAGTTGTGGTTTGTGATCACGAAATCGATTTGGCGACATCTTTGCGAGGCTAATTTGTCACTCGGGAGTTGGTCAAATGGGAATCGTTAGTGACAGGCGATAAGATAGTGGAGGCCCAATGGGATCCATTCTTATCTATATGATGGATAATGCGAATGGAATTGAAATTGAATTCGAAATTGGCGTCACTCGTCACTCGCAGCCACTTGACAACCCATCAAGATGCCAGATACGATTTCCAATAAATTAATAATAATTAAACTAGAATTTATTCACTCCAAAAAAAAAAAAGGCTAATCACACGTGAAAAAAAAATAATGTACTGAAGTAAATAAAAGCTAGAGCTCTAATAAATGGTTTGGCTAACGCAGCGATTGCTTTTATTGCTCCGCTTGGTTTTCAGCACACCACCAATTCATCGGGCACACCATCATCCGTTCTCGACAGGATTCCCCATTACTTTGGGGCAGTGCAGTCATAAGCTGTGGAGCAAACGCTGTTGAAGGGATCGAACTGCATCTCGCCAGGACACTTCTTGGTGTAGGACTTCAGCTCGTCGCCATCGGCGTAGCTGCAGACGATGAAGTGTGTGCAGCTCTCCGTTGGGAACAATCCGGTGGTGGCGCACACGTTGTCCACCTCGGTGGTTCCCGCGTCAGTGTTGGTGGTCACGTCGCCGCTATCGGTGGTCTCGGTGCTGGGCTCATCGGTACTGGTCTCACCGGTTGCCGGCTCGTCGGTCGAAGGCTCGTCGGTTACGGGTTCATCAGTAGCTGGCTTATCTGTGGTGCCAGGAGCATCGGTGGTGCCAGGAGCATCGGTGGTTCCGGGAGCATCCGTGGCTGGTTTTTCGGTGGTTCCAGGAGCATCAGTAGCTGGTTTCTCGGTGGTGCCAGGAGCATCGGTAGCTGGTTTCTCGGTGGTTCCAGGAGCATCGGTAGCTGGTTTCTCGGTGGTTCCAGGAGCATCGGTAGCTGGTTTCTCAGTGGTTCCAGGAGCCTCAGTGGTTTGTGCCTCGGTGGTTGCAGGAGCCTCAGTGGTTTGTGCCTCGGTGGTGGCAGGAGCCTCAGTGGCTGGTTTCTCGGTGGTGGCAGGAGCCTCGGTGGCTGGTTTCTCTGTGGTGGCAGGAGCCTCGGTGGCTGGTTTCTCTGTGGTGGAAGCAGCCGTAGTGCTCTCGTCCAGGTTGTTCGGCGGAATGGTGGGGTTCTCGATGTTGCTATCGTCACGAGCCTCAAACGCGGAAATGGACTGGACGCATTGGGCCATCGAGGAGCTGAAGACCAGGCCAGCGGGGCAGCGCAGGTGGCGCATGGTGTAGCCACCGTAGCCGGTGGACTGGCAGGCATAGAAATTGGGTGTGTTATCCCCTAAAGCGAAGTAGCCGCTGCTGCGGCACAGGGATTTGGCCTGGATCGTGGAAGGAGCCAGGATGAGGGCCAGGCCCAACAGCATCGTTAGCTTGAACATCTTGTTCGGGAGTTTCGTTTTTCGGCACTTGATTCGACGGACTAACTGGCTGGACAATCGGAACGGCTCTTTTATAGCCAGGCCCATTAAGTGACGGTGGCAATCATCGAGATGGCCAGCGATTAGCTGATAAAGACAGAATTCGTAGGTATCGTGTATGTCGATAGTGGTGGCCAAAAGTCTGGCCCGGTGACTAAGCTTCAGATAAGGGATCATTATAAATTGCAGCCCGGTCATATCTCCACTCGTCCTCGAGGAAACCTATCTCTTCCGTAGTGAAAATTCCCCATTTTGGGTTCCCTTCAAGCTCGTTAACTCGTAAACAAAGTGTGAAAACCTCTTCAAATTAAGTGGTAACTTCTTAACATTTCTACAGCGAAAAGTTCCTATGCTATTTTATTGTAAAAAATATGTATCTAAAATATTTATACAACTTTTCTCTATTTTTTGTAAGATATATTTTAAATATATATTTAAGATATATAATCTTAGACTGGAGTATTTGTTCACCTTACCACGTTATCCTCTGCATTTACAACTTAAGTGTCTGAAAAACAAAGCCATTAGTTGAGATAAAGATAGTTAGTGGAAAGTAGTAGGAACACAAATAAAAAAGGTTATCAGAAGTCGCTATCTCTTAAAAGATTTCACACCTGTTCCAACCTCGAAAACTGTGACCTTATAAGAAGGTCATGGTTTTCTATTTTAAATATGACTAAAAATGACTATATGAATAAAAATGGATACTAAAGATGACTCTCCAAATATTGAACACCAAACATATAATTTCAAATATTTATTCACACCACAAAACAAAAAAAAAATAGCTATACAAAACAAGAAAAGATAATTTCACTAGACTAGAGCAAGGGACCAACATAGATGGAAGAGTTTATCTAAAGAAAAGGAGCTCGAAGCTCGAAGCTCGTAGCTGGGAGGCAGTTACTCCTCGGACTCGGCGCTCTCGATGGATTTGCCCTTGGCCTCGGCCTTGGCCTTGTCCTTCTCGGCCTTCGCCTGCTGCTTGGCCAGCTCCTTGGCCGCCTTCTTGGCGGCCTTCTCCTCCAGCTTCTGCTGCTTCTTGGCCAGCTTCTCCTGCTCCTTCTGGGCCTTCAGGCGCAGCTTGGCCTCGGCCTTGTACAGCTTCAGCTCCCGCTTGATGGCAGCCAGGTCGCTGATCTCGTTCGCCTCCTGTCCGGGCACGATCTGTGTCCAGTCGTAGCGCCAGCATCCGCCAAACAGTGGCTCGAACCTCTGGCCGCTGGAGCAGCGCACGATGAACTTGTGGAAGCCGCCCTGCAAACTGGCCACGCAGTTGTAGTAGTAGGTCTCATCCAGTCCGGCGAATCTGCCCACGGCCAGGCACTGGAAGCCCTCCTCCTGGCACTCGGCCAAGTCCCTCACGCATCTGCCCAGGCTCGGCGAGAAGACGGTCAGTTCCGGGCAGATGAGCTCGATGTCCTGCAGCTGTCGCAGCAAGGGATTCAACAGGCAGCTGTGGTAACGCCTGCAGTCGCCACTGATGTGTGGAAACAGTCCAGCCGTCTGGCACTTGAAAGTGGGCGGCGTGGGTGCAATGGTGGTATCTGCCGGCGTGGAAGGACTGGTGCTCTCGGGTTCCGCTGGAGAGGAAGAGCTGGAGCTCTCTGGCTCTGCAGGAGCGGAAGAGGTTTCTTCGGGTGCGGTAGTGGTCTCTTCAGATGCGGAAGTGGTCTCCTCGGGTGCGGAAGTGGTTTCTTCGGGTGCAGAAGAGCTGGCCTCGGGAGCGGAAGTGGTTACCTCGGGAGCGGCAGAGCTCTCCTGGTCGGCTGGTGAAGATTCCGGCACAGCAGTGGTGCTCTCTACATCGCCAGAGGCGTCCGTGGAGGTCTCTTCTTCGGAAAGGGTGGTTTCCTCATCGCCAGCAGTAGTTTCCTCACTCGGTATGGTGGTGTCCGCCTCCGTGGTCAGTTCCCAGCCACCGGATCCGCTGCTCTCCTCGCTTGCCTGAATGGTGGTGGTGGTGGCATCGCTCCAGAGCTCCGCCTGGCCCACATCCTGGGATGGCGCCGAACCGTCGCCGCTGAGCGCCAGGATGCCGCAGGACTTGGTCAGCAGCTGCAAGTTAGCAAATGGTCAGGTATCGGCCTAATCCTCGGCTCAACTTGGGTCCACCGGTGAAACTTACCAAGGCGGCGCAGAACAGCAGGACTGTGGATAGCTTCGAGATTCGCCGGCCCGTCATCTTGCGAACCGTAAAAGTGGTCTGTGTGGTTTCTCTAGGAGATGTGGTCGTTGTCATCGTCGCCAGTGGCTAACGTCGGTCGATCGTTGTGTGAGCTGCTGGCCGAGAATACGGCCGATTATATAGCTGGCCAATCCGTCGGGGATGCTGTGATTGCGTTCCTTATCGGGCTTAGCACCTCGCACCTCCTCGGTATCTGTATCTGTGGCTGTGTCCGTATCTGTATCTGTATCTGTATCTGTATCTGAATCTGGCAGATAGACAGGCAGCCAGATACGCTCGTACGTCCGTATATGGTGCAAATAAAATAGCTGCCTGTTTTTCACCCCACTCTGACGTCGCTGGAGGGTCTTTGGGGTTGCAAAATACAGTTGTAAACCCGCACCACACCCGCACCACCCCCCGCGGATGTGAAACGGAAGTGTGTAAAGATAAGTCCGGTAAATCTGGGGGGAGGTCAAGCGGGCGGCTTGGCAGCTCCAGATAAACGTGTTTGTCCCGTCTTCCCTTTCCGTCGTCGCTACTGTTTCTACTGTTCTATCTAATGGCGCCGATCTTTCCAGAGGAGAATCATAACATTGGGAGTGACGCATCTCAAATCTGCGAGCCATCGTGACATTCGATCTTCACGTTGCTGTGCAACTCAACAGGTTTTTCGTTGGAAAGGATCATTTCAAGTTTGTTTGCGTTTATTTATATTTGTAGTACCAGAACGTACCAGACAAACGGAAATCCCATAGGGTAGTAAAAATGCATTTGTAGTGCAAACAACAGACAAACCGAAAAACCAGAAGGTAGTTGAAGTAGTAGAAAGTGGGCTTTGGTACAATAACTGATTATTTTATGACGGAAATTCTTAAAAAAAAGGTCCATGGCCAAAAATAAATGCTAGGAATACTGGAAACACATTTTATTACATTTTATAAAAATGTAGTGGCTATCTAAACAAATCGGTAACATTTAAAGAACTTTTACCATTCTTATTGTTAAACAAAACCCTTAAAATTGACTTCAATTAAACAATTGCATACTTTTCGGCTCGCCTTATGTAAAAGTCGCGTAAAGTGTAAAATGTAAGGTGTCGAAATGTCAACTTCGATTTGTTCTCAAAAAGTCCTTTTTTTTTTTTTTTTTTTATTTATTAAGTGAAGAATCCGTACATCATAATATTGTATCTTAACATCACAGGGGAGAAATATTCTAGGGGTAACCAAACACTATATACAAATTAGTGAAGTAGGAGCATATATACATAGCAGTTTTTACTGCTGTCCAAATGTCTTGGCAAAGCCTTGCCTTTTGAGTCGTCTCAGAGGTCGAGCGGGGATAAGACGTCTTGCAAGAAGGCTGCTATGACTCTGTAGTCTGTCACTGTATCGACTTGTGTGTCTCCCAATTTGTTCCTCAACTGTGTAGAGATTGAGGTCCTTATGGAGTGTAGAGTTCCGTACGTACCAGGGGCAGTTGGTTATTTGTCGCAGTGCTCGATTTTGCATCACCTGGATTCGTTTGTAATTTGATTTGGCTGCGATTCCCCAAATCTGGATCCCGTATAACCAGATCGGTAGGATACAGTGCGCATACACAGCTCTTTTGCATCTCAGCGAGAGGGTGTTCCTTCTGTTCATGAGCCATCTCAGTTGTTGTGATCTGCGACCACATTTCTTTACTGCATTTTTGAGATGCGGCCCAAAGGTGAGGCGTTTATCCAGTGTTATACCTAGATATGTTGCTTGCAGCGGCTGGTCTAGTGTAACTCCTTCTAGCTGGAGTGGGGGTGTTTTTTTGATGAGCGTTTTCAATGTGAAACATAGATTTGTGGTTTTCGTTGCATTTATTTTTAGATTCCACCGTTTACACCAGGCTGCCAGAGCATTAATGTATTCTTGCAGTCCTTTCGCTGCCTCTCTGCTGTCCCCAGAGTTATACACCACTGCGATGTCATCTGCATAGGTTGCCATAAGAGCCTTGTAGGGTGCTTCCATGTGAACGAAGTTCGGGCAAGGGATATCTGCAGTGTACAAGGAGTATAGAAGTGGTCCAAGGACGCTGCCCTGTGGGACTCCAGCTCTCATTGGATATACGGAAGAGTAGTTATTCCTCACTGTGATTTTAAATTCTCGTCCCTCTAGATATGACTTTAAAATACAGAAGTAGGGCGCAGGAAGCATGGTCTTTATCTTGCATAATAATCCAACATGCCATACTTTGTCGAAGGCAGCCTATAATATAAATATAATAGCCTATGATATAAATATAACAGCCTATAATATAAATATAATAGACTATGATATAAATATAACAGCCTATAATATAAATATAATAGCCTATGATATAAATAACAGCCTATAATATAAATATAATAGCCTACATTATAAATAAGTAGCCTGCATATTCACTTATACCTGAGTTCACCACTGTCTTAACCTAATCATAATACAATAACTTAATTACATAAAACATAATCATTGCAAACTTAATCGTATAAAACTTATCATATAAGATATTTTTAATAATAATAATATAACATAATATAATAATATAACATAATATAACATAATATAATAATATAACATAATATAATAATAAAAATAATATAACATAATATAATAATATAACATAATATAATAATATAACATAATATAATAATATAAATAATATAATAATATAACATAATATAATAATATAACATAATATAATAATATAACATAATATAATAATATAACATAATATAATAATATAACATAATATAATAATATAACATAATATAATAATATAACATAATATAATAATATAATAATATAATAATATAATAATATAATAATATAATAATATAATAATATAATAATATAATAATATAATAATATAATAATATAATAATATAATAATATAATAATATAATAATATAATAATATAATAATATAATAATATAATAATATAATAATATAATAATATAATAATATAATAATATAATAATATAATAATATACCTCCTAAGTGTGGAACATACCTGGTCAGGTCCATGGTGCACTGCATCCAGATCGACGACGGGATGTCCACATGGCCTCTGGAACCACTATCACACACACAGACACACAAACTACTACTATTACTAACACACTTAAATTTCCGGTCGACTGATCTACGATCTGCCAGAGCGGCTATCCCATGAGGATTGAGTCAGAACTGATTGGGAATTATAAGTATTGGTGGACGAAATTTGTTTTTACATTTAATTAATTATGTAAAATTATGTCAAGTATGTCAATTACATTGTATACAACATATGTTTTGATATGTTTTATGTATAGCGTTGAATGTTACCTATGTTTCAATGTTGCAAATTCATTGTTGCACATTCAGTGTTGCAAATTCAATGTTGCAAATTCAATGTTGCTAATTCAATGTTGCAAATTCAATGTAGCTTATTCAATGATGCAAATTCAATGTTGCAAATTCAAAAAGTCCTAACTTTTAAATGTTTCAGTAAGTAAATTCAAGAAAAAATTTTAACGATATATTTATATTACAAAACCTATAGCATTATTTTAGGTTGCCAATATAAAAGTAAACTGATGTAACGTGCTACAGCAAACACTCTTAAGGAAAACTTCATAATATAAAATTCATTTATATTTATTTAAATTCTACAAATTTTTACATCTTATCTTAGAAAATTCAAAGTAGTCAACAAAGAAATATGAACCAAAATATTCATATTCGTGCAATTGCAATAACTAAAGCATTTGTTTGCCAATTTGTAAGAGTACGCTCTTCTGAGTATTCACTGTAGTTACATGTAAAGTTATTGAATCAAGAGAAACTGAGAGCAGAGAACGACGTGTAAACAAAACTAAGGCGATCGAATGGCACGCCTTGAAATAGAGTATCTACACTTAGAAAAGTTCGATAAGATAGCTACTTAGAGACAAATGCATAAAATACGAGTATCTAATGCAACATATTAGTGTTTGATAAAAATAAAACTCATACATACTTTTACCAGATGGACATTTAAATAGAAAATGGATCTTATCTCGTTGTGTCAATGCCTGTTTTTCTAAGTGTGCAGCAACGTAAACAACTAGAACGCGCGTTTTGCAAAGACATACGTTTGTTGGCATGGACGTAGAAGTATTACCAGCCTGACTAGGTCACTAAATTTTATATGATTTATTAAAGAAAATATTTAAGATATACCAAGATTTATCCTTTTAAGGATTTGCCCAGAAACTTTACTTGCGCTTTTGATTTAGGATTGGTATTGAAAAGGAAATATTGTGATCTGAAATCTATATTTTTAGTTAAATCTAGTAAAATCCTGTGATGGCCCCCTTTGCTACGGCCCCCTTTGGCTACGCCCCTGTGTAATGGAAAGATCGACGTCGGCAGCGACGCCGACTGCGACGCAAAACCGAGTTAACGACGATTTGGAAATCGTTCTTCAAGAGCATTTCCAATTGGGCGTTTCCAGTGTGAAGACCAATTCGAATTTTTCGCGTGTTTTTCGTCGAACTGTTTGTTGTTGGTTGGGCTAGTGTCAGCCGATTTTCTCCAGTTAGTAAACACCTGTTTTTTTTTGCTGTGCTAATCTGAAGATTTGAACAAAAAGTGCTCATAAATTAGCCAATAACGTTCCTTCGATCGGTATGTATTGCGGCCACTAATCTTCACAAAATAACAAAAATGGAAAAAACATCTAACAATCTAACGAAATGGAACCCAATTTAAGCATAAGCAGCTCGAATTCTGAACTTGTTTTTCGCATTTCGCTATTAGCATATACCTATAACACATATGTATACATAATATACTGAAAACATATTCAAAAACTTGCCGGACCACGAAGCCAAACTGATAATGAGATGGCATTGAAGGTGGGGGGGCGGTTTCGAAGGGGGGCCGTACGGACAGCAGCTGGGGGCTTCAACTATTATGTCAAAAAAAATAAATAAAAATAACACAAAATACATCTATAAAAATTCTTAATCAGCGCCAACTGAAAGAGTGTGTGCGAGAGCGAGAGGGCGCGCGGTGCAGAGGGAGATAGCGCGTGTTACAAAATATTAATTGAATTGAATTCGATTGAAGGTCTGTAAAGCAAAACGCTCCACGTTTGTGTGTTTCAATGGGCATTTCTCACAGAAAGCCCAGTAGAATTTAACGTACAAGTTTTTTATCATTTATAAACGGGCAATAGAAATACTTGAAATCGGTACATAGATGCTATTAATTCACTTTCCTCGAAGATAGCACAGATAATGCCCGCGATCTGTTTACGTTATATGAAGACACATGCCTCGAAGATAAAGCTAAAGGCAGAGGCCTCTATAATTTACAAATAGAAAACAGCTTCCGCTTTTGATTTGCAGCGGTGACAGTTTTCTAAATGCGTATTACTTTACAAAGTATCTGGCATTTGCTGGCGAATATTAACTAGTACTTGTGGAAACTCTGAAAGTTAAAAGGGAAAGCAGCAGTAGTGTGCTTATTTTGAGTTTAATTTGTGTAAATCTGGTACTTTACGCATTTCTTACAAGCACAAATACATGAGGGAGGTGTTTATGCTAGCACGAGATACTCAACTTAGTAGATTGAATTCCATTTATGAAAATCTTGTACTTTATTTGCTTTTCACAAGCTCAGATACATTAGAGAGGTGTTTATGCTAGCACGAGATACTCAACCTACTAGATACCAGATACATATATCAAATCGAATTGGAAGAAGTGCGTCGAGTGTTTGCCAAATTATCGCGGAAAAAAACGAAACGGGCCCCCTTGATTGTGACCTTCGCCGCTTCCTAATCTCTTCTCCTCGGAGGGGGGTGGCCCCATTTATTTTGGGGCTGAAACTGTTGGAGGGAAAACATAGGCGTATAAAAAACCGGGTGGTGCCAATATGCGATCCATCGTAAAGCCATCGTAATCTCCCCTGGCCGTCGCAGCCTTGACTGATAAATGATAACGCGCTCCCACATAGATGATAAGGCCATTGGTGGCACTAGTGCACTTGGATACAGCGTCTTGTCCAGGATCGCTTTGCTTTCGAGTGGGGCAGCGATAAGAGTGGGAGTCGCCAACGCGATTAGGGTATTCTTTCTAGGGTAGATCTAGATAGTCGTGGGTAGCCGATCTGCACGTGGCCACCATTCATAATCTGTACTCCAAATGTGCCACTGCTTCGTTTCCAGGTGATAAGCTGCCAGCAAGATGAGTCCGCCGCAACTTTTGAGCAAGGACTCCCCAGACATTGAGGTAAGTCCGCTGTCCTGATTCCTGATTGTCCTGATTGTCCTGATTGATATTGAAAACACTTTGGTACTTCGCAGGACCTGCTGTCGCTGAATCCGCGCGTGAAGACGCAGTGCTCCGTGGTGCCCACCAAGCAGACGAAGGAGAACAAGAAGCACTGGAAGCGGAATGCGGACCACGCCGCTCCGCCGTGCACCACACTGGCCAACGACTTCTCGGACATCAAGCACACCACATTGTCGGAGCGCGGTGCCCTGGAGGAGGCGGCCAGGTGTCTGAAGTGCGCGGATGCGCCGTGCCAGAAGTCCTGCCCCACGCAGCTGGACATCAAGAGCTTCATCACGAGCATTGCCAATAAGAATTTCTACGGCGCCGCCAAGGCGATCTTCTCGGACAATCCGCTGGGCCTGACCTGCGGCATGGTCTGTCCCACCAGCGATCTCTGCGTGGGCGGATGCAATTTGCAGGCCTCCGAGGCGGGTCCAATTAACATTGGTGGCCTCCAGCAGTTCGCCACCGAGGTGTTCAAGAAGATGGGCGTCAGGCAGCGGCGGACACCGCAGGCGGAGGCCAATCCGCTGTCCCAAAAGATCGCCCTCGTGGGCGGCGGACCGGCATCGCTGTCGTGCGCCACCTTCCTGGCCCGTCTGGGCTATCGCGATGTGACCATCTACGAGCGGAGAAGCTATCTGGGTGGCCTGAGTGCCGCCGAGATACCCCAGTATCGTCTGCCCATCGATGCGGTTAACTTCGAGATCGATTTGGTTCGCGATCTGGGCGTACGCATCGAAACGGGTCGCTCGCTGGGCACCAAGGATCTGACCGTCCAGGGACTCCTGTCCGCCGGCCATGATGCCGTCTTCGTGGGCATTGGCCTGCCGGAACCGAAGCTGAATCCCATCTTCGCTGGCCTCCAGCCCAGCAATGGCTTCTACACCTCGAAGAACTTCCTGCCCCTGGTGTCGGATGGCTCCAAGCCGGGCTTGTGCGCCTGCAAGGCAGCCGCCGGTTTGCCCAAGCTCCATGGCAATGTCATCGTGCTGGGTGCCGGAGATACGGCCTTCGATTGCGCCACCTCGGCGCTGAGATGCGGCGCCCGCCGGGTGTTCGTCGTCTTCCGGAAGGGATCCTCCGGCATTCGTGCTGTGCCCGAAGAGGTGGAGCTGGCGCGTGACGAACGATGCGAATTGCTGCCGTACCTGAGTCCACGCAAAGTGATCGTCAAGGATGGCCTGATCACCGCCATGGAGTTCTGTCGCACGGAGCAGGACGAGAACGATAAGTGGGTGGAGGATGAGGAGCAGACGCAGCGCTTGAAGGCCAACTTTGTGATCTCCGCCTTTGGATCTGGACTGGAGGACCAGGATGTCAAGGCGGCACTGGCGCCGCTGCAATTCCGCGGCGAATTGCCCGTGGTGGATAGGGTCACAATGCAGAGCAGTGTGCCACAGGTGTTCCTCGGCGGCGATCTTGCCGGAGTGGCCAACACCACGGTGGAGTCGGTCAATGACGGCAAGGTGGCCGCCTGGAGCATTCACTGTCAACTGCAGGGTTTGCCACTGGACACACCGGCTGCACTGCCGCTCTTCTACACGGACATCGATGCCGTGGACATATCGGTGGAGATGTGCGGCATCCGGTTCGAGAATCCCTTTGGCCTGGCCTCCGCACCGCCCACCACCAGCACGGCCATGATACGGCGCGCCTTCGAGCAGGGCTGGGGCTTTGTGGTGACCAAGACCTTCGGTCTGGACAAGGACCTGGTCACAAATGTCTCGCCGCGCATCGTCAGGGGCACCACGTCGGGCTACAAGTATGGACCGCAGCAGGGCTGCTTCCTGAACATCGAGCTCATCTCGGAGAAGCGGGCCGAGTACTGGCTGAAATCGATTGGAGAACTGAAGCGTGACTTTCCCGAGAAGATCGTGATTGCCAGCATTATGTGCAGCTTCAACGAGGCCGACTGGACGGAGCTGGCCATCAAGGCGGAGCAGTCGGGCGCCGATGCCCTCGAGCTGAATCTATCGTGTCCCCACGGCATGGGCGAGCGGGGAATGGGCTTGGCCTGCGGCCAGGATCCCGAGCTGGTGGAGCAGATCTCTCGCTGGGTGCGCAAGGCGGTCAAGCTGCCCTTCTTCATCAAACTGACGCCAAACATCACGGACATCGTTTCCATTGCGGCGGCCGCGCAGCGTGGAGGAGCCGATGGCGGTTCTGCCATCAACACCGTTCAGGGACTGATGGGCCTCAAGGCGGACTCCACCGCCTGGCCGGCAATTGGCAAGGAGCAGCGCACCACCTATGGCGGCGTCTCCGGCAACGCCACGCGTCCGATGGCTCTGAAGGCCATCTCCGATATTGCCAATCGTGTGCCGGGATTCCCCATTCTCGGCATCGGTGGCATCGATTCCGGCGAGGTTGCGCTGCAGTTCATTCAGGCGGGCGCCACTGTTCTGCAGATCTGCTCATCCGTGCAGAACCAGGACTTCACCGTCATCGAGGACTACTGCACGGCACTGAAGGCTCTGCTCTACCTGAAGGCCAATCCGCCACCAGTCGACGGTCCCTTCTGGGATGGCCAGTCGCCACCCACTCCGGTCCACCAGAGGGGCAAGCCCGTTGTCCGCTTGACCGGCGAGGGCAAAGCCACGCTGGGATTCTTTGGTCGCTACCAGCAGCAGCGGGACATCAAGATGGCCGAGCTGCGCAGCCAGCAGGGACCTCTTTGGGATGCCGAGCAGGTGAAGGGCACTCCTCCGGCGGCGAATGGAGCACCCAGGCCGGCGCCGAGAATCAAGGATGTCATCGGAGCGGCGCTGGACAAGATCGGATCATACAACAAGCTGGATAACAAACAGCAGAAGGTGGCCCTAATCGATGATGTGAGTTCTGCGTTAACCTCAAAGTATGCCAAATTCCAATTACAGTCTTGTCTTCCAGGACATGTGCATAAACTGCGGAAAGTGCTATATGACGTGCGCCGATTCCGGTTACCAGGCCATCGAGTTCGACAAGGACACCCACATTCCGCACGTGAACAACGATTGCACGGGCTGCACACTCTGCGTCTCCGTGTGTCCCATCATCGACTGCATCACGTGGGTTACTCAATGGCAACTGCATCATTTCCTGGTTAACTAACTTCGTCATCTTTTCGTATATTTCCAGCATGGTGCCCAAGAAGATACCGCACGTGATCAAGAGAGGAGTCGAGGAGAAGACCTTCTACACCCACGCGCTCAGCCAGTGCCAGTAAAAGTCCCTAGTTCTACGCGAAATACTGATAGTAAATTCCACCTATGTAATTCAATTAAATACAAAACATGTTTCAAAAGCAACTTATGGCGCCTTTAATGCGTTTTTTTCTGGAAAAACATAGAAAGACGTCGCAGAGAATGGAACGATGTTCTTTTAATATGTATTATATCACTGAAAACAAATCCAAGTATTTTATAACCGATTTGATTTGAAATTCGTATTTAAAATTTGCGCGCAAATCAAGCTTTTTCTCACCTTTATCGATATATCTGTCTTCCTATCGAAATTTTAAAAATTCAAATTATTGGCCACTTTTCTCATCCCTAGCAAAGGCGATACTATCGACGGCGATCAGCTGTTCGACGATATCAAAAAGTTTAGAAAAACCGAAAAACGGAACTGCGTAGAAATCAAGTAGCAGCTGTGCTCCCAAAAAAACATTTGAATAGACGATAGCTACTAACTGAAAACAAAATTCCACGTAGGATTCGAAAGCCACAGGAAATCCGGCATTATTCGAACGCGCTCGCAGAGCACAGCGCTCCAAATCCAGCCAAGGTGAGCATCATTGTCGCATTGCATCGCATTCAAAATAGCACTGATTGCCAGCGGATTCTACGCATTTGCAGAAAAGCCTATGATATAATAATGTCACGATCTCTGAGTCGCGTACTGGGCACCGTCTGTGCACCAACCCTGTCCATTTCACATCCCGGTAATCGGGGACCCAATAGACTGAACGGCCTGCTGCGCGCCAAGGTGGCCACCACGGCCATCATCCCAGTGGCTGAATACTCCAAGCGAAATGGTCCACCGTCGGATGCCGGCGAATCCTTCAAGACCGTCTCCAAGTCGCGGGATCTCGACGGCGACGATGAGCTGAATAGTTTGGAGAGCGAACCTAACTGGGAACTGACTGCCGCACGAAGCAATCGCTTCTATCTGCCCAATGCCACTGGACCCGCCTGGCAGGGCGACACGACCACCGTCGGCCTGCTCGAGCCGCTGGGCCAGCTGGTCAACTTCCTCAAGGAGGCCAACACGGACAAGTCGCGTCTGGAGTTCACCTGCTGCCAGTGTCCCATGCTCATCCGCGAGTCGCTCGTGGAGCTCTTTCCGGTGCGCGTCGTCGCGCAGCGGGACTCATCCATTACTATGCTCGTACTCAGCTATGAAGGAGACATCGAAATGGGCGCCGCCAAGGTGAGAAATTAGTTTTATTCACGCATCCGGACATTAGCGGGAAATCACACTGTGGTGTAATCGTTTGGGGAATGACCTCGTTATTGCCTTGATTATTTGCTTATTTAAAATCAAACCAGTTTCTCGCGTTGAAAGCTAGGTGGTTGACCTTCCTCATGATGGCACAGGATTGGGGCCCAATTTTAAATAAGACATAAACCATTTAAAACCATTTGTGGACTTTCGTAATATAATTAGCTGTATTTATAGCATTGTTCAAGGAACCTAATAACTTAGATTTAGGTAGAAATCCTAGGAGCTTTGCCAATTTCATATAAAATATTGCATGCGAGAATATGAGAATCAGAAAACAGAAAACTTAGTGGTTAGAATTCGCCTATTATCTACACAAAAGTACACCTAAAAGATACCATATACATAACTAATGACAACTCCATTTGCAGTTTGTGCTGGCAGCGCGGGACATGTGCGATCGCTTGCTGTCGCTGGGCTACTGGGCGGACTTCCTGAATCCGTTTAGCGGCCGGCCGTACTTTATGCCGCGGGACGGCGCCTATCTATACAAGCAGGACCACCGCTTCCGTGGTCTAAACATGCGGCTGTCGCAACAGAACCATTGCACAGTGATTGCAGCTGAGAAGAACGACAGCACCCGCTTCTCGGGCACCATCTACTGCACAGCGCCGAATCACTATGACCAGCTGGTGGAGCTGCTGGTGCCACCGCCGCACAAGGTGGCCCAATGACGCAAATGGCAGCGGATGGTCGCCGAAGTGAATGCCATTGGAGTTTAGAGTCCAATAATGAAGTCGTAGCCTTTTTAGTGATGATGACTGTGTTAACTGTTTAGGTTTTCTGTTCCGACACTGTATATAGACGACAAAGCTTGTGTTATATATGCTGCGAAATATAATCGATAAGAATGTTAAGAGCTTGTTTCCCTAGACCACGGCCATCTGTTGGCAGTGCCGCTCGATCTCCTTTAGACGATTAATCAGTGACTGCAGCTCCTCGGCGTTGCAGACAAACTCAACGATGGTCACCCGCTCGCCGCTGCTTTGCCGGAAGTTGCCCAGATTGATGTGGAAGCTGGCCACGCCTGTGCTGCAGTCCGAGGTGGAGGACTTGACGTCGCACACGATGCGCCACTGGATGTCCGTGATGTGCGGAAAGCTATGGCCTATCTGCAGTTGGCGGAGAATCAAATCCTTGCGGCTGTCCTCGTAAACACGACTTAGCTCGTCCACGGCGGCTGGGTCCACGTTAAGTTGCTCCAGCTGCTGGCGCAGTTGATGACCATCCCAGCCGTGCTTGGTGGCCAGGGCGTAGAGGGTGACCACTGCGTACTCGCTCTGCTTGGCGCAGGCGGCATTGCTGGCATAGAGCTCGGGCACGGGAGCAATGGCTGTGGGGGAGTACATATGGATTAGATCATGGGCTACACGGACTCTCAACTTTTAACTCACTGGCATCTGGATGGAGCGTTAATTTCAAGGAATTTGCAATGAGCAGTTTGGTAAGTGGCAGAGAAATGATGGCACCCAGGTTCTTTAAGCCGGCCACCACAGTCGGAGAAATCAGTCCAGTTTCCTCGGTGTCTGTATTCAGGGCGGAGGAACTTCCTGGCGACGCATCCATGTGTGATTGTTAAAATCCCTTGGCGATTTATTAAAACAAAAGCTATATTTATTAAATTGAACCGGTTGTAAACAAGAAATGCGCTTAACAGCACGCAAACGGTCTTAACAGCAGCTTTTCAGCAATGTTACTGTTAGGGCAGTGCGCCCTCGCTACTGTTGGAAAAAAAGGGCCAGCTTATGTCTATATTAAAGATATGTCTGTAAAGATCTTAAGAAAGTTTAGCTGCTGATGTAAAATAAATACTGATATAAATAAAATGGAATCAACAGATAATGATTAATTGTGCTCAAATACTTTGCTTGAATTTAAATATTCCCTTATTGAAAACTTGAAATGTTGTTTACAGCTAGCTACTTAACAGAAAAGAACCGGAACCAGTTTGGCGAGCCATGTTAACTGAACCTCTGACGTATAATTTATTGATCCAAATGCACTATTTACTATTTACAACACCAAGGACTGCCACTACACCCTGTAGAAGCACTCCCTGGCCTGTGGCTCGCAATTGTCGTACGGTTTCAGCATGGCATCACCGCGAGCCACCTTGCCGCTGGCATCGATCTCGTCCAGCTCCGAATCGGGCACACAGGCGCACTGGAAACTCTTGTTGCCGCGACTGTACAGCTTGCGGGGATAGCCGATCCAGGAGCGCTCCTTGCCGTCGCCGCTGGTCGTGGTGCACCAGACGCGTGTGCCGCGCTCCTCGTTCCATTCAATATTGCAGCCGGGATACCGGGCACGCAGCTCCTCCACCTGTCGCTTGGCATCGCGCGCCTGCTCCAGCAGCTCCAGGAACTTGTGATGATAGGTGGTCAGTGCGCCCTTCTCATTGTAGAAGCGCCCAATTAACCGTCCCTTGTAGTCGTAGTCTTTTTGGTAGAAGTCCCGCCACCCGGCCAATCCAATGAGGTCGTCTGGCTTTAGCGTCAACACATCGTCAGACGTTTCCGGATTGTACGACTCAAAGTCGCCGGAAATGAAGGACACGGAGGCGTCGCGTCCCACGAAGAAGTTGTAGCTGCAGCCGGATCCGTAATGCTTGATGCCGCGGCTCACATCGAAGACGGAACCAAGGAGAGCCAAGTAAAGGGGACGACCCTCCTCGCCATTGAATTTGGCCAGCTCGGCCGGCGTGAAGAGTGTGCCGACTTCGTCGCCAGCTTGGAATGCCAGGGGAATGCCCGCATCCTGGCCAGCTTGGTCTAGGTAGTTGTCCGTTTGGCGACGCAGGAATTGCCTTATCTCTGTGTGGTAAATGCCGCCCAAAACGGCCGCCACAACAAAAAGAAACTGCAATTTGAACAGGTGTCGCAGCAATCCGAACATCTTGCCGTTTCACAGTGCGGAACCGAAACTGGTTCCACTTGAAATTGACCAAGACCAAATTTAAGGTGACCATGCTGATTAAAAAAAACGGGAAACCGGTTTGAAATTAAACATTTCGGATTCCTAATTGGCGTGCAAATGCACACCCTTAATAATTTAATTTGTTCGATTAATTCAGGTATTTATTAATACTTTTTTTTTAGTTCTCTCTTAAGTGTTCTTTCCTAAGTGCTCAAAGAAACAAAGAAGCTCAAAGAAACCCAAGCAACTCAAAGAAAGCACTCAAACTCAAAGAAAACAAAAAAAAAATAACATTTGGCATAGAATATCCATAATATTTATTTGCAGAATCCAGGAGAATCCATTTTTGATCACCTAGCGACGACGGGAGACGCAGGCATCGATGTGGCTGTTGACCTCCTGGAGACCGAGCACCGCCTGCGAGGATGCGGAGTGGGTGCACACATTGCCATCGGCGAAGACGGCCGGGATGCGTTCGCTGGTCGACTGGCGGATGGTCTTGATGGAGGAGCGCGCACTGACCAGATAGACGGTGGCCTGGACATAGAACTTGGCCATGCAGGTCTGCTTCAGCACGGAGTTCTTGTACGAGTTGCACTTGTTGTAGGTGGTGCCCAGGTTATAGCCTCCATAGACCAGCTGCTGGGTGGCGGCACTCACATCGGAGGCGATTTCGGCGGATGTGTGGGCAGCCACAACGCCGCAGGCGTGCAGTTCCTCATGGGCGGCGTTCACAATGCGGGTGATCTCCTCATCCTCGGCGGCCACGCACTCGGGACTCTGTTCGCGACGCGACTCCACCTGGTCGACGGCTGCCTCCAACTCCTGCTGTGGCTCCAGGACAATCTGATCGTACTGCTGCACCAGTGCCTGGCCGGTCGTCTTGCCAATGTCAGTCATCTCATCCACCACGCTGCGCACCTGGGCGTCCAGCTGGGCGGGCATGTCCAGAGGTTGGGCCCATCCACTGGCCACGAAAAGGGTCAGGATAATGGCTACGGCGGCTTGCTTCATGGTTGATACTATTGCTTCTGCTGATACGTTTGCTACTGCTAATGGGAAATGTCAACAGAAATCGTATTTATACCCCCGGCATTCAGGAATAGATTATTCGCAGACGATTCAGATTAGCCAATAATCTGGATTGGTGGCCATAAATTCATTGTAGCTGTTGTAAATCACTCACGCCTTGGTTGGATTAGTGAACTTTACATTCGGACGCCATTCATAGAGTTCGCAAATTTGGATTTTGATTAAAATTGTCCCGATCACAAAAAAGAACATCCAAAGAATTTTGTTGATATAAAACCAAAAGCATTGGATATAATAAAGTGATCCTTTCATACATATCATATTCGACTAATTTATTTATTTGGTAACAGAAATTCAACTAAAGTCCAACCATATAACGAAATTAACAAATCCATCACAAAACCGGGAACTGGGAACACCCACGAAAGCAAACAACATAAGCGCATGTGTGTCTAACGTCTCAAGTGATTCCATAGATTGGATTGCCACTGTTTTTTGTTCCTGACTTCGCAATGACTTTTAATCGAGGGCATGGGCATGGCCATAAATTATATGACATTATCTTCTATAATTAAGGCACTATTTAGATGCTTCGATTGGTGCGATTTTCAAGTGGCGAATCCAGTAATAGATGTTTCTTATCGCCCAACGCAATATAATATAATTTGCGATCTTATCGACGGACTCCCCCTCTTTTCAGCCCAATCTTTTTTTCTCTCTCTCTCTGTGGAGTCTTAGGGTAAAAAGTCAGACGGAAATTATTCCGATTAAAGTAAGCCAAATAATGGGAAATATACCAATTGACCGATAAAAAAGACTCTTGAATATATTTTAATTAACTGGGGGCACCGATATGGCAATCTGCATGCGCACCAGGTGAGTCCACCACCCATATAAAAGGTAACTCCGCAGCGAGATCACGGCTAAAACCATTAAAAACCAACAATGAGGAGTATTATTTTGGTCTTGGCACTCGCTTTGGCGGCTGTGAGTAGAAAATCGAGTGTATACTATGTAAAATACAACTATAATATTAGGGCTGAAAAATAATAGAATTCACTTAAAATGACTGACCAACAGTGCGTATGTGTGATATCTGATAAAACCTTATCATTTAAATATACATATATCTTCGCTTGGAACATATTTTAGAAGTAGTGAATTTAATTCTTATCGACAATTTTGAATGCCAAAAATAGAATTACGAAAAAATGAATAGTTGCCAGGAAAAGTTGTAGCAGTTGGTCAACAGTGCGTATGATTAATGTGACTTATGTTTGGAATTTACACACATTTACCACTAGATAAAAAATTACAAATTAAATGAATGAAAATGTGCAAGAATAATGAGTAATTATTGCTATCCATTGGATATGATTTTCAGGTCTCAGCCCTGCAACTGGAGGCGCCGGTTGAGCAGGATGTTTCCCTGCAGGAGCTGACCAAGAAGCTGGGTCTCGAACTGAACCTGGACTTCGACTTGAACCTGGGCTTCAATCTGGAGGAGGAGCTGTTCGAGGAGGGCAACGTGGACGTGGACGAGTTCTCCGTCCTGGACAGCATAGTGCGCCTGCTCATCGCCGAATCGAAGGCACTGGCCAAGGACATCATCCTGCTGACGGAGCGCCAGCTGCTGAAGATCTTCCTGTGGCCGATTAGGGAGCTGGAGAAGCTGGCGGACGACATCGAGCAGCGGGCATTGGATGTGGGAGACTGTGCTATCAATGTGACCACCAGTTCCGCCGAATTGGTGACGTCCACCACTCTGGACTTCCTGGGCTGCGCACGCAATGCCGCCCTCACGTCGATCAATCTGGTGCTGGACACCAAGAAGGCGGTACTCCAACTGACCGTCGACGGCTATCAGCTGTACCAACTGAGGAAGGAATGCCAGGGCTACAAGGACAACAGCATCCGCAAGAAGACATGCAAGACCAAGCTCAGCGTGAAGAGCTTGCTGTACATCGCCAATGGACAGGCTTCGCTGCGTCACCTGATCGGGCTCCGCAAGAGCGTTCCCGCCGTGGCCACCGATGCGACCAGCTGCATCAACAAGTCCACGGAGAACGCCATCCGCGTATTCGATGAGCTCAACGCCGCCATCGATGCCTGTGCCGCCATTTTTTAAGTGAAGAAAATTGACATTGCCAATTGATATTGATTAAAATGTGAAATGCATGCAACTTGGTTTGTTTTGGTTTTTGAGTTATTACTTTTATTTAAATTTGGTTTCATTATCGTTCATCTTTTTTAAATACAATAAATAAACATTTAAACTATTTAGTGGTATGTATATATATGTATATATATAAATCGTTTGTTTTTTTGTTAAATATTTTAAATAAGTGTATATATATTGTATTTCATGGGGTCTTCGCCATTTCCATTCGTTCTTCGCTCATCAACTCTTGCCTCGATTACATACATAATTGTTCTCGTTCTTCGTATTCCGCACCAAAACTTCTGCATATTCGGAATTTTGGTTTTTAGTTTTTAAAGAAACTTGGTTTGTTTTGGTTTGGTTTGTTATATAAGTAAATTGCTGTGTTCGGGCTTGCGGTCTTCAAATGTCTCCTATATATTTGTATATATAAATATATATGTATACATATATATGTATATATATACTATATATTCACATATATATCGTACTATATACCACACACACTTGCGTGTAAGTAAAAGTAGCTTGTTGCATAAATACTAATGTATAAATTGTCGTTTTTTGGTTTATATTCTCTACTCAAGTATGATCCCACATACAAATACAACTAGGTTTTGCATGTACTGGTATATCTGTATATGTATATGTGTATGTGTGTGTGTTGGTGTGTTGTTGTGTGAGTGTCGGCTGTACATATGTAGAATGTATGTACCATTATCAATAATTAGTTAAACTGTAGCTAGTATATGTATTTGCCATATGTTGCTCAACAACTTCTTGTACCTCCCACATTTTACGATTATTTTATTGGAGTTTTTCCTTTTCATTTTCGATTGCAGTTTTCTCGTGATTTTCAATTATATATGTATGTTTGTTGTTTTTTTTTTTTTTTTTCTCATTAGTCACAGATGTTTTTAGGCGCGCTTGTATGCTTTAATGAATTCAGCGTGTGTTGTATATTATTAATAATTCAATTTTATATGGTAGAAAATAAAATATAAGTAAAAGGCAATTTCTTAGTATATTTCAATTTTTGTTAGTTTTTCTTCTGAAAAAATTTGTGCTTAATTTTGTAGAGATTTTATTTCATTGCCCGCATTCTATTCGTTTAAAACAAAAAAAAATGTTAAGATATTTTTTAGTTTAGGTTTTCGTGTGTTTTTTTTTATTTGTTTAATTTTTATAATGTATAATATTTAGTTCAATAAATTCGTTACGACACATGGACTAAGACACAGCAAAAAATATTCATGCTTAATTTAGATTCAGTTTGTGTGTTTTTTTTTTGTTTTTTCCTATTTTTGTATTTTTCGTATCCATCTCCCATTTGATTTGGTATAGTTGGTAGATCGTTTCGCGGTATTATGGTTTCAATTGCATACTATTCTTCACTTTTCGCGTCCTAAATGCGCTTGTAAATATTTGTCAATAATAAATGATGAAACAGCTTAAGAACTCGAGTTTTGTTTTTTTTTTTAATGTCTCTTATTTTGTTTTGCGAATATTTTGCAAGACACCTACCAGTATGTACCTAGTTTACTGCCAGCTTCCAAATTTGTTGTTATTTTCGAAATTCATTGCTTTTTTGGGGCTAAACGTTCAACGGTTTTACGCTCACTGATAACATCCAATTGGTAGTTGGTAATCGTTAATTGGTAATCGGTAATTGGTAATTGGTAATTGGTAATCGGTATCGGTAATTTATAGATAATTTCGTATGCTCCGTATTCTCGTATGCGGTATTCGGTTTTGATATGTTCGCTTCAAATGCGTGTCATGAAAATACATTTGCTTTGCTGATTCTGCAATACAACTCCGTTTAATAAAAATATACAGTAGAACCAGGCTACTACATAAGTACATAGTTAATTTGTTATCTATATGTATGTCGTCTGTTGACTAAATTGGGCAAATACTTTTATTTATATTTGAATTTGTCATTGGGCGTTGTGATTCCGTATTCGTTCGTTAGTGCAAAAACTTCATTTTCGAAACTGCATTTCATCTTCGATTTCCCATATCCATTTTCTACCGTTTTGGTTTTTCTTTTTTTCAATATTATTATTACAATAGTGTGGCCAAAGCTTATTGTCGGAAGCGTTATGCATTTTAGGTTTAGTTTTCATCATTTATTCGGTTTTCGAGCTTTTTTTTTATGTTTTGTAAAAATATTTTCGTTACTCGTCAATTTCGTGTTGGAATAATGAGACTTTCAAATGAGATGGGAAAAACTTAAACGCAAAATGTAAATGTTTTCGAGATTTTGTGGTTTTTGGAAAACATGGTAAGGCTATTTTCGTAGTGTTGTTTGCTGTCATTTCTACTCCACTTTGAGTTATTTGCGTCTTGAAAAATGAATATTTCATTTTGGTTCTTTGCTTACATTAGTCACTAATATTTATATTTGTTGTATATATTTTTTCTTTGATAAATGTATATAAATTTTTTGTTCTGGTTTTCTTTTGGCGTAACTTTGTGTGAGCTGTGATTTTTTTTTTTTTGTTTTCTTTTTTTTTGGTTTTTTTAAATCTGCCCATTCTTGCTTTTTCGTAAAGAAAATGTTTAAAAAAATGTTTAACAAACAGTTCAATAGGCTTTACACGAAAAATGATGTGGCATTTACTTATACGTTATATAAATCAATTGTAAAATATATATATTCATATACTCGCTTGTTTGATCTATGTTAGTTTTGTTGTATAATTAAATATTGCATTTGGTTTCGTTGAACGTCTGGACAATTTTTCATCTTCGCCGATTCGTCGATTTTTGTTTTTGGTTTTCCCCCGATTTTGCATCTACTTAGTGACATAAAGTTACAACTAGTAATAGTATATAGCTGTACGTATTTAAATATGAGTGTTTCATTTCCTTTCTTCATATTCTTCTCCTTTGTTTCTGTTCCTTGTGTCGTGATTTTTGGCCCAAGGACTCGGGGTTTTGTTGCCCTGCTAAGTATGCTACAGAAATGTTCGAATAAACGAATAAGGATCGAATACAAATATTCACTCGCCTATAAACCATTTATCATAATATCTTTTGTTGTTCTAGTTTGTTTCTATCCCTTTGACGAAAACCATTCCTTGCTTTTGTTTTATATAATTTACAAAAATTTTGATTTCAGTACCTGATTGCAATTGGTTTTTTCGTTTTTCGTTTATAGTTTTTTTTTTTTTTGTCTTTTTATTTTTCTTTTTGGTTTTTGGTTTTGCTTAAAAAAAATACAGACACTTGTAATTGTTGTTGTTGTTGTTGTTGCTTGCTTTAGACATAATTTGAGATACAATTCATATGTATACATATAGGTATATATTTTGTTCTAGTTTCATATTTAGGCCATAATTTGTGTTTTGGTTTGAATACGAAAACGCTTTCAAAAATTCTACAGGACATCGTAACTTTCTCCCTTCGCCGCTTGCTTGTTGTAAACTTTAATATGTAAATACACACAATTAGCTATGTTTATGTTTAAATATTTGGTTTCCGCTACACTAACGCTTTTGGAACCCAATGAGCAAAAGTATCTAAGACATAACCTGCGTTCTGGAAAATTGTTTCGCATTTCTACATCCGTTTTAGCACTACAATACAATTGGTTTCGGTTATTGTTGCTTTGTAAATATAGTCGATATATGTGTATAATTATGATCATTGGTTACAAGTACAAGACATTAAAGGAGGGCACACGAATCGAATTTGCTAACAATTGTTATTCCTATTTTCTCAGAGTGTATAAGGGTTCAAAGTGCGACCGAGTTGGCTGAGATCGAAGTGAAGAATTTGGGAATTGGTCTAATTTGTTAGCCCTTTTTGTTCGTTCACAACCATGTAAAGAAGTTGGAGGGGAAGCGAGAGGACCAAGATAAAAGGTCCTTAAAAGCCAAACGAAAAAAGCCTCTACGGGTGCTACACTCGAAAAAATCAACCCAGAATGGAATAATTCAAAAGTGTAGTTTCCTTTCTTAAGAATTGAATACACAAAAATCCTACTTAACAATGACATTCAAACAATTTGACTTTAGATTCTAGGACGCCGTAGCTGTGCTGATTTTTTAAAAAGTTTTTCGAGTGTGTAAAGAGCTAATAAAAAATGTTTCGAAACTATTTGGAAACCGATATAATTTTCCAATAATTCGTATATCCCCGCAATTCGTGAACTATTCGCTGAATATAAAGGAGAAGATTGGAAGTATGGGCTTTATACTTTTGTGGATTTCTGGCAAGGATTCTCTAGATGTGTGTGTGTTGTCGAGTGTAAGTGTGTGTTGATTGAGTTCTTGAATTTTATTGCTGTTTACGATTAAAGTAGTATCTTGATTCTAGATTCTCGATTCTGTCAATTGTTATTGCTTGTGTAATTGTAATTGGTAATTTGTAATTGGTAATTAGTAATTTGTAATTTGTAATTGTAATTGTTTCGCTCCCATTAATTTTCTTCGTTAAATTAAGAATGAAAACTCAAGCTTTTGTTCTCAAGGTTCAGGTAATCAATTTCTAGTCTTATCTGTTGCACTGAGTAGTCTGCGATTTTCCTCATTTTCATTTGCAATTTCAAGTTCATGTTCTTGTTCTTGTTGTTATACTCTTTGAAGGTATGTATACATATATAGGCATATGTGCGGGTGTATATATAATTTGTCAAATTTGTTACGTCATTAGTTGGATATAATAATTGGAACTATAAATATACATAAGTACGCTTTCGTTCGTGTCAAAATGAGAACTCAGAACGATCAACAGATGATAATGGAACCCAGATTCGGTTCGATGCTTATAGATAATGTCTTGAGTTGAGTTTGTAGTTGGTAGTTGTTGGTAGTTCGAGTTGAATTGCTGCAAACTATAGGATAAGTTTAGGGTCTATAAGTACCGTAGGTTGTAGTATTAGATTCAGTTGCAGTTTCCAAGTTTAGTAAGTTTAGGTAAATTTGTGGCTGGATGAAACAGGTTGTTCTGCGTGAGTTGAATAGGTTTTTGCTTAGGTTGTTTAGCTTATTTTGGAGTTGTCAAAAGGATAACTTTCAATAGCTTTCCCATCTTATTGTAGTTTGTCAATGTTTTTCGGTTTTTTAGTTTTTTGGTTTTTTTTTCCTTTTGGCTGCTGCAGTGCTAAAGTTAACTCTTAAGTTTTCCGTTTTTATCATCGAAGCTTTGATTTACGTCTCAATTGCTTTTGGTTTTACTATAGTTTTGGTCAAGCGGTTTCGATCAATTGTTTCTATCATTTTGTTGTTTGCTTAATTGATTCAAAGGGAAGACATAACATTCTAGAAAAAGGTTCCTAACTGATTTCGGTTTCTCGTATCCTCGTAAATATATATAAGTGTATATTGTATATATTTTGTTCTGAGTATAATTTAAAGCATTCTTATGTAGTTAAGTATATATATATATATTTTTTTTTTTTACGCGTTTTCTCCCATTTTTTTTTCTTGATGTGTAAATATCAATAAACGTTTTCTACAATAAGACATTACATATTTCTTGGTGCCACTATATTATATAGTCATACGTATGTATATATATAAATATCCAAGTGAGTGGGTGTGTGTGTGAAGCTGGCCGAAGGACCCCCACCTCCCACCTCCCTGCTCCTTCGTCCTTCGACCTAGGCAGAAAGTATTCCCCATTCGAAGAGGGGTGTGTTCGATAATTACTGGGCGAGTGTTTGGAGGGTGCTAAAGTGCCTGTGTCTGTGTCTGTGCCTTAGGAGCTTGTTTAGGAGCCCTATGTTTAGAAACTTTTGTACCAGGCCTTCGAAGACTCGAAAACTCGAAATTTCGAAATCTCGAACTCGTTTGAACGAACCCTTGGGAAAGGACTTTAAACATTTTCGTGTAAAAAGCACAACGAAACAAATGTTTGTTCTACCCACATTCTGCTTGCATATTGTGTTTTCTTTTTGTTGTTGTTTTAGGAATGACACGCCCTTAACTTACATATCCATATATACTATAATATACTATAATATATTTTCATATATAATTTGTTTGTATTAGTTTTTATAAGACAACATTCAAACACTTAAGATGCTTCATCGAGTTAATAAATATTTTTTTTCTTGTTTTTTTTTGTTCGTTTTGTTATTTTATCGTTTGTTAAAATATCAAAAGTGGATGGAATTATGTGATTCTAGTTATTACACGCACTATTTATGTATATATATATACATATATATAAGTTATATATATATATGTCGTTCCTTGATAATACAATTCATTTGTCATGCTGCCTGAAAAAATTCGGACCAAATTTCGGTTTTTTTGGGGATCTTGAAGTTTTTCACGTGCTTGTTAAATATACAAAAATATCTGTAGATACCTTTTGCCGTAAAATGGTGTGTAGATATAATTGTTAAATGAAACCATTTTTGCAAAAAAGTTACAAAATCAGGATTTCTCTTTGGGAGGATGGCTGAGTGCTAAAAATTCAATTGAATATAGTTCATTCGCTTCATGGCACAATATTCAATAAAATATTGTCAGCTCGAAAATGGATATTCGATTAAGATGAAGATTGCTGGCAGAGTGTTCACGTAATTCGAATCGAAATCGAAATCAGAATCCAAATCAATGCTTCAGAGTTATCAATCGTATGAGTTTCGATTAAGGTACTGTTACTATTTAGAATGCTATCTTTGTTCTTATAATGCTTTATTGTATAATTGGTTCAAAAGTTCGCTCAGTGTAGGCATATGTGTGTTCCTTACTCCTTATTCCATTGCTGTGGGGAAATCGGGGTCACCAAACGCAGGAATCGGGGTCACAAGCAGTTCTCGTTTCAAAGAACTCCAAACACATTGAATTTCAACTATTTTGAATTAATGAAACAAAAAAAAAAGGATATGTCGTTGGTTTTTTTCGGGGGTTTGCTTGGATTTCGAGGTCACCAAACTAATTCTAGCAATTTTCGTATCTAGTTTTTAACTATCGTAATAAAATTGCTCAAACTTTTGACTAATTTTGGAAAAAAGCGCCCAAATAACTCATTGAAAGCAACATAAAGATATGTCTAAGGTTTTCGGGGTGTACGGCTCAACAAATGAATATTGTCAATATTTGTTTTACTATCCTCGTTCGCTTCTCAAAACTTGTATAATATTTGTAAACGCTAAATTGTATATTTTATAAATTATTCAATACGTACATACATATATGTAAAGCATATCAAAGCAAAACACACACACACACGCACATCAAAAATAGTTGTGAGAAATGGGGGCTTCCAAAATCAAATAAATTAGTTATATCATCGATCTAAGACTATCACAGGCGGGAGGGGGCTGGGTTCTATCCGAAGGGTTGATGGACTGTCGTATGTAAATCTGATCTCGGGGACATACTCGTATATGGGGTGCTGTCACAGGGTATATATCATGTCTACCATATCCGAATATACACATATGTATCTGAGTTGTGTTCGAGTTAGAGTTTGAGTTGAGTTTGAGTACGAGTTTGAGTTTGAGTTTGAGTTTGAGTTGAGTGTGTGGCATGCAAGAGTTCTTACTTATCGTTCGTTAAATAGTCTGCCGTTTGCGAGTAAAATGGTAAAAGGTGTAAAAAGCCTAAGGAGTACAGTCAGCAAAAATGGTATAAGTTGGTTTCTGTAGTTCACATAGTAATAAGTATGTAAATAGTTTAAATCTGCGCCTTCCCGTTCGCTAAATACTATATATATATATATATATATGTATATATGTATGTGTATATTATTAAGTGTGTAAAGTTTGCCTAACACAAATCAGAGTCGATTGAAAAGGTCACAAGGGTCAGATGTGGATAGACGAACAGTTAGCTTGGTTCTAGAGGAACATTTACATATGCTTTTGCTTTATCTTTGCCTTTGTTTAATTAAATCGCATTAATCATTATTGGTGTTTGCCCTTAACCCTTGTGCTACAAACTAAACGCTGCCCTACAAAAGAAACGAAGATACAAATACACACGTCTCTTGTAAATTTGTTTAAATCATTTGTGTTTTGGTGTTGTCCTTGGTTTCGCTTTCCTTACGCTTCCATTTCAATTTCCGTTTCCGGTTTTCTTCCGTTTCTTTGTTTTTTGGTAAAATTCCATTTGTTCGAGTTGCAATATACACAGTGGCTACATTTTTGGCGCCCACTGTCCATATGAAATATATATGTGTATATATATTCGCTTAGTAAATTTTAAGTTAATTCAATTTTTACTTCTGAGGCAGCTTTTTTAGTGTTTTGTTTGTTTTTCGGTCGTCCGTTCTCAAAGGAAATTCAAAAATCCTTTTTGAATAGTACTGAGTAAACATATATCGCTTCGAACCGCTCGAAAAAATGTTTGCTGTGCCTTAAGTTTGCTCATTTCTTACATCGTTTCTTATTTTGTTTTTTTTTTTTTTGTTCGTTTTTGTTTTTTATTGTATTGCACTCTGTATGTTTTTAGTTTCATTAAAATGCCCAACAATTGTATTTTGTTATCGCTTTGGTTGCTTAAAGGGAGATTGTTTTGTTTGGTTTGTTATGCTTTCGTTTTTAACTATACAACATCAAAAATAACTCACATAAAATTCATTCAACATCTTATCGTTTAGGCTAATTTACACATGTATATGTCATGTATATATCATGTATATAAGGTGTATATAATTCATAAAACATTCTAATGGTAATATGTTTGTAAGTTTTGCGTTTCCTTCGTCGTCGAACTGCTGGAAAACCGTGTTTTACATTTTCATATTTCATACCCTTCATACATCTCATACTTTTCATCGATTCATACTTTTCATCAATTGATTTTCATCAAGATCCGTAGTCGTAGTCCTATATAGGTAGTATACAGCTGCGAAAAAAAAAATAGCACCACTTGCCCAGTAAAACTTTGAATAAGTCTCCTATCTACAATTTTGGGTTTAAAAGGATCTGAAATACCTTTTTAGAAAGGTTAAACAATTCACTTTTTAGAAAATAAAAAAAAATCACAATTGTTCTATGAATTCTTAACTTATTTAAGGAACTTTATGAAAAATGACAAAAAAGGGCGAAAAAAATAATAGCACCACTTCATAAAAAATGCTTTAAACATAAAATATAAACTTAACAGTAACAAATTCATTAATAACAAGTGATTGTATATTAAAACTACGCCGATCCCATTAATTTAGTATTTGGTAGTGTATCCTTTATTAGCAATAACAGCTGCGCAACGCTTTGGCATGGAGTCAACCAGGTCCTGGCACCGTTTTGGGGTTATATTGCTCCAGGACTCCTTAATCACGGTCCATAGGCTTTCGTTATTAGTTGGCTTAAAAGCTGCAACTGCCTTTTTAATATCCGACCAAAGGTTTTCGATGGGATTGAGGTCTGGCGACTGCGCAGGCCACTCCAGAACATGAACTGATTTATTTTGGAACCATTCCTTGGCTTTCCTGCTGGTATGCTTGGGGTCATTGTCTTGTTGGAAGACCCATTTTAGCGGCATATCATATTCAGCAAAGGGTAGCATCACCGTCTCCAAAATATCCACATACACATGCTGATCCATTATGGTTTTTATCCAAGGTATTGGCCCAACTCCATAGTAAGAAAAACATGCCCATACCATTACACTGGATCCGCCGTGTTTAATTGCTTCTACTGTGTCCTTTGGCTTATATTCGGTGTTCCTAGGGCGCCTTACATTCAATCAAGATCCATTGCCACCAAAAAAAACCACCTTGCTCTCATTTGACAATAAAAAGTTTGTCCATCTTTCGCATGGCCAATTTAAATGTTCCTTGACGAACTTAATGCGCTTGGGTATGTGTCTCCCATTTATAAAAAGGACCTTTCCTTGGACTACAGCCTTTTAAACCATGTTCCCTTAGACATGTGTGAACTGTTTGCACTGTTGCCGATATGTTGAGATCCTTTTTCAGTTCGGTAGGAGCTTTAAATGGATCCTTCTTGCTCTCGGGCACTAGCCTTTTGAAGAGATGGGTGGCCCAATGATTGTTTTTTCCCACGTTTTTCGGGATTCTCGTTGTAGGTGATTACATTTCCTATAATTTTGTTTGAGCATTGAAGGATTTGGCCAATATTTCTAAAAGATTTTCCTTCAGAAATGAGTTTTTTGATCAAGTCAAGTTTTTCTTCAGTACAGTGCTTTCCACGTCCCATTTTAATGATTTTTTTAAGGAAATTTTTTAAAAATCGTTTTCGAAATAATAGAACAAGTGTCAAGTTTCATAACCACATGCTTTTTACCAAAGCAATCCTTCGATTATTATTGATTATTTGAAAAAACCGATAGTGGTGCTATTTTTGTTTTCGCCTCATTTTAGACCTTGCCGCCCAAAAAAAATTATAAAAAATGAAGGTATGAACAATTCAAATTTTTTTTTTCATTTTTGGATGGGAAAAATATCTAGCATTATGCGAAAAATCAGTATTTGGTTCTATCGGTACCTTAACCTTAATTTATTTGATCGATAACAAAAAAAGGTATGGTGGTGCTATTATTTTTTTCGCAACTGTATGTATAAATATCGTTATTCGTAATCGTTATCGTACTCGTAATCGTAATGCAATACAATAAGTTGACTGTATATTTGGTGCCCAAAAATATTGTTGTGTTCCTGCACTCGACCCCAAAAATGCTTCCCTCTATTTTTCTGCACACTCTGCTTAGCTTACAAAATATCTGCTTATGGATTACAAATCGTATCTGGTTTTTGCTTTTCGACTTTTCCACTATTCATTTTACATTGTTTAATTCGCATTATTCATTCGCAATCGCATTCGCATTTGCATTTGCATTTTTGTTTAAAGTCATTTGACAACACAGGGAATTTGTTCGTTTTTTTAGGTTTATTGGGTTTGCATTGCGTTTGCTTGAAATGTCGATTATTTGTTCTCTATAGGAATGGGGACTGGATATAAACTATGCGTATTTTGTATTTGGATTGGGTTGCTAGCACACCTCGTTCTTTGGTTTCTTCCTTACATCGTTGTCTGATTTATCTGTCTTAGTGGTGTGGCAAAGTTTCTTGCAGTGTAGCTCGCTCCGATCTGGATTCTCCTGCCATCTAAATTGGTATCTATACACTAATATATATACTCGTATGTTACTTAAAAATTTGCCAAGGCGCGGAAAAGTTTTCGGTTTCTATTGGTTTTTTTTTTTTGTTTTTGTTTTGGTCATATCTTAATTCGAATATACATGTATATATATATAATTTGTTATTATTATCGAGCTATGTATAATTATGTTGTTTATTGTTAATTGTGTAAATTTTGTTTTCCATAATATTCGCTACACATAAAAATGTTGGTTTCATTTGCTTTTTTCTTCGGCTTCTCGAACGCCTCCGTAGTTCTGCACTTTTTTTTTGAACAACCCCAGAGACAATTTATTTGAATCGGCATTACTTGCTATGTTATTATTGCTCTATGGTTCTAAGACTAGTACTTATATCGGATATATCGGTATACCCGTATATCGGTATGCCATCTTGTTTCGCTTGATTTCGCTACTAGTTAGTGTTAGTTTGTTAATTTGTTAATTTAAGTTGTTTGGTTTCGTTTGCGCTGAGAGAAATTAGGAAGTTGGTTTTTCATGTTCATTAGCTTAGTTTCTGGTTTCCTTGTTGTTCGGCTTTTGGTTTTTTGTTTGGTTTTTCGGTTTTAAAATTCTAGAAAAATAAAAGCTTTCTAATTGCTTCTGTTTTCATATGGTATCCTGCCGCTTAGCTCCCTCGCATGTCCTTTTTCCCGATCCTAGCTTCCTTCTGGCCCAAAACACGAAAAGCTTTTATTCGTTATCGTTTTCGTTTTGTATTGCAATTTGTTGTTACTAACTTGGTTTTGGTTTTCGTTTTGTTTTTGTTTTCGGTTTTCGGTTTTGGTTTTGGTTCGCTATAAACTAGTAAATATGCATGTATATAATTTTTGTATCCATTATTTGGTTTTGTCGGTTGTCAAAAAAGGACTCACTAAATGTTACAGCACATCAATAAACAATTTTTCCACTATCCTTATCGTTTCTCATTTGTCTATCATGAATCATGGCACTATAGTTTTAGTTTCTGTGTGATGTTTCCTCTATAAGACATATGCGCTTAGATATATATTCAAAAACACTACACGCCCATTCGCACGCACCAAACACACACTGACAAAAAATGGTGAGCAACAATCGATCGAAGTAAACCATATTGGTGTGTAAAAACGAAATCGAAAAACCAATCCCTATTATGGTGTATAAATATCGGCATAGTGTGTAAACATTATGCAAAAAACTCGCTTTCTCAAACTCATTTTCTTATTTTCTTATTTTGTTTTTGGTTTTCTTCTTTTTTTTTCGTTCGTTTGGTTTTTTGGTAGCATAGTGTAAATAATTCCCAGTGATATGTACGCAAATTTAACACAACAACTCGACCAGGGAGTTTTTTTTTTTTACATCGTTAGCCTCTCTTGTGGTTTTTGTCATTTGTTTTTTTAGGATTCTACACATTTTCTAAACATTAAGATCAAGCGAAAAGCATTAAATGGTCGATGACTTAAATGCAATATCTGAACAGAGATTTGTTAGGCAAGAGATATATGTATGTAAATGCTTAAAAGTTAAATGAAAAATCAAGGACTAAATGTTCAGTATATTGTTTCATAAATTCTTTTTGGCTCGCTTTTATTTCTGGAGTTTTACAAAGTAATAAGGGGCGTACAAATTTCCAGATTTTCACATTAAATTACTTTTCAATCCCTGGTTTTTCTATATTTTAATTTACCTACATATTAATATATCGTTCACATAATTCACATAAGCTGAACACAACTCAATATTATCAACAATTGTTTCGTGAGTGTTAAGTTGTTACACAGAAATGCTAAGATGCTAAAGTGAAATTATAGTAACTAAAGCGTAGAAATACATAAATAATGTTGTAGTACATAAATAGTAAATCATAAACTTGAGGAACTTGTTTTCTCATTTCATAGCAGGCAAATCAAATAGTTACTTAGTTTTTTAGTTCTTTAGTTATTTTCGTGGTTTTTAGTATTAGTATAAGGTAAAATGTTTTACTTTGTCGAATTGCTAGATCGATTTTAAACGTGTTTAATTGATTTGCTTGCTTTTAGATTCGAGTTTTTCATTATTATTCTGCTGTTCTTCCATTTTTCGATAATATTTGGTTTTTTTGCTTTTCGTATTTTGTTTTTATCATTTAGTTATTAGTTTGTCGTGTGTGTATTGTAAACTTGCTTTTGATTACATATTGGTTGTGGTTTCTGTTGGTTTTCGTTCATTTTCCATCGCTTAATGTTATTTATGATTTATCCATATAATATATAATTCTTTTTGTTTTGGTAATTGATTGCTTGTCGTTTAGTGTTTCATTTTTTGTTATTTCTTATCAACTTGACATGTGATCTCCGTTCTACGCCCGCAAATAAATCCCAAAAAATTGTTCTGCTTTCATTTAAAAAGTGTTGTTTTTGGTTTTTTATGTTTTTGGTTTTGACCTACTGGAAGCCGAGTTACATAACTCCACTCGGTTTCAACTAACTTTACCTCGGATTTCGGTTTCCCATCGATTCCGTTTTGTTTGTCTATAATAAGGCGAAAAATATCATCAAAAAATTGACGTACACTAGATTGTATTTCTGTTGTTCATTTTTCATTTATCATTTATCATTTTGTTTTTTTTTTTTCTTTTTGTTTCTATCAATTATTGTTTTACATATATGTAAGTATATGTACGCATGTATAAATAATTTAGTAAATTTGTTTTGTTTTTGGTTTCTTGTTTTTCGTTTTTGTTTTCCTCGAACGTCTCCGCCTTTTGAATTGGGGACTGTCTATATAGGTTGAGTTCCTTAACTTGAATGAGTTCTCTGGAGCAGAGGACCTTACAAAATGTACTTCGCTTTAAATAAAATACGTAATATATTTGTTTTGTTTTGTTTCGTTTTGTTGTTGGTTTTGTATATGTCTGCTTGTATATGTATATATAGATATATGTCTTGTTATACATTTATATTAAAATAATTTGATGTATAAAGCGTTTGTTTGGGTTCTTTTTTATCCTTGTGGTTTTTCTTTTTCATGCTTTTTTTATACTTTCATTACTTGTGGCTCTTGTCTCGGAATTGAACTAAATGCAAGTACGATACAAGTCGAATTAACAATTACTGAACTGGGCAAACCATGAGGGGCGGGGTGGGGTGTTTGGAGGTGTTTGCTGGTGTTTGAAGGTGCCTGTGGGTGGTGACTGATGGCGTGGTGGAGTGGGTGGTGTTGGAGCAGGAGGCGTTGTGTGCTCGTGTTTGTTTGTGTGTGTGTGTGTGTGTTTAGCTAAGCCTTCGTGACCTTGACTCATTTGATTGTAAACATATACTCGAATCTACACATCTGCACGCTCAATATGTATATGTATATATGTTTAGTGGTTTATGCCTTATATCCGCACGAAGTTCGTTTGGTTTTACTCTTTTGTTTGTATTAAGCGTCGCATCGAGGAACAAATTATCCAACAAATCCAGCTTCAAATACTTCGATATACATACATAATCGTTAATTGTTTATCGGTTATCGTGAATCTTGAATCTTGAATCCTTAGCAATTAGTTTTTACATTTACTGGCTTGTCTTTTGAGCAAAAGTCTCAAAAATATCTCGCTTTTGTTTTTGCAATTCATTTCGTTTATTTTGACCACAAAAAAATAACAAAATTAATACACTTGACCAAACTAATAAAATAATTATCGTAAAAATAAGGTGGACAATATTCAATATGCTACCTTTGTAATAAATCTAAATGGTTCTCCGCTCTTCGAATTTTCCACATCGATTGTATAAAAAATCTTTGGCAGCATCTTTATTAAAAGGTTCGTTCTTCATTCGCTTGATTTCTCGATTTGATCTCGCCAATTCTCGACAATACATATAGAATTCATTATAATAATAAAAATAATAATAATAATAATAATCAAAAAAATAGTAATAGTAATAGTAATAATATGCGTGTGTCGATTGGGAATAAACATAACTATATCGAGTGATTGAGAAACATGTGTGGTGTCCTTGTTGTCTGTGTAAATTTGGATATTTCCTAATTAGTTGTACACGCTTTACTTTCGTTTTACTTTTGTTTTACTTTCGCTGAGTTACAATAAAGTTAAGTAAAACCATAAAGTACGGGGAAGTCGAATCGAAAGTTAGTGTACATATATGTATATTGGATACAAGTGTAGATAAACTATTGATGTATAGAGTTGAGGTGGAAAGCTTTCACTTTGTCACATTTTTCAGCGTAGGCAACTAAGAAAATTCTTCTCTCACTTCTCACTTTCTCATCGCTTTTCATCGTACATTTGTGGTTTTTATTTCTTTTATGCAGCTTCGGCATTGAAAACTAGAGCGCAGTGGGTGGCGGAGAAGGGGGTGGGAGGGCGGCCTTGGTCAATTTTTGTCAGTCGGTGTTGTTTGTTAAATGGTAATTGTTAAATGTATTTGTTAATTGTTAAAATTTAAATGGCAAAATGACCAAATCTGCGTCCAATCCCTTTAGTTATAATTACTATTGCTTCGGTTTGGGTTTCGCTTCCATTCAATTCGATTTGGGCTGGTAATTAGTAGTAAGTAATTAGTAATTAGTAATTAATAATTAGTAATTAGTATTTGTCGCTGACTAGTGGTAGTACCGCCCCTCTCCTGGCCACGCCCCCCTTCTGGGCCATTCGCTAATCGTACATAACTGTATACATAATACGAATATATACAGGTGTGTAAATATATGTATATATATATATATGTATGTATATATTTTCGCTAGAAATCCTATAGTTTATACGTAGTTAGTAAAATGTTATCGTCGTTAAGTTGCGTAATCTCAACTAAATTGTAAATTTGATTTAAACTTAAGCACATTTATGTTTATTTGGTTTTTCACTTTTAAAATTTGTATGCCATAGGAAATAAATTTGTTGTTTTCGTCGTTTTGTGTGTTTGGTGTGGAAAAGTTGTTTGTTTTCTTCTTTGTTTTTTGTTATTTTTTTTTGTTGTTTTTCTACTCAAACGCATCGCATAAAAATCATATACAATTTTACTTAATATCATTTGCTTATCCAACCTAAAACTTAAGTTAAAATTCATAATTCATAATTTTCATTAAAGCAACAATTGACTTTTTCCATTTTGTGGTTGTTCAACAAAGAGAGAGAAATAAAAATAAAACACAAAATTAATATAGTAAATGTAACCTCTTTATGTTGTGATCGTTTAGTTTATAAAATAAAAGCGTGTGGAATTACAATTTCATTTGAGGGCTTTCCATAAAAACTATAAACAAATGTAAAATGGTATTTTTATTGGTTTTGTTTTTTAATGTTGTTTTGTATTTCTATAACAGTTTTCGAGTTTGGTTTTCTTGATTAGGTTTTTGCAGCAATCCCGAAATTCCGAAATTCCAGAATTCAGAAATTCCGAAATTCTATTGACTAAGACAAAAACAAAGACAGAGAATTGGGAAACATGAAATTTAAATCGTAATTAGAAGCAATCAAGTAGCTTGCAGCACAGTGAAGTAAAAAGTTATGGGTAAAAAAGTAAAAGGTAAAAATACAAATACATATACAAATACGATTAGGATTAAAAACAATTCTTTTGGTATACTTTGCATTTGAGTGTTTCCATTGTCTTTAGCAAAATGTTTCATCTTAATACTTCCGTAGTTAATGCAGCGCGACCAAATTAAAAGTATTTATGCGAAAATGGAAAGGAAGTTCAGGTGGTTTAAGGAAAGGTGGACCGAAATCCTGGCGATTTCGCGGTAAATTCAATTCAATAATATAACATTTGCTTTGGGGGGCCTAAGTTGTAATAAACGAAATGCGAAAACGTAATTAAATTAAAAATTATATATTTCAACAGCCAAATTGTTTCACAATAAAATTGCATTTTTTACCCTCTCTCTTTCTCTCTCTCTCCATCTATTCATCTCTCTCTCTCTCTCTTTCGATCTTGCTCACTATCCTTTTCAATTTGAAAGATCCTCTCATCTACCATCAACAACTTTGGGGTACATAGTGTTAAATATAATGTGTATAGTAAAATGGTCATAATTTCAGTGGTATAACATAAACGAAGCGTTTCACAATGGTTTTCGCAGTTGTTGTTATTCATATAGAATACACTAAGTCATAATCATGTATACAGAATTGTGTGTGTAGCCTCACAATGTAACAACGTAAAAACTAAACAATAATAATAATCATAATGACAATAGTAAATGATTATCAAGCAAATGGTTGGACTAACGCAATCTCCAATGGGTCCATTTGCTTGGTATTTAGTACAACTCAACATTTAACATAAACCAAACGCGTTTTTTGTATGCCTTTGTGTCGTGTGTGGTTGCTTAAACTAGGCTTATAAAACTAGCAATTAAAATTAGTAAAATGACAAGATTTAAAACAGTTTTCTTTGCTCCGCGCCGCATTGTGGTACACAAATGCCAATGATGGGGGTCTAACATAACTTGCTGCTGTTTAAAACATTAAAAAAGGAATCGAATAGTTTCGAACACAACTAACAGGATATCATATTGTTCACAATACAAAGGATTCGTTTCGTTGTTATGCATAATGCGTGGGTGAGTATGGGTGTGTATATGTTTGTGTTTGTGGGTGTGTGTGTGTGTGTTAATGTAGATGTACATGTAGATGTAGATATATAATAAATGTGGTTGTTACAGCCTATAAAAAATAAGTTGCTTGCTTCGCTTTGCTTTCTCGCCCAACTTCGTCTAAATAAATCGCCACTTGTTGTTCTCTACCTATCGCCTCTCACATGATAAAATTCACACAATTAAAAAATGTTATTTTGTATATAGATAAATAATAATGTCTTGGGAGTAAACCAGCCTTATATTGTATTACAACGGGAAAGAAATGTTGCATGTATCCGTACATATATATCATCTTAAATGGTTGTCTATATCTTCTATATAAATCGTGAGTGTTTCGGGTGTTCTTTTTGTTTTTGTTTAGTTTTGTTTCGTTTTTGTGGTGTATGTGAGTGTGTATGCGCGTGTGTGTACATATGTCGATTACATGCGCACGTGTATTGCATTTGTTGTTTGTATATAAGCAAAAGGAATATCGTTTGTTTTTTGTGTTTTTGCTTCTTTAACAATGTATATAAGAACTTAACAGATACGTTTATCTCTGCTCTGTAGGTTTTCTCAAACGCTTTCTTGTTACTGTTGCTGTTTCACTTTCTGTTGTTGTTTTTGTTGTCTCTGATTTATTAGTTATTATAGATAGTTGTTGGCCTAATGCATTCTGCATTCGTTTTGTTTGGTTTGTTAGCTTACAGATTAATTTGTATGTTGAGTTGTTGTCTGTAGTTCATGTCGGATCTCTGGCGTGAAGAACGTACTTAGTTGATACATATCGAATGTATTCTCTGGATCTCTAGATCTCTGGATCTGTGGATCTCTGGGTCTCTGGGTATCATATATGTCGTGTGTTGTGGTGTGGTGTGTGTTGCCTCCATTCGTCCCGTCATCCTCCGTCCTCGCTATCCCTATATGTCTAACTCCCTACTCTCCTCATTCTGCTTTGTATATTATATGGCAAAGTCATATAGTCATAGGATTTCACATATATGTTTAAGATATATATAGTTTTGTTTTGTTTTGTTTTTTTATATATTCATATAGATTTATATATAAATAGATATCACCTTATATAAGCAGCGTAAGGAAAAACCTAAACAGTTTTTTATTTTCTGAAATTGTATCTTAGTGTTTTGGTTTCAGTTTGAAATCGAAATAAACTACTTAGATTTCATCTCCTTCTATAATTATTGCCTGTACGCGACCTCTGATGACGCCCTTAACAAATTATTTACTTCCTTATTTGTTAGCAAAAAACCTGTGCACAAAAGTTGCACATTTTGCTAGATATACATAGATGTTGTATACTAGGTGTAGATATATATATGCGTGTTTCGTTTTTTTTTTTCTCGTTTTTGTTTTTTAGAAAAAGATTCTGGAAGGGTATGCACAAAAAAGCTAATCGGTCGATATAACAATATATATGTCTATATAGATAATAAGTAACATGTAAAGTAGTAGTGTTTGTGTCCGTGTGAGTGTGGCGTGTGTGTGTGGCGTGTGTAAGTGTGAGTTTGTTATGACAATTTTAACAAGAACATAAATTCAATAAAAAATGAGTACAATCGAAACAATTTAAAAAGAGCTTTTAAAAACGTTTTGAAAATATCCCAAGTTTTAATGACGATTCTTTTTGTTTTTCCTCTTTTTTGTTGTTATTCGTTACGCTAAGTATTTTGTTTTGTTTTTCTTTGTTAAATTTGTTGATGTTTGTTTTTAGTAGTAGCGCTAATTGTTTTTAAATTAGAGATCAAAAATAGTATTTGTTGCATTTTGTTTATCATTTGTTATTGGTTTGTTTGTTTGTTTGTTTTTTATACGGTTGCTGCGGCAACGTTTCTTGTGTTTTGCATTAAATAAAATGTGTTTCAAGTCGAACGCATTGCATTTGCTTCAACTGCACTGCAAATAGTGAGTGTTCAGCCGTAGATTTGACCAGTTTTAAGAATTTGAACGCTGATAGAGACAGACTACAGATAAACTGAAAAAGTAGGAGCTCGACATTTTCACGTGTCCGTCGTTCTTCATTCATATTTAGTCCATTAGCATTCCCCACTAATATAGATATATATATACATTTTTCTTTATACATATCCTAAACTACCCATTTGGATAGTTGCATCTGCTATCAGCGATCTGCTGTTGATAGTGTTAATGTTTCAGCTAGTTGTGCTTGTTCTTGCTTATCGTTTTTATATTAGATGGCTGATTTTGTAGTCGATGGCTGTTGATTGATGTTGCTGTTGCTGCCGATGAGGCAAATGTTGCTCATGCTGCTTATCCTGCTCATGTTGTTCAGTTGACTGTTGCTATTGCAGTGTAGGGCATGTTGACTCCTTGGCAAGAGGTTGAGGTTGCTATTGCTATTGCTGTTGCTGTTGCTGTTGCTGATGGTGTTGCAGATGGTGTTGCCGTTGCTGTTGATGCTGTTGGTTGATTGCTGCTGACGTCGACATCCGTATATCTTGCCCGACGAGTATTTGTAGTTATATTTGTTCATATCGACTGATGGACGATTGTTGCGCGCTTTGATTTGCAATCAGTGAACATAGAGGGTGTTCAGAACTAGAACATGATGATTGTTCTTTGCCAGCGTAACCACATAGCCCTCGGATGTGATTTTCAGTCCGCAGCAGCGGGAAACCTGCGAATGAATCATTGTTAGCTCATCACTCCGCACTTCGATCTGTTCATAACCACTTAAAGACGGCTGTGAAACTCCAAATTAATTATGCAAAATTCAAAATGTCTGCAATGTATTCAATCACCTATGCTACGGCTAACTACAATTATAAGCAGCGACTCACCTTTACATGGGGACACTCGAACTCGGACTGAAGGGCGCCCTCACGGGAGTAGCAGGCGACGTGGAAGCGATTGCCGTGCGAGTCGCCGATGAGCACGTCCCCGGCATTCGATATATCAATGCCATTGGGGAAGCAGGTGACCTTCTCGTTGCCAATGCGATAGAGGAATGTGCCGTCGTCCTGGAAAACGGCCACGCAATGGCCTTTGAAGTCGCACACGTAAAAGTCGTTGTCTGGTGGGCAGAAAACAAAACAATGTTAAATTACTTTATAAATTCATTTTTGAGATGGAGTAGTTGCTTACCTCTTATGGCGATGTCGGAGGGTTCGCGCATGTAGTCGCTGCAGTCGAACCAGCGAACCAGTTCGCCCTCCTCGGAGATCACAAACACGGTGGGCGACACGCTATCCACGGCCACGATGTGACCCTTAGCTGTGACAGCCAAACCCGCAACGATATCAATGTACCTGTGGATGAATGCAAATGTTTATTAATTTTTTTATTAATTATTAAGATATTTGCGTGCCTTTTCTTAGACATGCCTTTCAACAACAATTTTAGATTCATCTTTTAATGCAACATCTATAATTAACAACTTTATTTAGTTTTTAGATGTACACATGTCATGGAAACCCTCTTATTATTATAAATCTATTTACCTGATGGCGATCTTGCGCATAAAGTGTCCGCACTTGGAGAAGATTTGCATGCGAGAGCGCTCGTTTCCACGATCGCAGACCACGAATTTGCCATTGTTATGCATCACGGCCACCTTGCGAGGATACCAGAGCTGGCCCTCCTCCTTGCCGGCCACACCGAACTGGAACTTGAGGGCGCCCATCTTGTCGAAGACCTCGATGCGATGGTTGTTCGTATCCGCCACGATGATCTCCTCGTCGACGCCCAGGCAAAATCCATGTGGTGAATTAAACTGGCCCTTGGCGGTGCCCAGTGAACCGAATTTGCAGCGGATCTGCATCGGAGTGGCTTTGTTCCGGCCGGTGACCACACTGGTCGTGCCCGGCGCAGCGACGGCATGGAAGTTATTGAGTCCCATGTCCTCTACGCCACCCACGATTGGATTGAGGGACTGCAGGCTGGGCGATGTGGCCGGTGGCATGCAGAAATCTGATAAATAATCAATGCCCGTTGAGGATCCGTTCAACAAAAGATCATCGTCTGTGTGTTGGTTGTGGGGGATTTCAGGTGTTGTAGGTGGTGTTTTGGTATAGGTTTTGGTGTTGTGGGTGTGGGTATGCATTTGGTGCAAGCAGCGAAAAAGAAAAAACAACTTAAAGGGGTAAGCGAACCGAAAATTGAAAAAAAAAGAAAACAACGCCTGTACTATTGGCTTGCAAAGAACTCACCATTGTTGTTAAGTCCCAGCTTGGCCAGCGCCTGGAGATTGTTGAGCGCCCGCTGGTCGCCCGATAGGATGTCCGCCAGGGTAATTGGCTGCGTTGGTGTCACCGCCGATGCCGGCATTACGGCCTGCGATTGCTGCTGATGCGCATGCGGTGCTCCCACAACGGCTCCGCCGGTTACGGCCGAGCCACCAGGCACTTGGGCCCCAACATTCGGACCGGGTCCAGCTGCTCCTCCGCCAACGGCCAGCGCATCGTTGAGGTTGTCTGGCATTGGTTCCGTCAAGCTGGCCAGTCGTGAGATATTGTACTCCAGCATGCTAAAACTGGGTGGCGGACCACCGGCGCCCAAACCATTGATGGATATATTTGGGCCGGGGCCAGAGTTGAGATTGACATGTCCAGCCTGCTGGACAATTCCCTGCGGTGCAACGAGCTGGCCCATCTGCTGGGGCATGGACTGGGCCGATGGTGGCTGGTGCAGCACCTGTTGCTGTTGCTGCTGCTGCACCTGGTGTTGCTGGTGCTTTTGCTGCTGTTGCACCTGCTGCAGCACTGCCGCCTGTTGCTGCTGCTGCTGTTGCTGCTGCTGCTGCTGAGACTGCTGTTGCTGCTGAGCAGATGGCAATTGCTGCTGCGATGATGGCTGCGGCGGCGAGTCCATCATGGAGAAATTGGTCATCACCGAGTTGGTGTCGCCATCGAAGGAACTCTGCAGGGAGGAGGGCAGCGAGATGGGGCTGAATACAGCTGAGGTCAGGCGCCCTTGGACAGAGGAGCTGCCGCGATGGCCGACAATCAAATTGTTCGAGCTGTGCTGATGTTGCTGCTGCTGTTGCTGCAACTGCAACTTCTGCTGCTGCTGTTGGTGTTGCACTTGTTGCTGTTGCTGCTGCTGCTGTTGCTGCTGTTGTTGTTGTTGCACTTGGTGCTGGTGCTGATGGTGCTGTTGCGCCTGCTGCTGCTGCTGTTGCAACTGCTGGGTCATCTCCTGCTTCTTGGGACTAGAGTCACTCTGATCCGTTTGGAATTTGCCAAACATCTCCCTGGCGAACTGCTCGAACATCTCTGGCTTCGAGTCAAACTGCAGCTGATAGTTGACATCGCACTTGGGCGTCTGCTCCATGAGATTCAAACACTGGGCACTGATGATGGGCTTCAGCAGCAGAAACTCTACGGCATTGGCCTTATCAATGGCCCGTTGGCCAAATTGGGCAGCGTGCTGCAGCTTTCCCATTGTATTCTCCAGGCTCTGCATCAGATCCATGATCTTTAGCTCGCGATCCGAGTGCAGGCGTCCCAGCTCGTTTAGCATCTGCTCCTTGATTGATTCCAGCATACGCTTGTAGCTCTTATAGGCATCCTCGATTTGTTGGCGCACCGTATCGTGCTGTGACTGAAGTTCGGTGAGGGCACTGCCCAGATTGCTACCCGCATCGTTGCAATAGTCGGCCTTCTTGAGCGTGTCCCTTAGAGTGTCCTCGAGATCGGCTCGCACCGCCTGCTCCGCCACCGAGGCCGTCTCATAATGATGATCGCTGCCCTTGTGATCGCTCAGCAGGCAATCATTGCACGTGGGCACCTGGCAGGTGAAGCAGTAGTACTTGAGATTCTCGCTTACGTGCTGGCGGCAGCACACTGGCTTATGGATGATAAGCTTGTCGTGGACGTTCTTCGTCAGATCCTCGATGCGCACCACATGGTGATTTTCAAAGCAACGCATATACTTATGGGCGTTATCGCAGCCATTGCATAGAAAGTTGGCGCAATCGTTGCAACGCGAAATGGCCTCCTCTTTGCTCTTACACGAAGTGCACACAATGTGCTCCGACTCCAAATTGGAGAGATCCAATATATTGGTCACGATATAGTCGCAGGGGAGTGCCTTGATCCCCTTGGGTCCCAGTGGTGTCTCCTGCTTGCACACGGGGCACTCGAGGAGCAGAGCGGGCAGACGGTGCTGGTGCTCGCTGCCGTCGAACGAAGACGAGGACGAGCTGTTGGGCGAGCTGGCCGCCATCGTGTCCTTCGATACCACCGCCTGCAGGCAGTCCTCACAGAACACGTGAAGGCAAGACAAGATGCGTGGCATCACAAGGCGTAAGCTGTGGACAAATAAGAACACCATTTGATCAGTTTAAAGATGCTATCACAAATTCATGGTTAATGTGAAAAAATCTTGAATTGGATTTTACATATAAGATCTGTTTAGAATTTAACTGTTAAATGCATTGACCAATGCTTTAGATTGTCCTCTCACCTGCACAGCTTGCACAGCTTATCGCCATCCTTGATCATTAGGCCGCTGCACGAGTCCTCCAGCGAGTCCAGCTCGGTGACGCCGTGGCTGCTCAGCTCCTGGCTGCTCCCGGTACTGTCCACATCCACCACCAGGCCCAGTCCCGATGAGTTGGAATCGTCTAGCAAACCGGATGGTCCGGCGATGGCTGTGGAGCCCGTCGATGAGATGGAAGCCGCCGAACCGATGCTCGAAGAGCTGGTCACATCCAGACTGCCGACAGTGCTGCTGCCCTTGCCGGTGTCCGTATCGGTGGCCGATCCTGAGCAGGAACCGGAGCTGGAGCTAGAGCTGCTGGAACTGGAGCTGCTGCTGCTCGTGTTGCTCACATCAATGTCCTCCAACAACGATGAGTTTGAGGCATCGTCACTGAGAACGGTTTTCAGATTGGGAATCCCCGGAGGACACGGATCCACCGTGTCCACCGCCTGGACAGGCTCCTCCAAAGTAGTCATAGTCCTAAGAACGGGATAACATTGATTAGAAAACAAATGGCAAATGTTGCAGTAAAAATCTTTCATAAATAAACTTACCTTTCTTTTTGGCGCTTCTCTGATTTAACAAGTACTTGTCTTTTATCGATTCAATGGATTCCTTTGCTTTGTTGGCTGGGCTGCTCCTGCTGCTGCTGCTGTTCCCGTTTCCTGTTTCCTATTTCCTGATTGCTATTCCGTATTCCCGTATTTCCTGTCTCCTGAATCCTGATCCCTTCTCCCTTTTCTAGTCCTATGAGCTTATATACTGCTAATCCTGATCCTGATCCTGATCCTGATCCTAATCCTGCTGCTGCTGCTCCCTAATGTCCTGCCGCTCTTCCAAGAGAGCCATTCCAATTGAGGTCCTTCTTCTTGCCAGAAAAAAGGCCAACAGCAGTTCGTTTCGCAGGGGGAAAAATGAGCGAAGGACCTTCAATCCACGCGCACACACACACAGACGCACAACAAACACCTCTCCTTCTCTTCCGCTTACTTAAAATGTATTGCAAATTTGTAAAAAATTTTGCGAGCCTCCTTTTGACTTTGGGTTTATCTTAGTTTTTTGGTTTTTTTTGGTGTTTTCGATTGTTGTTGCTGATTCGCTGCTTGTCTTATTTTTCTAGGTTTTTAGGTATTTAGATATTGCCGAATCGTTTTAAAGCATTTGGAAACTGCGTGTTGCGGTGATCCTCCTGGTTGATGTGGTTCTTCTCGTTCTTCTGCTGCTGCTTCTTCTTGTTCTCCGTGTTGCACAAGGACGAAATAATATTAAGGACGAACGAGGCGACGACAACAAACACTGACGAAGAACACGGCGATGCAAATTGGACGACAGCGCCGCTCCTTTTGGTATTGCGAACAAAAGAACAAAATAAACACGTTAATTGTTGGCTAAAAAATTACAAAACTGCAAAATAACTACAAAAACAAAACGTGAATAAAAAAAATTTAACAAAAAACGAGAAATGAGCTAAAAATGTTTTCTGTATCGCAGAACAAAACTAAATAAGATAAACCCAACTGACAAATTGGGAAAAGGGAGCTGCCATTAAATCAAAATAAGCATTGCTTTTCACCCAATGTATACCCTTCTTATAAGCAGTTCAACCCCCTTTGACAACGCCTCTGGCTTATGCAACAGCACACACACTCACACGCACACTCGCACACTCTGCTGCATACTTTCCGGATGTTGGCATGGTATCTTGGCCATTTTTCTGATAAATCCTTTCATTAACAAAAATAACTATTGCTTATTTCCGATTTCTAGGAAAACCATATATGTACAACTTAGGTTTCGTAATCAAAGCAACTCAGCAAGCATTGAAAATCAGATTCTGACAGATATAACCACAAAATTAGTAATACTTTTGGTAATCAATCTAAAGTCCCTAATAAAAATAATTATTTTAATTTGTTTTTGTTCGAATATGTTTCAAAATGTTTTGAAAACTAGTTATTCGCTTCCAAAATAACATTAAGTGAAATATCTGCTTTGTTATTTCATCATCTTGCAATAAGAATTGTTGCTTGCTTCCAATTGGACTGCGGCGGGACCTTTGACGTAGTCCAATTCAGAACGCTTCCCATTTGTATAACGCTTTCCAATGAAGTCTGATTTAATATAGCCGGCAAGGGCTTCCAGGCAAAACCAATGGAATAATTTTGTTTTGTAAGTACCATGGAAAAAAATCGGAGAACTACCAACTTCAGTTTCGTGCATTGTATTTGTTTATCGCCCGTTATCCAATTAATATTTATGTTAAGCCATTCATGGGAAGAGTGTGGGAGGGGGTGGGGCTATCGGTTCCGTTTTGCGTTAAGTTTACGTTACGTTTTTCGCCGTTATGTGTAGCTATGCGCCACACACACATTAAGCTCTTCTTTGCTCCTTCTTCTTCCTGTTCTTGCTACCCATTCACGCAGGCGCGTTCATAGTGCTGACCTTTCTAGCCATTTACCCGCTAGTTGCGCAAAAAAAAAAAAGCTGCCCTAACAAGGACAAGCTGGGGCACAAAGTCCTTGAACAACTAATTCAATTGGGGCACGGCAATTGCTTAAATAAATACGTTTATATCAGCGGAAGTGTGCGGTAGTTTAAAATCTAGTTTAGATTTGTGCCCCCACCAACACGAAACACTCGCACACACACACATGAAGACGCTCACGCGTGCAGACGCACACCCACATGGCGAATCAGCTGCATACACACAGACACAAGCGCGTACAAGCGAACACACGTGGTAAACGGAATTTAGTACCGCTTTGCCCCTATTTTCAATGCTATGCTTTATTTTGCTCTGCTTTATTGGACCTGGATGATTTTGTTTTTCCCCCTATCGACTTTGTCAATTCTGCGCCGCAGCTGATATCTTCCTGTCCATTTTCACGTACTTTTTGATTTATTCACTTTCAAATGTGTGCCGCTCTCACTCGCTGCTCACAAACGGTTATTTTCGAGTGCAGAGCTGGCTGGGCTGCGAGGCACATAGAAGAGGAGCGATAGCGAGAGAGGGAGAGCGAAAAAGCGGTTATGCGAAGAAAAGTTCTCAATCGCGTTTGTATTGGTGTGCGCAAGCTCACTCAACGCGGCAAAAAACAGAAATACGAAAACGGCACCCACACATACAGAATACAAAAAAAAACACATATACATGTGAAATTAAAACTGAATTCCCTTTTTTTTCGATTTGGGAATGAACACTATTCTTGACTGACCAGACAACTTGTCGCTTTGAAAGTTTTTGGTTGGAGGGCGGAGGGGGTCAAGACAACACTCGATGTGGTTGGGGGCAATAGAAAAGGGGGCGGCCGCCACTGCCGTTGTCCTTGAACGCAAAATTTCCACTTGACTACCGCCCAGGTGGTCGTGGTCAAAAGGCAAGCACTCACGCACGCTCACACATGCATACACACACACACCGAACAGCAGACAGGAGGCGAAAAAGGTCCTTGAAATGCCTGAACACTTCACTGTCTGTCCGGCGTTGTCAGCTCTTAGTGTCCAATTCAATGCGCTAACTGCCATTTCCCAACTGTCACCACTTTATATTTCAATGTAGTTTTCATTTTCACACGTTTTTTTCGATCTTTTTGTTTTTTGCGCTCTCTTTTGCTTGTTACGTTACGATTTTATATTTGCCCGACACACACACACTCACATAACGCAGGAACACACGAGAACACTATACAGACACCCTACACGCTGTTATAGCTACAGTTACCGTTATTCACTGATTTAGCGAATTTAGCACGTTCTGGGGCACAAAAAACAACCAGAAGACCGCCAATTCGATTGGAGTCGATAATTATTGGATTAAACTAATAATTACTTTACTGCTCCCGTCGAACTTTTGTATGCAGTGCAGTTAGGGATGCTAGATATATTTTAGCAGTCAAATATCGATTGTTTTTTAAAAGTGGCCGAGCGGTGTCTTGATATCGATAGTTTTATTGAATACATCACTCTATGTTTTCTTAATATTTCTTTTAATTTATGATTTTGCATTTCTGCTTACATCAGTTATAACTAAATAACATGATACACATGATACGCTTAAATGGTCAATTTCTTTAAAATACATGTAAGTAAATTTTGTTTTATGGTTAGAAAATAATCTTAAAGTTACTTGGGATCCTTGTAGTTTTGGTAGATCTGCGTTTGCATACTTTGTATATCAGTTAAATGGGGTAAAATTATCGGGTTAAGTCCTTTCCTTGTTGCGACATCTAACTTGTTCATAATATTATCTAATTTTTCCATCAATATTCTCTGTTCTCTAAACATAGATTTAAATTTAACCTCGTCATTTGTCGGCGATGCGGATACGTTTTCAGTATTATTTTCCAATGGGGACAGATTCTGATTGAATTCTGCTGTATATTTAACGACCATGGTTTTTATTTTGACAAAGAAGTTGCTTTTAAAATATGTATGTTCCATTTTCGATTTGTCATCGACAGTTTTAATAGTATTTTCTCCTTCGGAAAAGGCATCCCACAAAAGTTTCAATTGGGATAGTCGCCCTTCAATATATCCAGCTTTGCTTTTTCGTTTAGCCGAATCCTTTTTATAATTCCGGATGGTGCTCTGTATTTGCTCCCCCAACTTCATTTGCTCGGCCAACAGGATTTTAATGCTCGGCGATTGGGCCATCTTTATTAAAATTCTCTTGAACTGGAATGGTAATAGGAATATCAATAATTCAATGATACTCTATGTAAGGTTATTTTTCAACTGAATTGAACTGTCGGTATGCCGAATGGTTTATATACGCCAGTTCTTCTGAAGAGGTAATTTTAGGGAGAACGTGGGTCAGGTAGGTGGTATTCCCGGATTAATATGCAGATGTTCAATCAGCTTTTGTTTTATGACCTTACCAGGTGGTGGAAAAAACGCTACAGGTAAGCTATTTAACTAAGCTATTTAAATAAAAAAAAATACACTTGTATATGAATATAGTTGTCTGCGTATTAATTACGGGGAATTTTCTATCGAACTCTAGAAAATTCGCGATTGTTTTGGATAAACGCGCCAAGCACACTTTTGGATATTTAAGGAGCTTTCATCATATGCAAGACGGTCACACGACGACTTTTATCGGTGTACGATAGGTTAATGCACACTTATCGCCTCCTTCTATCGATTACCTTTGCACGTTTCGTCAAACATTACATTTAATTTAAAAAAGCTCACTTAAAGCAGCATATTTCTCGTGGATAGCCATCAAATCATGTCCACCGTGAGTGCCGCCAGCGGCAGCAATGCCACCAGTCCGCCGGAGAATGCTGAGAACGTCCGGCCGGAGCCAATCTTCCGGGAGATCAACGCAGAGCAGACCGACGAGGTGGTGGAGATCGAGTCCGCCTGCATGAACTGCTTCGAAACGGGAGTCACCCGGCTGCTGCCCACCAAGATACCCTTCTTCCGCGAGGTGGTCCTGATGTCCTTCAAGTGCGATCACTGCGGCCACATCAACAACGAGATGCAGTCGGCATCGGAGATCCAAAAGTCTGGCATTCGAATTGAACTGCAGGTGCGATCCGTGGCCGATCTCAATCGTCGCGTAGTGCGCTCGGATAACTCCAGTATCAGCATACCAGAGGTGGAGCTGGAGATCCCAGTGCAGTCGCAGAAAGGCGAGGTGACCACCGTCGAAGGCATCATCGAGCGGACGATAGCCGGCTTGTCGCAGGATCAGGATAAGCGGCGCATCGATCATCCGGAGGCAGCTGCATCCATTGACAAGTACATCGAGCGATTGCACAGCTTGAAGGAGGTGACAACGCCCTTTCGCCTGCTCCTCGAGGACATATCCGGCAATAGCTTCGTCGAGAATCCGCTGGCACCTGCCGCCGATACGCAGCTAAAGACTTCGTACTTCACACGCAGCCAGCTTCAGAACGAGCAGTTGGGTGAGTAGCTTTAACCGCATTATAACTTTACAAACTCGATTAATATTGAGGTGGGGTAGCTGAAAGAACCATGGAGGCACTTAATTCGTATTACTCCCCATATAAGCAAGAACATAACACAAACTTTTATTTCTTCACAGGCTTGTACGAACAGAATCACGAGGAGCAGCACCTACTGAAGCCCATTGCGGAGGACGCGTGGCCCATTGAGAATCTGCACGGCGAGGTGCTCCAGTTCCCCACCAATTGTCCAAGCTGTCAGGCGCCCTGCGAGACAAACATGAAGTTGACAAACATCCCGCACTTCAAGGAGGTGGTGATCATGGCCACCGTCTGCGGTGCCTGTGGCCACAAGACGAACGAAGTAAAGTCCGGCGGCGGAGTGGAGGCACAGGGCGTCCGCTTTCGCGTGCAAATTGTCAGCCGGGAGGATTTGACGCGAGATGTGCTCAAGTCGGAGACGTGCAGCTTGTCAATACCAGAGCTGGACCTCGAGGTGGGTCCGCATGCCCTGTGTGGAAGATTCACCACGGTGGAGGGTCTGCTGGTGGCCATGCGGGATCAGTTGGACGGAACGCTCTTCCACGACTCGGCTGACGAGACGACTAAGCAGCAGATGCAGCGATTCCTCGACACCTTCGAGGATGTCATGAATCTGAAGCGTGTAATTACACTGGTGCTGGAGGATCCGGCCGGCAATACGTACGTGCAATCGCTGAGCGATGACGATAAGGAGCCGGACGACAAGCTGACTGTGGAGCGTTACGATCGCTCCTTTGAGGACAACGAGGATCTGGGCCTGAATGACATGAAGACCGAGGGCTACGAGCAGGAGGCGTGATGAACTCTGCAATCGCCATCAGTTCAAGTCACTTGAAAGTTACGGCTAGGCAGGATAGCAATTAATTCCAAATCAAATCAGTTTTTCTAATTAAAAGGATGCTACTCATTTCTATTAGAGAAATTCAATGGCGAACAATTGTATTTATCAGAATCATTTGTTTTACAGTAGTCGTGATGAATATAAGTTTTTTACAAATTTTTTTTAAAGAATCCTAAGTAGCCATAATAAAAATAAAATAAACAAAATTAGAATAAATGTTTACAAAGCATTACAAATATTAAATCTAGTTGGTGTTCTAGAATAAATCATTTTTAAAGCAGACAATTCAAAAAGCTTTTTTTTCAATATTCAGTCTATCGAAATTTCGTCACCTGCAGCTGTGCGGCGATAGCAATAATCGATAGCCCACAGGCCATCTCTAATCAGCTGTTTGGTTTGTTCGTTGTGTAACTTAACTAAACGCGTTGAATTTTTGGTAAATATGCTATAATGGTTTATGTGCTACTGCCAGTAAACTAACACCCCCATTCCGTAGAGCACCAAGATGTCCGCATCCGCTGCCCGAGGCTCCACATCGCTGCTGAAGCGCGCCTGGAACGAGATTCCGGACATCGTCGGCGGATCCGCCTTGGCCATCGCCGGAATCGTTATGGCCACCATCGGAGTGGCCAACTACTATGCCAACGACGGCGACAACCGTCGCTACAAGCTTGGCTACGTTGTGTACCGCCACGATGATCCGCGTGCCCAGAAAGTTCGCAACGACGAGGATGACTAGAGGATTTCGACCCTTCGGAAAATCCTGTCGGCTCTCATCATTGATTTTTTTTTGTTTACTCTAAAGCTAAGTAAAACAAACATCTAAATGTACAGAAGCCAGTGCTCAGTGGTTCACCTTTGGCTGGGTATACTTTTCCAGGATTTATGTTGCTTCTTATGTACATCATTTGCAACGTTTTTGTTTTGAAAGACCAGAAGAATTATCTTGTCGTACAAAGAGAAGTAGTAGTTAAGCTACTATATTTTCTTAATTTAAACCAAAATATTTTACAAGTTAAAAGGAACAAAACATCGGCGAGTTGTGCAGTTAATGACATGGACTGTTTAAAAGATATTAAAAAACCACAGATTTCTAAAGATCCTTGTGCGCAAACTTAAAGTGAAATTGGCAGGCCTTCTCCGTAAAAAAGCATTTGTTGCAGATGCCGCACTTGAAGCCCGGTCTGGACTCGCTGCTGGACTTGGCCTCGTCGGTGGCTGGCGCAGCTGCTGGGGAAGATTAGAGTTGGTTTTTATCTACTAAGGTGGCAAGAAAAATATGTACTCACCCCTTTTCGATGGGATTTTAGGGGTCACTGCATCCGCCGGGTCCGTGGGCAGTGGCTCATTCTTGGGCTTCGCCGGGTGGGTTGGAGTTTGGCTTTGGGTCTGGGACTGGGATCTGCTGGCCTGGCTGCGCCTTCTGCGCTGCTCGAACTTTAGGGCCACATTGAACTCGCTGTGGGCGCCCAGCCACTGGTGGCTGAACTCGAAGGCCATGGATAGCTTTTTCACGCAGATGCGACATATCTGCTTGGGATAGTCGTCTTCTGGATCCAGTGGCGGCATGGAGGCGGGCAGACAGGCCGCCAGCATATCGGATATGGGCACCATCTTGTCCAGCGCTTGGGCACTTTCCTTGTAGATGGACAGCGATTCCAGGCACTCGTTCCCGCACGTTCGGCAGAAGCTCTCGAAGATGTCCATAATGGTTGTTGATTACAGCAACAAAAGTTATTTACAATTTAAAAATTTGAATTTAAATGTTTTGTTTATACATTTGCTTAAAAATGTAATCGATTAATAATCATATAATCGATGTTTTTATATTTTCTTTGAATACGTTTGGTATTTTTGTAGACTTTGGCACACCCTGCAAATATTCGGTCACACTGCCAGTCAGTCATTTTTTTTAAGAAAAGCCGGAGAGAATTTGTGATTTAATTGAATAAAATGATGTGGAAGGCTCTACTGCTCGCCGTTTTGGCGATTGGCCACTGCCAAGCGGTGCTGGAAACGGACGCCAACACCTTAGTTCTTCTGGACAACCTGGCCATCCGCGAGACGCACTCGATCTTCTTCAAATCGCTACAGGGTGAGTTCAAATGCCGGCTAACCTATGACGTGGACAATTAAATAGTGAACTATGTTGATAATGGCTTAACTTTGGGCTACAGATCGCGGATTCAAGCTCACCTACAAACTGGCGGATGACTCCAGCCTGCTGCTGTCCAAATACGGCGAGTATCTGTACAAGAACGTCATCATTTTCGCACCAAGTGTCGAGGAATTCGGCGGCGATGTGAGCGTGGAGCGTTTGGCCCAATTCGTCGATGATGGCGGCAATGTTCTGGTGGCGGGCAGTGAGAAATCCGGTGACGCTCTCAGGGAATTCGCCTCCGAGTGCGGCTTCGAGCTTGACGAGGAGAATGCGGCGGTCATTGATCATCTGCACTACGATGTCAGCGATGCCGGCGAGCACACAACCATTCTGACCTCCGCCAAGAATCTTATCCAGGCCGACACTATTGTGGGCAAGGCTAACAGGCAGGCAGATGCTGCTCCCCTGCTTTATCGCGGCACTGGACTGATTGCCGACAAGGAGAACCCACTGGTACTCAAACTGCTGACCGCCGAGAGCACCGCCTACAGCTACAATCCCGAGGCCAGTGTCTCAGACTATCCGCATGCCGTTGGCCGTGGCACCCTGCTCATCGCCGCCCTGCAGGCGAGGAACAATGCCCGCGTGGTCTTCTCCGGCTCGCTGCTCTTCTTCTCCGACGAGAGCTTCACCACGGCCGTGCAGTACGCCCAGAGCGGTGTGTTCCACAAGCTGGCCGGCAACCGCGACGTGGCCGAGTCCATTAGCAAGTGGGTATTTGGGGAGACTGGCCGCCTGCGCGTGGCTTCCGTGCAGCATCACAAGGAGGGCGAGCTGCTGCCACCGGATCAGGCGTACACCATCACCGAACCCGTCGTCTACACCATCGGCATCGAGGAGCTGGTGCAGGGCGAGTGGCGCGCCTTTAAGGCCAGCGACATCCAGCTGGAGTTCGTCCGCATCGATCCCTTCGTGCGCACCTATCTGAAACAAACGAACTCGGGCGCCTACCAGGCCAAATTCAAGATACCCGACGTCTACGGCGTGTACCAGTTCAAGGTGGACTACGATCGCGTTGGTTACACCCACCTGTACAGCACCACCCAGGTGTCGGTGCGCCCGCTGGAGCACACGCAGTACGAGCGTTTCATCCCGAGCGCCTTCCCCTACTACACCAGCGCCTTCTCCATGATGATCGGCGTGTTCGTCTTCTCGTTCGTGTTCCTTCACTTCAAGGATGAGCCCGTGGGCAGGGCCGCCAAGGAGGACAAGAAGTCACAGTAGTCTGAACGAGCAGACTTCAACTAAAATTTAACACACAATGCACTAAAATAAAGTTCTCCAAAGTGAGAAACCCACAATCCATCAAAAAAGTTGGTTATTTTAATATTGGAAATATGAACTTTATTGGATTTCAAGGTCGCCTTAAGGAAGCCTTGTTTCTCTTAAAATTTGCAGTGTCCAATCTAATCACAAAATAAGTTATATACGAAGTTTTAATTTAAAATAAAATAATTTAATTTAAAAATTAAATGATTAAAGTTCAATTAGCAAAAAACAGAACCAACCGTTTTGTCGCGCATGGACTTATCTATCATACAATCGAATGTAATCGAGTGCAATCGAAAATACAGACCACCCCTAGCTCTCAACGAACCGATATCATTGTGAAAATTTCTCTCGCCTGAATTTGTTCGTTCTCGTGTTAAAAGTGACATTTTGTGAATAGTATTTGTAATTTGTGTTAAACGGTGAGTTTTTTTTTAATATGAATAGTTCTAATCGTGCAACACGTGTGCTTGTGGACGCTAAATGTGTGTGTGTGTGCTGCTTTTCTATTTTTTTTCCTTGTGTATCGCCAGAGTTAATGTTTTGCCGTTTTTGGGGCTCCGCCGGCCGTCCAGCGGAGCCCTATTTTTCACCGCACACACACAGGCGCACATTGGCTGGTGGATACATACACAAATGCACGAAGATGTGAGAGGTCTCGTATTCGAATGACTGTTTGTTGCATTGTTGTTGCTGTAGTTGTAGTTGTAATGGTGAGGTGCGCTGTTTTTTTTCCAAAATGGCTGCCAACCAGGAGAATAGCAACAAATAAAAAGAGTTGCAGTCGTTGATGAAATTGGCAAAACAAAAACGAAAAAACAAAACGTTTGCCAATGTGTGAAAAGTGGCGCCAAAAATTATGAGTAATCGTATATATGCTGGCTGGCATAAACAGATAAAGTAATTTATTTATTTATTTCTTAAGTGACACTCGTGCGGATGTGTGTGTATACTAAACACGCACACTAGTTAACTAATGCAAATGTGCATGTCTGCGCTTGTCATGCGCAGCTTATGTCCTATCTCTTTCCCTCCACCAGCTTTTCCCGCATGTTATTGCATAATTGTTTTTTATTTTCCTTTTCCTTCGGCATTCTCTTTTGTGAGGATGTGCAGCTGTCACATCTACACACGCGCACACACACATGGTTTACTAGCGGAGAAACGACGCAATTAACTGCTCGCACACATCTTCTCTCATTCTAACGCGAACGTGCCCCTATATGCATCTCCCTCCAACTTGCCGCCCTTTAATGCGCGCCAAGTTTTTACCGCTTGATTTTCCTTCTTTTTGTTTATGTTTACTCTTTTGGCGCTTCCATTCCCAGTTTTTTTTTCCCCCTTTCCTCGAATTCCTTTTATTTCACATTTTCCTCTTGCCTGCACAATAAGTAATTATAAATTGGAAACTACAACTCATTACTTCAACGTGATTGATTCCGCATAAAGCGCAAAAAAACTCAAGAGGTTGTACACAAAAAGAAGGGGAACACAAAAACTAGCGACTCACGATGTTTGCCCGCAAAGAAAAGAAATGAGATTTTCAAGTGGTCCTCCATCGTGGAACATTTACACAGCGAGAAAACCAGATAAAATTACAAACTAGATGTGTATTCTTACTGCTATTTAGAACGGATACATTGGGTCTATGTATACACCTTAACGTATTATCATAGATGATCCAAAAGTTTTTAATCATAGGTAACTGCAGCAAGCTAATAAGTTATCTAGGTTGGTGTGTGAATAACGTAGAGATCGTCTTAGCCAAGAATATGATTTACACCTTTATTTTGCTGTGTGTATGCTGCCGAGACACGATTTTTTTCTTTGCCACTCAAGTGGAAGTTTCTCGAGTGCTGCCTTCCCAGAAGATGGGAAAATATTTCAAATGGGGGGCATGGAGGAAAAGCAGGCAGCTGTCGCGACGAAATTTCACGTTCAACCCTCGTTCTCGTTGCAACCACGAACCAAAGTTCCTCGTCAGTTGGCCGCCAGCGCTTCGGCGCTGTGCATCGGTCCTAACTTTGGCTCCCCGCCACAACCACCCGTGTATATCCTCCAGAGTCCACACACAACATATCCTGGCCAATTGCAACGGGCACTGCGCCTGTGCTTGTCGAAAAGTTCGAAGTTTGTGCCAAGTTCCTGACACTCTAGTTGTCTATCTCCTGGAGAGGATCGGTGTGTTTATTTTGGATAACATCCACACAGCATATTCACTAAATTGAGTGATTGGCGCTTTGGGATTAACTACACGTTGATTTAACTTTTGTGCACCTGGAACCCACATAATCTAACTATTTCCCCATTCTTTCCATTGCAGTTTAAAAAAACCTAAGTAAATATGGCCCGTACTAAGCAGACCGCCCGTAAGTCGACCGGAGGAAAGGCTCCTCGTAAGCAGCTGGCCACCAAGGCAGCCCGTAAATCGGCGCCATCCACCGGCGGAGTGAAGAAGCCCCATCGTTATCGTCCCGGAACCGTGGCTCTTCGTGAGATCCGTCGTTACCAGAAGTCGACCGAGTTGCTCATCCGCAAGCTGCCCTTCCAGCGGCTGGTTCGTGAAATCGCCCAGGATTTCAAGACCGATTTGCGTTTCCAGTCAGCGGCCATCGGTGCCCTGCAGGTGAGAATTAGTCTTTAAAACATGGTGGAATCGTGGAGATTAACCTTAATTAGGAATGCTAGACAGAGTATTAAGTTTATGGGATCATGGCCAGTTTAAAGGGATGCCATTTATTTGATTTCTATGTTCCCATGTATATATCCACTAAAACTCGTATCTAATTCTCTTGACTTGCAGGAAGCATCTGAGGCGTACCTTGTGGGTCTCTTCGAAGACACCAACTTGTGCGCTATCCACGCCAAGCGCGTGACCATCATGCCCAAGGACATCCAGTTGGCGCGCCGCATCCGAGGCGAGCGTGCTTAAGCTGGATCACCTGCGCCGGATTCGATCACTGTCGTCCATCCCCGAGCAGCAAACGGTTTTCATTCACCTTTTGTTGTGGGAGAGGTGCCCGTCAAGAAGCTTCACCAGCGACACATTGATCCAATCTATCATTCATATTTATATGTATACATTTATCATCCTTTTGTTGTTCAATCGGATCGTCCGAGTGGCGATGTCGATGCGAGAAATACCACACACAAAACAACACACAACATTACTGTAATGCTTAAACAATATTTGTAACTCTTATTATTACTATTATATATTAGTTATTAAGTTTTTTTTCTCGCCTGCGTGTCGACGGTTGGACCGTGTACGCTGCGCCATGCACCTTGTCCTCTGAATCCGGGTCCACCTCTTCGTTTGGAAGGGAATTCCCCCGGGCAGCTGTCGTCGCCTGTCCGTCTGCAACATCCGCCACCAACCACTCCAACAATTGTCCAGCTGGCGGGCTTCGATTTCCAGGTAATCCGTGATCTTTAAGGCGCCTGTCTCGCCTTCTTTCATTCGATCAAGGAGAGGCTCACCAACTGGCGGCCGGGATGAGCGGAGCCTGGAGGTCGGGGCCAACCAAACGCCAGCTGGACGTGGCAAGGCGGACAGATGGCGGCGGACTGCCTGGCGTGGATTCCCGGATCTCTGGATGGGCGGCGAGGGCATGACCATCTGGCGATGCAACCGGAGGCACGCGGCTTTTATGAAGATGATATCCATATATAACACCGAAAACCGAATCGAGTACACTTAACTTTACACTTACGTATATGCTTATATATACATAAATACATACATATATATATATATATAAATACATATATATATAAATCTTTATGGAAGCAAAAGCACTAGACATTAATACTCTTTCTTTTGTTCACCTTTCGTTACTGCAAATCATATACAGAGCATTATATATATAGAAGTTATATATATATATATAACGAAGGGATGGGCGTGACAGAGATAGTTGATTAAATAAGATTTTAGATTTACATGCATTTTATACGTTTAGGCGGACGATGTCGAAGAAGATGAAGAAGAAGAATCGGGAGATGAGAAAAGATATAAAGATGATTCAGCAATCAAATTAAAGTACGCATCTATAGATTTGGAAGAGCATCGAATAAAAATAACCAACACAAAATCACATAACAATACACAGTAAAAGCCGAGCAGAGCATTGAATATTTCCCAATATTTACATATTTGTAGTTTGAAACACGTGCAAAATAATCAATTGTAAACGCCCTTAAACATGCATATATATATACATATACTTGTAAATTGGTGTCGATAACTAGTTTCACATTGAACATTTAAACAAATCGGACTTAATATGTGTCTATATCGTATCGTCGTAGCTTACAAGAACCAATATAAAAACAAACACCACAAACACACAAAAACAATTTAAAACAAAAAATCAGTGACAGGAACAGCAAAAATAACTGGAAACATCAGCAAAAAAAAAAAGAAAATAAAAAATAAACGGTTTTTTCTATAGAAGAAACCAAAAAAAACCCAACACCAACAAATTGTTTTATTTTCTGCGAAAACGGAATGGGAATAGTGGGTGCGAGAGGGAGGAGGATAGGTGGCGATGGTACAGTTGACTCCAAAAATCGAAACCAAACGTCATTCGCTTTGTTTACGTGTGTTAATCTCGCTGCGTGCGTGCGTGCGTGTGTGTGTGTGCCTGTTAACCGCTCGTCTCTGTGTGTGCAAGTTTGGATGGCTGCATCTGTATGTGTGTGGGTGGCTTTGGCTCTGCCCCCTTTTTTGATTGTCTTTGATTTGGGGTTTCAAGGCTGCCATTAAGTGGCGCCATCTAGTGGCGGTTCTGTGGCTCGGGCACCCAAAAAGGGTTAATAAGCCGATTTGTTCGTAAGCTAATGCATCCACGAGGGGTTAAGGGTTTGGTTTAATATTTACTTGATTATATTTATACAGCGCATATAAGATACATACGTTAAAAAGTAAGTAAATATTTATTAAAATTTAATTTAGCGATGTTTACCTTCTTTTTGGCAGTCTATGTAACTACTCAATTAGTAACAAGCAAAATACCCATTTAAATTGCAAAATAAGTACGGAACATTTAAAAATTTGTTCATTTACATATAAACGTACATTTATTTTATTTGTATATTTAGCATACAGTCCAGAATGCGACGCACACTCAGTTGTTAAAATATTAAAATTAGGCTTCGCGAAAAAAAAGTGAGTTAAACTTAATTGAGAATGGGATTGATGTGGAGTTTTGGGCGCCTAAGAGGGGTTTCAAGTTTAGAGCATTCCGCTTGTTTTTCTTTCGGTGTACAGCGAACAGGGGCGGAGTTTCAAGAGGGGACAGCTATGTTACAACACAGGGATCGATGCATGTATAAGTTAGGGACTACAACTAGGATCTGGGTGGAGGGGTTCCTTGTCTTAGTCCGCCTCGTGTTTCTCCGCCTCTGGATGCTTGCCAGGTGCCGTTGCCGGGGGCGGAGCTCCCCCAGCTACTGCTGCCTCGCCCAGCGGTGCTCCTCCAGCTGCCGGAGGTGCTCCTGGTCCCGCCCCTGCCCCGGCAGTGGGATACACTCCGCCCCCAGGCGCCGCCGCTGTTGCCGCGCCAGCTCCACCGCCTGGGGCTACTGGTCCTCCACCGCTCGGTTCGTGCAGGTGACCGGGTGGCGGTTGTTGTTGCTGCTGCTGCTGTGGTGGCGGTGGATTGCTTCCATGCTCCGGCGCATATGGATGCCCGGGGTTGCCATTGTGCTGCGGTGGCGGCGGACGCGGTGACATGTAGTGTGAGCCTGGTGGCGGGCCATAGGATTGCTGATACGGCGAGAACGGTGCGTAGTAGGGCTGTGGCGTGGGATGTCCTCCGTACTGGGGCTGGTAATACGGTCTTGCTGGTCCTCCGGGTGGTCCAGGTGGCGGCCCATGTGGTGGTCCGCCGTAGTTGGCATAACCCGTGTGCGGAGGTGGCGGCGGCAGACCGGGCATTCCCGGCGGCGGCTGATGCGGCCCCATGTGCGGTGGCATCAAGGAATGTCCGGGTGGCGGATGGCCGGGATGTGGATGCATCTGCGGCATGCCGGGCGGAGGAGCTGGACCGCCCTGTTGCTGTGGCAGTGGCACCTGTTGTTGCACCGGCGGTGGCGTTGGTGTCGTCGTCGTTGTGGGCACTGCAGTAGCTGCTCCTGCCGCTGGAGCTACCTCAGGTGGCGGTGTGGGTGTCGGAACTGGAGTGGGCACCTTGCCGGGCTGGGCCACCACTTTGGGGGGTTCAGTTTTAGGTGGCTCGACTAGCGTTGACTGCGGTGGCAGGGCAGCGGCCATTTCCAGCTTCTCTGGCTTGATGGGTGGCGGCGGCACCGATGGCTTCGGTGGTGGCTCAATGTCCATGGGCTCGGGATCCGTTTTGCTGGCAGTTTCGTGCACATGCACCGCCGGTGCAGGTGTGGGCGTCGAACTCGGCGTGGGATTGGGTGTGGTTGGCTTCACAGCCGGCGGAGTCTCCTTGGCCGGAGCTGCTGGAGCTGCTGGAGCCGCTGCCGTCGCCTCTTGAGCAGCGGGTGTGGCACCTGGCTGACCCGGCTGCGTTGGCGGCTTGGTTGTCTCCTCGCTCCTTGTCACGGGCGCGGCAGCGGGAGCGGCAGCTGCAGCAGGATTCGTCGTGTTATTCGCATTGGGCTCATCCAATCGCTGGCGATCGCGCTTGATATCTTCGTACATGCGATGCACCATCTTCTGGAACGTGTCCTCGTCAACAGCCGGCTTGCAGTGGCGCTTTAGCTCCTCCTGGAAAGCCTCGCTGGACTCCACCATGCGCTGCTTCTTGGCCTCGAACTTCTCCTCCATCTGCTGCAGTTCCGCCTCCAGTTTGGTTTGGTGCATCGTCAGCGAGCTGACCTGCCGCTTGAGCACCTGCATCCGCGTGGTGGTCACCACTGAGCGCACATCTGGCACTACGGCCTCCGAGAAGATTTCGTTTATCAGGCGATGATTGCGCAGGTAGCGAGCGTAGGCCATGTGCTTGGCCGTATAGCCTTCGTCCTGGTCATCCTCGTCCTCCGCCGGCTGGATGTCGATGCGTCGCTCGTGCTGCGACTTACTGCCGCCACCGCGTGACGGCGTCTCGTGCATGTCCACGTCGGTCTTCACCTTGCTCTTGGCCGACATGTAGGCCTGATAGGCGGGCGTCTGGTGATAGGCCTTCAGCGATTTCTCGTACTCCAGCTTCTCCGCCTCGTACTCGTCGATGAACTCCGTCTTCTCATCCTCGGGCAGCAGCTTCCACATGGCGCCGATCTTCTTGCCCAGCTCCCAGAGCTTCAGCTCGGGATGTTGCGCCTTGACGCTGTCCCAAACCCGTTTCGAGTACCGCATGTATGGCAGAATGGGCTTCTCCGGCGGCTTTGGTGGCTTGGGTAGCCGTGATTCGTTCTGGTTCTTGCTGCTCGACGACTTGGTCACCTTCTGTGGCGTGAATGCCGGATTCCCATAGTTGCTGTGCGTGAAGATGGGCGTCTGATCCTTGTTCCGATCGCCACCTCCTCCGCCGCCGGATGAACGCGACCGGCTGCCGCCACCGGAGCCTCCGCCACCGCCCACGACGCCCTGGAGTGGTGTGGCTGGACCCGGTCCCTGGCCGCCAACGGCTATCTGCTTGTAGTTGCTGGGCAGGGCCATCTTTTCGCAATTCGCTGGTCAAATGAGCGTGGATTTTCCAATCGAAACAACAATTTTCAGGCGGACGCCATTTTCTGTCGGCGTTGGTGGAGGTATGACCGTATCTGATTCCAAGAAAAATCATATGGTCCGGGAATTGGCAAATATACCGCATGTAATCAGGAAAGACAATAAATAACAATTTAGTTACCTTGAACTTGCCGAATAAAATAGCTAAATTTCTACTATATACAGAACCGCTTTCTAGCTTAACACTTTAATTCAGTTTTATGAAATACAAGAAAATACCACACTATCATAACATAAAAATACCAACGGCACATAATTTTCGAGAAAGTTGGCAGTCCTGCGACTGGTATCATAAAGTATAAACAAATCGTCAACTTCTACAATGTTTGCCGGTCGCTTACTCGTCCGTTTGAGCCGAAGTCGGGCATGCTTGGCCACCATGGGGAGCTGGTCAAAGCCCCAAGCACTCGCCAACCAAATGATCCTGTCCAGGACACCACCGACATCCACAGATGCAATTCAATGCAAAGGATCCATTGCCAACCGCCGGTTCTTCAGCAGTGAAATTGAGACGGAATCCACGTTGGACGGTGCCACCTACGAGCGAGTGTGCTCCGACACCCTGGACGCACTGAGCGACTACTTCGAGGAGCTGACGGAGAACGCCGCGGAGCTGCAGGGCACGGATGTGGCGTACAGCGTAGGTGACATTGCCTATTACATCATTCAATTGATCTAATCATTGGGGGTTTCCTCATCCGCAGGATGGCGTGCTCACCGTGAACCTGGGACACCAGCACGGCACCTATGTGATCAACCGGCAGACGCCCAACAAGCAGATCTGGCTCAGTTCGCCCACCAGCGGTCCCAAGCGATACGATTTCGTCGGCACCGTGGCGGCGGGCAGATGGGTCTACAAGCACAGTGGTCAGTCGCTGCACGAACTGCTGCAGCAGGAGATACCCGGCATACTGAAGTCAGAGTCCGTGGACTTCCTCCACCTGCCCTATTGTAGTTAATTCCGTGATTAGCCTAATAACTCCTCCATAAAAAAGTCTGTTAAAACGTTCGATTTCATGTATTTATTGTGAATTCTGGACGTTCTAGATGTTCTTCATGTGAAGGCACAGTGGTCACTCGATATGTTAACTACCGCAGATGCAGATGACCAAAGATTACACTTATTTTTCCATGAAGCAGTGTAGCTTCGCTTCCACTGTAAATGCTTTATTTTTGTTGTTCATTGTGAGTTTTGGTAATCGGATCTTTTATTTTGGTTTTGATGTTTTAAATTATTGTTTAGAAGCATAAACTTAAAAATGAGCTGGTTAATGAATAAGTCGAATAATTTACCTTTGGTTTTCCAATGTTCAGGCTGATATTCCACCATTAAACAACTTTTTTTTTTGTAGCTTTTAACATTTAATTTGTCACTTTTTGTACGTTTTCTATTCGCTATTCACGAAATTGATAAAACGCTCATTAAAAATGCTTAAACTTTATTAGGTTTATTAGGTAATACACAAATTCAGAACTCAAAGCTCCCAATCAACGAAAATGAAACCAGGGCCAATGCTAAACGAAATTCGGTGAAAGGTGGTTTCCGGAATTATTGTGTATGTTTATTCACACGCTCTTCAGATTTATGTTTTCTGAATTGGATTGTTTTCAGTGTTTTGTAAACAAAAGAAGGTTGTGATCATTTTTGGCAGCGGCACACGTGTATGAGAAAAAAAGTGTCATATAAATCACTTGTCAACTAGCAGATACACGGGCACTTCAAAGGATGTTTCTCGTTTCTATATAACGCTTAACTCGCATAAATTTAATGGTTAGGTTATCTAAGGCTAAGACGTTCTAGTGACGTCCACCGAACATGTTGTTATAGTGCGGCTGCTGTTGCTGGGCGCCCATAAAGTTCTGGGGCATCTGGTTGAAGGGCGGCTGTGGCGGCGCATTGTTGGCCCACGGATTAATGGGCGCTCCGCCGTAGCCAACTGGCCCTGGTCCCATGCCCCCGTAGTTCTGCTGCACTCCATTGCCCGCAAACGGATGATAGCCGCCGTAGCCCTGCTGATTCGGATACGGATTGGCATCCGGCCCGCCGCTCAAACCGCTCATCAGCTGCTGGGGTTCCTGGCCAAAGCTCCGGCCCTGCTGCTGCTGCTGCCCTGGATAGCCCGCATTGGAATAGCCTGCTCCTGCTCCCGACTGCTTTTGGCCAAGATTCTGGCCTGGCTTCTGACTTAAGCTCGGCGCATTTGGTGCACCATGCTGCGGATGCGGTTGGTTCATCATGTAGTTGCGATTTCCACCGGAGGGTGAACTTCCAGAGCTCCCGCCCTTGCTCAAAGTGCCCATTAGGTTGGCTATAATGCTCTCGGTGTCTTTCAGCGAAATCTTGGTCGTGGCTGCGGGCTTGAAAGTGAGCGCATTTGGCGACGATTCCACGGGTATAACGGGCGGCCCACCTGCCTTATTGGGGCCGCCGGCAACACTCCCACCGCCGCCATTCGAATCACAGGCCTTCATCACCAAATCGTCAAAGTTGTAATCATCATCCTCCTCGTCATCGTCGTCGAGCATGAAGCTGGGCGTGTTCCTGCCGCGTCGCTGCTTGTTGATGGGCAGACTGGACAGATCGCGTTCCCGATCCCGCTCACGATCCAAACTGGGACGGCGGGCGCTCAGCGAGGAGAGACCTGCTTTCGGAGCCGAGGCGATGGCGGCCACGGCGGAGGAGATCCTGCCACCCATTGCCGAGGCCTTGGACTTGGTAGCCGCCACCGCCTTGGTTGCCCCACCGATGTTCACCACGCGAGAGAGAAAATCACTGCAGGACTCGCCATCCCCGCTGAGCTCCGCCAGGTTCACATACTTGCGCAGACGCTCTACGCGCGACGGCTCCTGTACCTCCAGCTTGCGCAAATGGCCAATGAGATGCACCTGCTCCTCGTTCGACAGAAACTTGAAGTTCTGGAGCAGGGTCTGGAGATCTGAATCCGTTAGCGATTCCATGCCACTGCTGCCACCGGCTGCATCCGCTTGAACCTTGGCCGCTGCCACCGGAGCGGCGGGCACCACATCGACGGACTCCTTGTTCAGCTGGTGCTCCACCTCCTTCATCAGCTCGTCCAGATCAATGCCCATGTTATCGGGCGCCGGCTCATTTTGCAGTCCGAGCTTTGCCTTTATCTCCTCGAATGTCAGGCTGTTGTTCTTGTCCACCTGGCGGCGCTGTTTGTCCGTCTTCACCAGCAGCGTTAGCAAGTGGAGCAGATTGTTCATGTCGCCGGTGGTCACGTCGTAGTATCCCTTGAGTACCAGAGCATTGGCCAATTTGGGGGCCACCACGTTGCGATCGAAGGGCAGCTGTATGGGCGCCGGATTGGCATTTGCCTTAACCTTGGCCTCGACGACATCGGTGGCACCTAAATCATCCGGTTACGGATGAGGTTGGATTGGGGAGGGAACAACACAAAGAAATCAATCAGTTAGGATTTACAGGAGAGTGTGTTTCTGTTTCAGATCTCTGCATGTGGAGGATCGGTATCGCACGGAGCTACGCAAATTACATTTATACTTATGGATGGTGTGGATGGCGATGGGACTGCTCACGGTTGCTTGGCACACTTTGTTCACACACCCACCAAAAATAAGGGAAAGCTGACCGGAAAACGATTACAACGATATCACAGCGACTCGCCAAATCGACCAAAGTCTGCCCAATTAAACGATTATCTTTAAAAGTAAATACCATCATGGAAGTTCTTATAGTTTTAATTGCAAGCAGGTCTTTGCAGATTAAGCTTTATTAAACCCCAAGTAAAAGTCACTTTTTTCTTTTAAAAAAAAATGTAAGATACACTCGATATTTTAGACGCGATACGTACGAAAAATCCTATGAATTGCAGAAGCAAGATCAGCAATTCAGAATGCAGTTTATGTATACTTATAATATTGTTTAAAACGTTATAAATACTCGCCCAGATAACAAAGAAATGCATTGAGCAGTTTTATCGTTTATGATTTAGTGAGAAAGAACAAGTTTGAAATGAGATACCATCCCAATTCATACCGCAGCAGCAGGCAAGATTCTTTATTTCGTAAGTGCTATTATTAAGGAAACTTAAATCGTAACTAAATGTTAAACCGCAGAGGTTGCTAGACGAAAGTGGGGAATATCTAAGGTATATAATATTTCTTTATCACCAGGCACATAAAAGAGTTCCTTTCGAAAACGAATTCAGAATCTAAAGTATTCCACCGAATGGCACAAAAACTCACAATCAACTTTGGAACTTCGGATAAAAAGCCGGAGCAAGTACGCGAAAGAAGTACGATTGTTCCCATGGGAAACCCTTGTTTGGTTTGTGTGGTATACTTACCTCCTGATTCCTAACCGCGACCGCGAAAAAGAGGGAGACAGAAGTACGGATTCAGAGGGACAAGGGCGGACTTACCTTTGACGGTCGCCTGAAAGATGATGGCTGCTATGTTCGTGATTAGTTTCTTGACCACGCGCACCTTTTGCGGATCGTCCAGCACTTCGGCGATGAGAATGCCCTTAAGCTTCTCCTTGGTGGTCTCGAGGAACACACAGTTGTCGTCGTTCAGCAGCAAATCCTCGGCTGAATTGGGCTGCGCCATCTCCATGGCCAGTGCCTTGCTAAGCAGATTGAGGGCCTTGGGTCCCAGGCTGCCCAGGTGCTCCTCGACGGCGGACAGCATGCGCAGCACACTGACCACGGTCAGGGGTCCCTCCTCAACGGGTTCCGATGGCTCCTTCTCCTTGTTGGACGACACGGCTGGCGAAATCGAGCGCACCTTGGTCATATTGTACTCAGGATACACGCGGGAATCCAATACGCGGAAAGTCTCCACATGCTCATAGCCGCGCGATGATCGGGCATAGCCCTCGTTTCGGGGATAGTATTCGGAGGAGCGCTCGCGCACGCGCTCGCGATCCCGCTCCAAGCTGCGCCGGTCACCGTAGTCTCTGGAGCTAGGCGATATAGCGCACTCCCTGGATGGTGCACCATGACCACGGCCACGGAAGTAGGGCGGCGAGCGAGACCGGCGTCTCAGGCTGCGCGAACGCGAGCGGGAGCGTGAAGATCCTCGCCTATAGTTGCGACGCGCCGAACGACTGCGGGAGCGCCGTAAGGGACGACGTCCGCCGCCACCACCTCGTTTGGGGGACATCGAATGAGAGGGGGAGCGCCGATTGTAGGAGCCACGACCACGAGACGGAGGACTGTCGGCCTCATCATCGCTGATATCGATGACGGCTTCGGGTGCTCCGCCTGTCGCACCTATTGGACGATTGCTGCGGAAGTTCGGCTTGCGACGATTGGCGGCATTGGTGGGGGCAGGCGCCTCACGCGGACTGGCCACACGGATCTTGTAGCGCTCCATCAGCTCCTTGGTCTTCTCTTCGTCCTCGTCGCCCAGCTTGAACTTCTCTTTGAGATCTTTCTTGATTTTATTGACCGAAATGTTGAACAGTTCGATGCGGCGATCCTTCCAGTAGCTAATCCATTCCGGCTTATAATCGTATTGATTCGGATCGCACTTTTTCTCCTCCTGCAGCTGCTTGTAGCGCCGATTCCAGAACTGTTTCCACTCATCCGGGTAATCGGGATGTTTCTCGGGATTCGATTCGAACGTCTCCGTTTCATCGCGCAGCTGCTTGAGCTGCAGTTCCAGCATGCAGCGGAACTTCTCCCATTTGTAGCGCTCTTGGGCAATTAAAGAGGCCTGGATAGACAGCTCCTTGGGCGTGGGCAGGTGCTGGGTCTTGTTCACGGCCCCGGGAGGTGGTGGCGATCGATTTTTGCCACGCCCGCTGGCATCTTCGGCCAGCTGATTCTTCTTGCGCAACAGCCCCTTCGACATCTGGACAACCGGAGCCATTGGCCCGCCAAAGCTCTCATCATCACTGGATATGGCATCCAAGGCAATAATATTTCCATCAGCACGCTGGTCGTTGCCGTCCCCGGCTCCGTCGTCGTTCATCTTCAAGCTGATCTTAATGGAATCATCCGGTTTCAAATCACGGATCACGCGTTGAGCGTCATCGGAAAAATCTGGCCCGGCACACTCATCGAAATGAAAGCTATCCCGCACCTGGCTGCAGATTTTGGCGCGAAAACGCCGAAAATCCTCAGCAGTTGCAGTCATGAGATTGCGCGACCTGCCGAAGTGCTTCTCAATGCACTTGACCAAGTTCCCAGTGGCAATCACCAGGTCCCCAGAGCTGTTGGGGGTGCGCTTCAGCTTCTGCAGTTCATTGTAGGCCTTCTGGAAGTGGGTTTGCAGGTACTTGGTGCGGTGCGCCTGCGATGTCCAGTGTACAAACACAGTGCGTGCATCCGTGCAGGTTTGGCACAGCACACAGTAGTAATCCGGACGCAGTTGGACCGGCTCGTGCAGCTCTATGGCGTATTCGGTGCCGATCAGTGGTCCACCGGTGTAGCTCTCGATTTGCTTTTGTATGACTGCCGTGCGGGTCACGTCGTCGTCCTCCTCAAAACCGGGCGGTACCGGCTCGCCCGGCAGGAAACTCATCGCGCAACTTGAAATCCTAAATCCTCAATTCCTGCAGATGGGCATCAGGCCAAAAAAAAGAACGCCAGTGAACGGAAATGGCCCAGGATCAGCACTTACCTTGGTCTCTGGTTCCGGTCTTGGAACGGATCGGTTTTATTTCTCTTTTTTTTCGTATCCTTCAATCTCCGGATTTTCCGATTTTCTTGTTCACTTTTTTGCACTGTTTGCTTTCGCATTACCCTTCGCGTTCACTTATCGAAAAGGGGGCGGCTTGCGCCCGCGTGGTTGCTGTTACTTACTATGCCAGTGTATACGTAAGTTACATTATTTAACTATGAGTTTTTCCTTGTTTTCCTCTTCAATTGCTGCGAAAATTGGGTCCGAACCCAAGCCTTTTTGTCAATTTTTTTTTTTTGACAGCTTTCCAGTGTGGCCGTGCGCCGTTGGGACGATAACACCGCCAACGATAGTTGATATATCGAGAGTATGTCAGACCTAGAAAATATATTTTTTAAATTATTAAATATACACAAAATTTTTTAATACTTAAATACTTTTTAATACTAATACTTTAAAATTTATGATTATTGAAAATATGTACATTCTTGCACAGAGTATTGTTGTTGTAATGCAATTATCGTTTTGTTTGCCTTGGGAATGCTTTAAAAATAGTATTATTAAAGGTCAAAAAATCATCAAATAACATTAAATTTTTTTTGTTTTTACCTAATAGAACTACCTACATCTTAAGAACTGTTTGCTTAACATTAATGTGAGAAAAAATCGTATATTTTAATAATAATATATTTAGGAGTAGAGAGATATTTTGTTAAGATTTAAAAGATTTGTATATCTTTATTTTGTATTTATTTATTTATATGGGTTTATTTTCTAATTTGAAACATGGAAAACATGCCGTCATCATTCGGGAAAACACAATGCTTATGCTTCTGCGAGTGAGTCCATAAATATTTACATATGGGGATATGTGGAGTCATTATCTTTCATCCGAAACATAATCTCCGGCCGAGTGCGAATTGTTCTCGCCTCCGCAAAAGAATGATGGACTTCTATGGGATTGGGATGTTGGATGTGGGATGTGGGATGGATGTGTTTCAGATGGCGTCTCCGCAGCTGGCTTAAATCAATCCCAGCTCGCATTCATTATTTTTTATTCACTGCATGTTGTAGGTATTTTCCAGCTGAAGCGGGAGCATTAATATCATTGGGTCCCAAGGGATCGGCCACATGTGCAGTTTGCTGGCCGCCGAGGACAAATGTCAGCGAACGGGACGCGGTTTTCCACATTTTCAGCGATTTCCACGAACCGAACCCACATCCACCCGCCCAGGGCGGTGCAGTGGAACTACCCTAACGTGAACTGAACGGTAAAATACCTCTGAAACTATTGGCATTCATATTGTATCTATGCCTTATTCGGTTGCAAACCACTATATTCTTGCATACTTTAGAGGGCCAATCATTTCTTGCCAGATGGCGTGCAATGTCCGCCTTAGGGAGGCCGCACTGTGCGCGATGTGTGATAGATGTAACACGTATCTGCGAGTGGATGAAGGGCGCATTAATCGCCGCACGATGAGCACGCTGATGGCTGTCGCAGATGATAATGGCAATACAACTGACTGCACAATGAGCTGACCATATGCGCACATAGACAATAAAATACGAATGCGAATGCGACTGTGAATATGCCACCCCATTTTGAAGGCCGCTCCGGTGCATTTGACAGTGGGCGAAGATACGCTGCACGTGGATGTGGATGTGGATACGGATGATGTAGCTAAGGATGAGGATGAGGACGAGAACGAGAGGAGCAGGATGTGGCGGCAGGCAGTAGGCACTGCCAGTTACTGGACAAACGTAGCACATTTAATGAACATGCCGACATGAGTTATGGCTCGTTTGTTCGCCTTTTCGTTTTTTGGTCAGTTGTTCAGCTGCCCTGCAAGTGGGCATATGTACTGTACAGACATAACAACTCAAGCGAGCAGAGGGTAGCGATTTTGATTTGATTCACCAGATCGAATTACGGGTGGAATATCTGAATATCTCTGGTGGGGTGGGTGGTTTCGAGCATGTGTAAGGTTTAATTTTTTTCGAAATAATCTGCACAAGCAATCGCATGATTATCAATCAAAAATGTAATAACAATGCCAATTTTTGAAGCACACGTTTACCCCTTGATGAAAGGTTCCGAAAGCCAAAAGGTGTCTAAAAGTAGGCTTTAGTAGCATGAAGTATGTAAGTGCTTTGCAAGTGCAACATGCTGCAGGCATACACAGTTCAGTTCAAACTCGATGTGCTGATGCTTAATTGCCCCCTTGTTCTTTTTGACAGCGAAATATGGCAAATCGGGCACACAGCTGTTGGCTTTTCATTTGGCGATTTGCAAGCGGCGTATGCAACACTGATACCTCGCATTAACTTTGATGGAGATGGAGATGGGCGAATTCCGATGGCGGGGACACAGACAGACACAATATCAGGATTCCTGGAGTGGTGTAGTACCTCCACCTATGCATCCCATACGAGACCAGGAACCCAGGCAGCCCCTCGGTAGACAAAGTGCCAAGTCAGACAGATGCAGACGTATCTCATTTAGCATACCGTACTTTGCAGCTCATCTTTATTTCTTGGCAAGTTGTGTGCAATTCATTAAAGCGAAATCTGCTCGAATGCGAATAATGCAAATTGCTCTATTTTCATTCACAACGCCTGGTATTTTCTAGAGTGGAGGGAGGGTAGGCGGTTGGGGATGTGGGGATTGGGGCTACGCCAGTGGCAGTTGCAACAATCTGCCACAGAGAGTCGACGACAAATTTATTTGTGGCGCACGCAGCCAGGAGTTGCATCAATGAAAATGCTGTTCAAGCAGTTGTCTCGCAGGCATTTTGCACTAAAAGTTCAAAAATTCCATTAATTATTCTCGGCGAAGAGTTCGCTTTCTTCTCCGCTGCGCATCGGTTTATTCCTCTTGTTGCACTGCTAATTTTTCAAGAATTTCAAATTTCTTAATGGCCTGAGTTCGGAGTTGGGAATGGGGATGAGGATGGGAATGGGAATGGGGGGCATTCTCTGTTGCCCGTTTGTCTGGGCCATCTAACCCACAGCTGCACTGACATAAAATCCACAGATGGGTGCAACAATTGGCTGGCAATATGTCTGCCCAAGTTCTGAGATAATCGAATGCACGGTATGCTAATCCAACTTATTAAGATGTTGAGAGTTAAAGAAGAGCTACGATTTTTAATTGCATACAAGGGGTTTTCCACTTTCAGAGCTTTCGAGGCCCAAGGCATTAATATGGTGTAAACATGATAGCACCAATTATAGTAGATGTTTAGCATAATCCTCATTTTCACTTTCCTGCTCTGCGAGAGCATCGATTCATTTTCCCGGAGTGTAGGCTTACCCCTATCGCTATTTACTCCCCCCTCCCTCCGCTAAAACAAGGCCGGATGTGCTCATTGTGCTTCGTTTTCATTTCTACTTACATGTCTCCCGCCCCTGCCGAAGCCCCCTTTCCCCGCCCCAACCCCTCATTAATGCTGCGCCGGAAGCGCCCAGCTGCTGCTGCCGGACTTTATCGGGCCGAAAGGGGGGAGCAGGGAGGGGGATGGGCGGATGATGGGGGCCGTTGGTCAAAGACGCTTCGGAAAAGTTTTACCCCATTCCCAAACTTTTGGTCGTGATTTCAGAAATGCGTTACGCAGTGCGTAAATCAAAACTCGGTCTGAAACAAAAACTTCGGGCGATTCTCTCGACCATCGCATGCCCATTAACATACATGCATGTTAAATGCGGCACCTGTTGATCGTTTTCGAAAACTAATAGTTCGTTTACGATTTTTCGGTACGTTTCAACTCTTTCTTCACCAACAAGTCCGTTTTCAACGACTACATTATACCCTTTTACTTATTGGATAGCGGGTATACATAACTACAGCTAGTGCAATGCGGGATTCTGTGAAACATTGCTTTTACACTGCGAAAATGAAGAGAGAAATGAGCAGTGAAATAAACAAAGCTTCGGCATATTAATTCAAAAATCCGTTTCTGGAAATTCTGCTCCGTTTTTTTTTATTTTTTATGTGAAAGGGAAATGCCCTTAAATTGGTTGCTAGAGCATACGATTTCTTTCTGTGCAGTCAGCTGTTCTGCTTGTTCTTCCCTAATTAGCTTCTCTCTGGCGATCATTTCGACAGTTCACCGTTATGTTGCGACAGGGCTAACGGTTTTTTTTCGCGTTCTCGTTTGCGGCCCTTTTTATTTATTGGCTGGCCACCACACGCAACAACAAAAACCGCAAAATGAAAATGGAAATTCGAAGAGCGGCGGAATGAAATGGAAAATGGGCGTGTGGGGAAAAAGCCAAAAGGAGGGGGGTTGTGGGGTTGTTGGGCTTTAGAGGGGAGTCGCGGGGGCTTAAGTGAACGGGAGTTTGTACCAAAAAGTTGAGCACTGCAAATGGCTCGCCATGGGCGCATAAATTTCCAAGCCACCTTGTCTGTTTTTTTGTTTATTTATTTGTATTTTTTTGCTTTCTGTCGCTATGGTGGGTTGCTATTTTCTTTGCGGGCATTTCTTTTCATATTTTTTGTTTGTTCTATTTGTCTTTTCTTTTTTTTTTGGCAATTTCCAACATGCAACATGTTGCACTGGAGTCAAACCCAAAACCCAAAAACTTTTCCCGGGACTCCCAAAATAAGAAAACAAAATTGGGAAAAAAAATGTTTTTTCGCCTCGCTTCCACTTCCACTTCCTCTTCACGTTTTCGTTTAAACAGTGCAACATCTTTTAAGCAAATATATTTTTTTTCAATAGTTTTTGAAAGAATAATTTAAACAAAATAGGTTTTTAAGACTTCAGAATCTCTAAAATCCTGAAACGGTTGTTTCTGAAAATATTGTTACCTTGTTAAATTTCATTTTTTGGTTTGCAAATTTTTAGATACATAAGTTGGACTGTACTTCGGTTTTTTTTAAAATATTTTTTTTCAGAACGGGTTCTTCTCTAGCTTTATTAACGTTTTTGGTGTTGCTGGGGGCTGGATCAGGGGGGGAGTGGGGTAAATGGGAGGGGGTTTTGATATTGTTTGCTGGCAGGCAGCGCAGTCTGTAATATTTTTGCCGCATAAAAGTCAAAATATGCAAATAAACTTGAAGTAGGGACGAGGATTGCGATGGCGCAGGGGGTTGGGGGTTGAGGGCTACGGATGGAGTCAAAGTGGAGAACGGGTGCTTTACTTTATGCATGGGGCGGCTAATACGGTGAAACAGACATAGGAAAGCAGACTAAAACAATGGGCAGCAGAATGGCAGGGAGGCGGGAAGGTGGAGTCTCCACTCTGCAGAGGCAGCGCGGCTTAAATAATAAATGTAGTACACGCTTTGAAAGAATTTACTATACTTTGGCAAATGGAGGTTATAAAAACCGCCACACATACACACACTCACACTCACAAACCGTGCTGTCCGGGGTCTGGAGTCCGGGGTCCGTGGTCCGGGATATGGAGTCCTTGGTCCGGGTTGCAGATTCCGGGGTGTGGAGTCCGGAGAGCGGGATGCGTGTGTGCCCGTCGATTTTATGATGTTTTGAGTAGCGATGAGCTGTGGATCTGCAGGGTGTGTATAAATAAACAATGCCCCTATAAGGTGGTCAATAGGGGGTTAAGGGTAGCGGCATTTCATATTGTTGCTATAATCAGCGGCCGCTTTGATTCATCTGCATGTCCGCAGTGGCGGGCGAGATGGAGAGAGAGCAGAACCTTTGGTTTTGGCTTTATGCTCTGCCACCCCAGAATCATCAAAGAGCTAACCCGGGAGCTAGCCCCCCAACCCCAAGCCCAAACCCAACTCCAGCCCCAGCCCAATTCAACCCAAGAGGCCGAGCCCAAGGCAACCGATTGCAACCTTAGCCCCCACAAAACCTAAGCACCCCGCCAACACCCCCACCCAACCAACCAACCGACAACAACACACAGCACTACAGTGGGGACTTCACACAGCCTCAGACTCGCAGACTCCGACACAGGCTCTTCCACTTCACTATGGAAAATTTGCCCAGTTTTGTTGGCATAAACAAAAGCTGACTTTACAGCGGTTATTTTTTAACATTGAAGTGTTAAAATAAACATTTGCGTTACTTAACATAAGCCTTTGATCAATTCTAAATCCGTTAAAAACAAAAAATGTCAAAAATATTTAATAACACATATTTGCCAACAAATCAAGTCAAATTCCCCATAGTGCATTTCCACCTCCACTTGCAACATGTCTAGTTCCAGCTCACAACATGTTTGCTGCTCGAGTTCGATGGTAGGGCTCATTGGAATGCCCGAGACTTAGCCGAAAATAGCTAGATAATTATGTTGCACCACCAGCTAAACTAAAAATAAATATTTTAGTCCCCTAAAAGTTTAAAAAATTTTTCAATACATCATAATACGGCAAATTTATGTGAGATTAACAAACAAAAGTTAAACTGCTTACAGCAAATAGACACAATAATGAGAACAAACTTAAAGAACTCACATTTCACCAATATTTTCGATCCGCTGGGCTCGCCCTTAAATGTTCTAGCCAAAACTAGCTATAGCTAACTGAGCAGCTCGCGCTGCAGTAGTTGTTGCCGCTTGTTGTAGTTGCCAGCGATGTTGCTGTTGTTGCTTTTATCTCTGTTTCGAATTCGGTTCTCGTGCTCTCTGTTTTCGTTGTTTTCGTTCAGAGCAGCATTAACCCTCGACGGCGACGCTCGTTTTTCGGTTGTTCGGCTCCTGAAATCGAAATTGTAATTTCGCACAGCGTATACATTAGATTTTCCTCCTTTACGTGTCGCGCGTGTGCTATTCTTGTTATTGTCCTGTCGTCGCCTTTTTTTTCGGGTGTATACTTAACAAAATCGTTACAATTAAACAATTTTTTTCACGTGTGTTACTGTTTCTTCATCTTGGTACTCAAACACAAAAGTCAAACAAATAAAGCACGTTAAAGAGAACACCGAAAAAGAAATAACAAAAACAAATACAAATAACATAGGTTGTTGTTGTTGTCGCGCAGCATGTGGAGTTACAGTTAACTGTTACAGTTAACGGGCAGCAACGTGAGGTGGAGAAAGAGGTGTAGAGAGTAGGATTTACTGCTTCGCTTCACTAAATGCAGTCGACGCTGCGATTATTATGTGCCAGCTTCAATAACAACAACAGCAACAGCAAAAAACCGCCGCAGCAGCAGCAACAACACCACTTGATACGAAAATAAACAAACAAAATCAATCAATTAATCAATCTGCTGAGCACACCGCTCTCCACGCCCACACACACACGCGCAACAACACATAACACAGGCACAACAACAAGACACACACACACGAGTTCGAGTCAACGCCCACGCCCATTGGAGAAAAAGGAGGGAGTGGCAGGACGACAACAAGCAAAGGAGGTGGAGAAGAAAGGAGGAGGCGAAGCACGAGGACGAAGACAACATGTTCCACTCACTTGTTTTGATGTCCTGCGCCCTTGCCGCCCTCTCTGTCGCCCAGGGGGCGGGGCCCGCTCGATCCAAATCGCTGCCGTTATCGCTATCGCTATCGGTATCGGTATCCTCGTCATCGGCATCCAGTCCAGGAGCTGCTGATCCAACAGCCGCCGCCGCCACCACCGCTCAGACCCCCACCCCCGCTCCCTTTGCCAGCAAACAGCTAAACAGATGCCGTCAAAGTTGCTATCAGCAGGTAAGAATCCAAGTAAATACATATACGCAAGAGTAAAAATAAGAATCCCAATTGAAGCCCCAGAAACCCAGACGCATAAACCCCAGACTCGCACTGAGAACTCAGAACCCGAGATAAGACCTCGGATCGTATCGGATCCGTTTCGATCCCAGTTCGTTTGATGGACAGTTGTATGCCCAGTTGAGCGGCAATATAACCGATAGGGCATTCGCTTTGTACACGGAGAAAAATAATATATGGCTGATGTAAAGTCAGGGGATCGATGTAGATTTGGATTAGCAAGTGCAGATTACAAAACAGCTGGATTTATAATATATGCCAAGTATTTTAAGGGGTGAATACGTAATTGGAATATGGTACACATATGTATGTATATCAAATTAATATGTTTGATAATTGAGGATACCCACATATAAGACTTACAATTTTAAAATCTGTATGCAACTACAGCTTTGGCTTCTGTTTAAACATTTTTCAACCCTCGATCAACCCAAATTCATATATGCATATGTACATATGTACATATATATGTACATACATCGTTGACTTCTCTATGTCGACAAGCATCTTCAAATTCTCATGTTAATTAACAATCCGTGAATTTGCATGATTCTGTTATTTTTCATTTCCTTAAAAACGTATTAACGTTGCATCTGGTTTTCCTAATTTATTCATAGTTTCGAAACCGCATTTTCCCAAAAAATGGCTGCCCAGCCGAAATAGTCTAGGGTTGAAGAACTCCCTTGAGAATTTTTAGATTTCAGGATAATTACTAACTTGGACGTTTCGATCTATGTATGTATATGTAATCTATATATGTATCTATGTAAATTTACGTTTGTCGTAAGAACTTTTTCAAGATTAAAGGGGCTTAAGATCCGAATACTTCACTAGAAATGCTGGAAGCAAATAGTTTTCCCAGCACACAGACACATTTTCCCAGTCACTTTTCAAGTGCATCGCTGTGCCGTCAGGTTCCCGAGCTAATGCGATTAAGATTGCCCTAATTGAGGTCATGCCGAATTGGCCTCTGGTACCCACCCCGTTCTTTCTCGCCGTGTAGGGAACAGTTGTGCCCTGGACGACACCGACCTTCAAGGTTAGGAGACGCGGACGCGGACGCGGACACAGACGTCGATGACAATGACAATGGATTCGGTTTTCGGTTTTCGGGACCTGAACAACTGAACAACTGGAGAGCTGGCGAACTGTAGGACTGAAGAACTGAGTAACTGAAAAACTGAGTAACTGAGGAACTCGAGGAGGCGACGTCATTTTTTATGGCCGCTCGATGGGTCTTTTATCTTTTATCTACGGGTTGACATCGCAGCTATTGCCGCTGCTGCTTCTGTTGCCGGTTATTATTATTATTGTTGTTGTTGTTGTTGCCATACCGCTGCCGCTCACCTTACCGCTTACCTTGCCGCTCAGGTAGTCCCCGCCGGTCGCTAGAAAGATGTCAACTGGGTGGTCGAGCGTCGCTAATAGAGATCGGGAATTCAATTTGATCCGTCCATAGACAATGGCCAAAAAAAATGAAAAATAAAAAACCAAAAAATGAACAGAGGGAAAAAAGCCAGACAATCCGCGCAGGAATAAAGCTCTCGGATCGAATTTGTACAAAGCTGTCACAGATGGATGGACAGAAGTTCGGCTCAAATGCCGCAGTCAAGGGAGGGGGAAGGGGAAGGGGTAGGGGAAAGATACCTTTTTGAAAATAGAGCAGGTGGGCTGAACAATGGGCTCTGAAGAAGGAGCCAAGGAAATGCAGAAGAAAGAACTTTGAGAAATCACCGCGAAAAATCAGAAACAATTCAGAATGGAATCAAAGGGGATAACTTATAGCGCACTATTATGCAGTGACTTGGGTTAAATACTATAGCAACATGAGACTTGTTTACAATGTTAGTCTTAGAAATACTATAGCAACATGAGATCTATTCACAAAGTTAGTCTTAGAAATACTATAGCAACATGAGACTTATTTACAAAGTTAGTCTTAGAAATACTATAGCAACATGAGATCTATATACAATGTTAGTCTTAGAAATACTATATCAACATGAGAGCCATTTACAAAATTAGTCTTAGGAAAACGCACTTATCAATTAAGGCAATAAGCCTCGAAGGCAAATAGAAAATTCCAATTAATTGAACTCACCGCAATTGCCAAGCTGATACTTGCCAAGAGCAAACAAGTACACAAAACTAAAGCCCAACTAATCAATATGAATAGCAAAGTTTTCCAACCAACAAATCCAAGTTGAAAATGCCACTACAATCGAGGCGAAGAAGTGAATCGGAATCCGTAGCTGAATCTGAACCCCCGAACTCTCACCCCCAATTTCAAAATACGCTGAGTTGACACTTTCTTGTGTTTTTCCCCTAAAAACAAACTTTGGGACCCCGGGGATTCGGTTTCCCCTCCGTTGCATGTAACCGATCCCCAACGAAATAATTTCGAATATGTATTTGTCCCCGATGTATTGAAATCCAGACGTAGAAGTTTCCCAAAAAGATTTTACCCACCCAGCCAGCCAACCAGTTGATTTCTAAATGCGTGACTTCCTGGAACCGTGCTGATCTGTCAGCGATATCGGAAACAGAAACACTGGATGGAGGGATGGAGGGGTGGAGGTGACCGACACAACTGTGGACTGTTAATAAATTTCAATCAAATGAAATCAAATCAAATTTTCATATCGATTCGATCCGAGTGAGCTCCATCAGCTCCCCGCCAAGTGCACATGCATAAATCAAGTGGGAAAAACACAAGAGTATAAATATCATCTCCGATTTCCAAGTAAGTCGACCTCTCTGTGGCGACAAGGTGTACGTTTAGTATTGGAATTGGGATTGGGTTTGGAATTGGAATTGGGTTTTCCATTCGAGTGGGGAACCGAGTAACCGAGGAACTGAGGAACCGAGAAACCAAGAAACCAACGAACTGAGAGATACCGAGCTGGGCAGAACGAGGCAGTCAACCCAATTGACTCCAAGAGGAGTGCTGCTCATGAGTGCTGTGGCGACACTTACAATGAAACATGGGATGAAACTCGAGAGGCCAAGACACTCGGACTGTCTGGGGCACTCGAAATCGTTCTAGGGAAACGCTACAACGCTACAAAGCCGCATATGTATGTCCAAGTCCAAATATAGAGCCAAAGTTTATTGATTTAACACGAGAGCACGGCAGCAATTTGTCCAAATATAGTTCGGTAGCACTTTGATATCACATTGTACAACTTAGCATCATGAGTCGCCTAAATACTGTGATTGTAACCTACGGTTAAACTCGAAAAACTGAATGGTTGATCTTCTTACTAAGATCTTGTTTGTAACTTACTATATCCTGTCACTTGGCAATACTCTTATATATATAAAATATATATTCCTAGGTTAATTATAGTTAGATGAAAATCTCAATATGTTAGATGCTGCTGCACATAATAGAAGTTAATCTTCACTGATTATTCAGACATAAATGGCAGATGTTCGCTGCAAATATCTTCCACTCAACTTTTTATGTGTTGCTGTAAATGTGCTAGGCTTTTCGGTTTTAGATATGCCAATCTTGGCTGATTATTTAGTCCGAACTTGCAGATTTCAGGCACGAAATACTTAAGCTTTCGCGTGTGTGCTGTCTGCATTCCTGATCACCGTCATCATCTCCGTCCGATATGCCCTTTGAAGTTCGCCCAAGAGTTTTGGATGCGATGTTGGGTGAATGTGATGGATGGAGTGGTGGTAGTAGTGGTGTGGAGGTTGAGATTGAGATTGAGGTGGTAGTGGTGATGGTAATGCAGAATGCCTCGCCTCGGCTTGCCGAAAGTCAAAAGTTCTTAGGGGTTGCAGACTGGGCTAATTTCATGCTCGGTTCGCAGGACAAACTGGAACTAATCCACCCATCCATTCATTCATCCATCCAGCCATCCCAGTCATCCAACCCCCAAAACTGAGAATCGGTAACTGAGAACAGGAGAATCCGAAGAACGGGGAATGCGATTCCGAATGCGAATGCGTTGCTCAATCAGCGCCAAATTAACACCATGAAAGACTTTTCCTCCTTCACTTTGGATATGCTCTAGGTGGTTGGGTGGTTGGGTGATTGGGTGGTTGGGTGATTGGGTGGTTGGGTGGTTAGATGGGTGGTGCGATGGGTGCTCCAGTTGGCCGGGTGGATTCGGGATTTTTTTTCGGCTCCTGCGGTGGCCGGAAGCTTCGATCTTGATGTATATGCAAGGCACGTAGTTCGGCCGCTGCTGGTGGTGGAATCATCGAATATATCTACGTATGCGTACGTGTCTCATAAAAGCCGCTCAAAAAACTGACTGACTGACCCAACTTCGGTAATTTATGTGGCCTACGGAGTCATGTGCCCATGGTTCGTTCCCACACTTGCCGAAACAAAAACTAGTTCAATAACTCAACAAAGTTATCATCCTATGGACATCTAGAAGGAAAGTGCCATCTTTTCGTTGTAATACACTAATAGAGCCAATAGAAATAGCAGAATAACAGGAAATTTTAAGTTCCTAACATTTACTTTACAATTTACTATATACTTGCATTGTTGTTTCAATACTAAAACAAAAACGGCATTAACTATAACCCTGCAAAAGAAGCAAATAGAGTACAAATTGTAGGATTTACTTTAGCTTGCTTACCTGCCTGAATTGTGAAAATCGTGTTTCCCTCACGTACATGCGAACATCAAAGGGAATTTTCAGCCTTTTAGGTGGGAGTTTTGACAGTTTTCTTCAAGTGCATTTGTGCCGAGGGTGTGAAATACCAGGGCAATTGCATGTAAAAGTTGTCGCTGCCTGCGTTTAATTTATATGGCCCAGACACATTTTGGGCCAGGTAGTAGTACTCCGTCCATGGCTACAGACTCGAGACTCGAGACTGTGGAAAGTGGGAAAATGCGAACTGTGAACTGGGAGCTGGGAACTGTGAACTGTGAACTGGGAAAAGGGAAAAAGGGAGACTCGGGGAAAGCCGACAGACGGAACGGCCAAAAGATTTGCCTGTTCAGCGTTTTCATTCAGTCATTCGGTCATTCATTCGTTTATTCATTCATTCTGAACGCCTTATTGTTGTTACTTATCGCCCAAGTTGTTTCAGGTTCAGGCCCTCATTCGCATCCACATCCACATCCTCAGTCTTGTCCACAATTTCAGTTGCAAACGCAATCCTCCCCTCATCAACTACATCGTCTACATCTTCAGAGGCCAAAAATTCAATTGAGCGGAAAATATGTTGTCTTTGCGATTTTCCTTTTGGCATTCGTCGTTTTTATCTGCCACAACTGCTTGGTTTTGGTCCTGCTCCTCCTGCCCCTCCTGCCACTCCTACCCACTCCTGCTACTCCTGCTCATTTTCCCTTTCCGTTTCCTCGGATTTTACTGATTTTCCTGCCTTATTGTGTAATGATGACAAAGTGCCGCCGTCAAAGTTGGCCCAAAAGGTGATGGCAGCCATTGTCCGGCGGGTTTTTCCTTTCCTTTGCCCAGGATGATGGATGATCGATCCAGATGCAAGTAGTTTCTGTGCTACATTTGCACAAAGTACGGATGCATTTAAGGGCTTAGTGAACTGGATGTCTGGATAGCATCGGAGTGGCTTAAGATTGCCAAGGAGCGATTGAGCAGGGAGATAGTATCGGAATAGCTCTAGTTTCGGAATCAAAGAAACGATTTAGCTGCACAGGAAGAGGTATAGATCGTTTGCCGGATTTAGAATGGTTAATTGTTTGCAAATAGGAACTTAACTTGGTTTTTATGAAATAAAAGACTTAAAGAGTTCACGAAGGTAGCCCAGTATCAATTAGGCGATTATAATAGGTTGCCTATTTTGATAAGGTTTAATTTGACACGTGTTCATGTTAAACAAACATTAAGCTGCAAGTGTCGGCAGCCATTATAATTAATATTGATTTTTATTAAAGCTAACTGGCAATTTGCAATGTTGTGGCTTGGGAGGTTTTATTTATTACATCTCAAATTGGAGAGTCTGACATTTTATGTGAATAACTTTATAAAACTTTATAAAACAATTCAATCACGTACCGAAATTAACTAGTATAACGAATCGGTTGAGACTGTAGATAAAGATTTCATAAATTCGATGCCGGCGAATGCAATAATCATAAATCTGGCTTGCAGCACACATTAGGGTTACTTAACCTAACCCTCCCCGAAATCGAAATCGAAGCCGAAACCGAAAACGAATGCCCAATGAATTGAGATCTGTATGGGGAAACCGCCTCGTTTGATTTTTTTAATATTGTAAATTCCGAGTCATAACAATTTGTCACGCACCCATCTCTAATCGCCGTCGACTCATTCTCATTCCCATTCCCATTCCCTTTACCATTTCCATTCCCATTGCCTCATTCATCTGTCTGTTTCTCTGCCTGCTCATTCATAAAAGGACTGCGGACAGACGCCAAGGCAGGAGGAGGTGGGGTGGGGTTACTGGTCCTAGCTCCTAAATCCTGAGCTCTGAGTCCTGAGTCCTGCACCCTGGTACGCCGTACTGCCCGCTGTTCCATTTTGTTCCGTTCAGTTCAGCTGTTTTGAGACTAAGGCGACAGTTGACAAAGGCTAAGCAGGCAGTCCGGTTTGATCCCGATCCTCCTGCTCTCTCTTGTCTGTCCCTCAGCTTCTATCTTCGCCATCCTCATCCTCATCCTCATTCGCATGCTCATCCTCGTCCTGTCACGGCAATCCTCCTCATTATCCTCATTGCCGGGAGCGTGAAATTTTCAATTCGCCATAGACGAACACAAACGTTTGTGGTCATTTACTTGTGTACAGAAACGGCCAGCAGAATAGCCAACGGATTAGCAAAATTGCCCAAAACAACAAACAATTAGGCAAAGCGTGCGATTCCATCACTAAATGCTCCATTGATTTCAATATGGCGATTAGTTTGGAAAGTAAAATTTGAAAGGCCTGCAACTTTGGCACTGGTCAGGGTACATTCATAAAGTGTTCTAGTGATGGAGTTTCCTATTTTCCCGGCCGCTGCTGTATATCTACATAGACTTTTCGCTTCGTTTTTTTTTTCCTGCCGCCTGCATGCCTTGCCTTTTATTACGAGTTACAAATTTGCGTCTATTGTTGGGGCCATAAGATAGAGGATGGGGCCGAAAGGGAGGCTGCTGATGACTCCTTGTTGTTTGTCCTGGCAGCCCGGGGTCTTGGGCCTGATTACTTTTTGCTAGCTTACTTAAAATTCGATTAGGCCACGCCCACTAACTAACTTTGTCCTGTCTTCTCTGCTTGCAGCTTTCCAAGGACTGGCATTATTGTAAGGATTCCGTTGATTGCACAAACGTAAGTATCTCCATTCATGTTTGTCTTTGTGCGACCGCCTAACGATGTCATTAACCCATTAATGCCGGCTCAAAACTGCTTGAAAACGCCGAATTTCTGAGCAATCCTAATACAATCATAATTTAGTTAGAAGGTGATGAGCATTCGACCTTTGATCAAATCACAGTCTAAAGGATTTTAACTGCATCGTTAAAAATCTCTTAAATTTAAATCATTTTCATTGCAAGCATTCAACTTCATTTGCCATTACGGCTTTAATTTTATTATAAATTTGACAATTCTGTAAATTTCTCTGGAGAAGCATCTTTTTTAAATGCCCGAAATTAAATCTACATTTATTATCGCAAGCCGGCTGAAAAAGGGTTGTTTGTGCTGTCGCCGTTGCTGCCATTGCCACTGCCAAATTGCCATGCGTAAACATTTTTAGGCACTTACACGGCGAGGACATGAATTATGCCAAACGAAACAGCCAGGCCTTAATGGGTTAAACGATGTCGCCCGGAGGCGAAAAGTGGCAACCGAAGGATGAACAAATTTCATTGCCTACCTGCGGGCGCGCCACATAATTACAAGAAATAATTGACAAATAGCTAACTTTCCTTCCCTACCTTACCGTTCTATGCCATTCCGCAACACTTCGTGTCCTGCCCGGGGCGTTGTCCTTGTGCTCCACGACATCCACGAACCGCAGTGCTGCCAAAAGCTGATGGCACCCTTCGAACTGCGAGTGCTGAAGGCCCAGCGCCAGGAGTCGCTCGTCCTCACGGACATCGGCTGGGATGAGATGATAGCGAATGCCTCGCGCCAGTGCCTCATCACCTGGGAGGTGTCCGGCGGCGGCCTCATCGGCAATCTCCTCACGGACACCGCCCGGGCGGAGCTCTCCTTGTGGCCGGACACCGTCTACAACATCCAGGTCAAGTGCAAGCACAAGGTGAGTCCTCATTTCCCATTTGGTTGATAGCTACGGCATAAGAAAAACTTGATATCAAGTTAAGCACACGGGATTAGTAATATATGAGCATTTTTGAAGATATATCTATACTAACTATATACTTGAAAGCTAATTAGGCGGTTTAATAAAAGAAATGATCTCATTTGAAATGTTTAAACTAAGGATTAACCCAATGCGGGTTAAATGCACAAGATGCTTTCTTATCTACTATATCTTATCTCCAAAGAGATTTCTTTCACAAGCACAAACAAAGCGAAAGAGTTGTTATGGTTATGCTAATAGAGCTAAGAAGAAAAGATCTTTAGAGTAGATGTTATACGATCCTAAACCAAGTATTTAACGCCTATCTAATATATTCTTCAACACCCATTGACACTCTATGCCTTCTTCCCATTTCAATTTAATAGCTCACGGGTCTGATGCGGCGTTCGATCAAGCTGAATGTGGACACCAGCCAGTTGGTGGGCACGACAACGACCACGACCAGCACACCGAGGACCCAGGGGCAGTCAGTGGAGCAGCCGGTGGAGCAGCCGGTGAACCATCCAGATGCCTTGGAGCACTCGCAACGCATTCGCTTCCGGCCCACGGATCGGGTGTACATAATCAGTGCCCTGCCGACGGCCAGCGAACTGGGCGGTGTGGTTTATCCGGCCTTCGGGGCGCTGGCCTTCTTCCTGGCCCTGCTGGTCATGTTCCTGTTCCTGCGTCCACAGCGCAAGCGATTCCCCCTGGATGCGGACAGCGCGGACACGGCCACGTTGATAGGTCGCAGCACGAGCAGCTCGAGGAACTCACTGGACGCCTCCACGCTGCATGTCTAAGGCGGAGGTTATCCGGACAACTTGTAGTCGTATATATATAGATGTCTGACTATGTGATATTCTGCACCCCAAAAAGAAAACCATACAAAAACAAATTAACAAATTAACAAAAGACGCGAAGACAACTGTGTACATACCCCTTGCCGCGTTAGTTAGTCCTTCCCTATCCAAAAATGTGAAATCCTGAATTTTGATTCGATATGATAGATCAGATCGAATCGAATCGATTCGGATCAAATTGAATTGAATTGAATTGAATTGAATTGAATAGAATTGAGTTGGAGAGTCAAGCAACGTTCGCTCAACTAAGTTAAGTTTTATCCTCTGCCATTCGTAGATCCCAATGCCAAACCAGCGCAGTCATATACATATACACGCATGATAAACATACATAGCTCTATATACATATACCAACTATATTATACATTTAACGCATTTACTATATACATACATATATATCATAGTTATACAAGCAGGAGCAGCTAGAGATCAAGATAAAGATACAGATGCAGATACGTTTACGGTTACGGTTACGGATACAAATATATATATATATATATATTATATTATTATATATTATATACTATATATTATATTATATATATAATTAGCCTAGGGGCCAGCGGCCAACCAACTACATACACCAAACTAAATGCAACAAATTGCTACAAATTTTTTGTCAATCGTCGCTCGCTTGCAAACATACAAACAATATAAATTTGTTTTTTACTCAGGTTAAAAACAAATATATATACCAATTAATACAAATACAAAATATCATGCATCTCTTTTCCATTTTTAGTCGTCTTTAAACTTAAAAGAAAAGGAAAAGCTAAAGCAAAACAAAAAGGAATTACAAATTAACAAGAAAGCAACTTAAATCAGAAGTAAATATTTTTCAAAATTTTTAAATGTTTATACCTAGACAAACTCAATTAAATTAACAACAAAGTAAACTATTATAAATGACTTACTGTACTTGAGCATGTAAAAACAAAGTAACAAAGTAACTAAACTAAAACTAAACTATGGTTAATGGTTAATTAAAGATGGTTAATTAATGATCAAAGCTGAGAGAAATAACTTCGCTACGCAAAATGCCTGTAAATATTTTAGCCCTAATTTATTTATATTTAAACAATCCATTGTTTTGTTAACCTATGATTTTAAGAATACGGAATACGGTTTTCCAGGGGCAAGAAGATGTTTTTATTTTTCGAACAAAGAATGAACAACTTAATCTGATTAATGGAGTGTTCCTGCTTTTGATGCTTTTTATACTTAAACGTTTGTTTTTAGTGTCTGCTCCAATGGTTGTAGTATGAATTAGTGAATTTCGATCAAATCAACAAAGATCCAACCATCTTCTTACCCCAAAATGGAATCTCTGGAGTGAGAACCTTGTGTAGTGTGAACCCATTGCCATATACAATGCAGTCCTAGTTTAATTTTAGTTAAGCAATCCAAATGTGTTACCTCTTTTTTTTTTGTATGTATATCTATTTTTTTTTTTTTTGTGTGGCAGAGACTCGTTAAGACTAAATACGAAATATGCCAATCACATTTTAGATATGTACTGTGTATGAATAAATTCGGACGAGAAGGATGGTAGCGGATGTGCGGCACCCTTTCAACATTTATCCTTTATTCGTTTATTATGTAAATATAATTTGATTTGTTATTGCAGCTCATTTTTGGCTACTTTTATTTGTTGCGGGTTGGCATGGGAATAAATGTATATGTATGTGCACGTATTCATTTATGCACACTATACCCACCCCCCACTCTCTTTGTAATCAAAAAACTAAGGCATCGATTTTTGTGGCTCCCCCCCTTCTATCTGCTGCTCCACTGTTCTTCCCGATTTCCCCCATTTTCCCCGTTTTTCCCCTTCATCGTCCTTGTCCTCGTCCTCGTCCTCGTCCTCGCACTTATCATATAAATTAGAGTTGGGATATGCAAATGCATGCAAGACGAGGGGGTTGATTGTGTAAAGGGGTCGTCGTGTCGATTATGAGAAACTTCTTTGGCTAGATGAAATGGAAAAATTCCTTTGCCGCGGCCGAAAAAGTATTCTCTAAAGAATTTCCGATTAAACTTTTCCTTTTCTGCGCAAAAACTCTCTTCTCGTCGGCTTGGGGAAACTTTTTCGTTCTTCTCTGCTATTCTGCTGCTTTCTTTATTTTTATTTTTAATTTTTTTTTACTTTTTTAATTTAATTTTTTTTTGTGTTAGCCTTTCCTGTTTTTGGATTAGCAAAAGGGGGTTGGCTTTGGTGGCCACTTGGCTGCCATTAGATCCCAATCCCCGTCATCCCCCTTTTGGTTCAGCTGTTGTTTGCTCGGCCACTTCAGCATCCCCCCAACTCCACATTCTCAAGCACTTTTTATAAACCAAATTAAATTTATATGCCCCTACAGCTAAAGCAGCCCCAATCCCTCCTCTTAACCCATGCTCGCCTGCCGATGTCTGTGTTGTTTTTTTTTGTGGGCCAAGCCAATCCCAGGCTCTCGACGCTGTCAACTGCCAATTAGCTGAGCATTTTTCAACATTTTAAATTGTCTTCCCAGAGTGCGTCGTGCCCCCCATCCCAGTTCCGAAGGGGTCTTTTCCGAGGCGGGGGGATTAGGTCTGGGCGACACTTGAGTGAGACGTCCAAGCGATTTTGCTTTTATAACCCCAATACCCATTCTGAACATGCCCATTTGGGCATGTCCACTGGCAGCGATACCCCTTGCTCTGCAGTGTGATCAGCCTATTATGGGTTTAACCCACAGTAGATGTAGATGTTCAAATGTAGTCAAAATTCGAATTTTTTTAAATTTAATTTTTTGGGTTTTCCAACTACTCAACTGAAATCTTCCAAATGCATACATATATTTAAAGCGTATATAGAATATTCTTTAAAGAGTAACAAAGAATACAACTAAGTGTGGACTGAAAAACGTGTTAAACTTGGATTCCTTTGAATGTACATTTCAATCTTTTCCTATTTTTTATATCACTTATTTCTGAACGTTTTCGAATACAAAATAAATGTATAAAAAATATATAAAATTAGGTGTATGTATTTATAACCAATACAAATGTTAATTGATAAAGAAAACATTTTGAACTTAGAACAAAAGCAAACATAACCAAATAAACTTCTTCCTGATAAGCTAAGCATATTTATATATACATAAATATCAGATACATATATGAAAATATTTAGAATACTTTGTTATTTTTATTTGCTTTTTTGATAACTGATTAATACTTGAACATTAAGTGAAGCATGTTAAAATATAAAGATAATGATAATCGTTTCTCAAAACCCTTTTTGATTTACCATTTTTCGCTGCAATCAAAAAGATTTCTGTTCCATCTCTTGATTAAAGACAAATTTCTAATGTTAACAATTAGTGACTAAGTAAATTCCCATATAAAATATTTAAGAAACCATGTTCTTTGTTTCATTTTTTGTAACATGTGAGAAATAATCAAAGTCTTGTGCAATTCCAACTCCGAATCCACTTGGAAGCCAATCGCTTCCAACTAGGAGTCCAATTGGACTGCCAATTGCTTTTGATCTTGGCGGAGAGAAATTAGAGGGTAGCACTGGTGCGAGAGCAGTGCTCTTTCGCTCGCTTGCGCTGTTTGTTTTAGTTGTTGCTCGGTTGTCAGTTGTGCAGCGCGTGCTTCATTTATCAAAAAGCAATTACAATGTTATTTCGATAAAGATGCTCCAATGCTCCCAATGGACACGCCCACACTCACGCCCCCGCCCCCGCACTCACTCACAAACACACACACAGCCACACCCAAACAAACAAATACAAAAGAAATGAAATTCAGCGGGAGAGAGCAAGGAAGCAGAAGAAGGGAAAGAGAAGGGGAGAGGGGCCCACCTGCCAAACCAAATCATTTGCCAAAATCCACCTCTCTCTCCGCTTAACCCTTAGTCACCCCACCCCCACCCTTAACCCCTACTCCGGCCCCAACCATGTTTAGCTTTTTGATTTTTATTTTGTAATATAAATTATCAAACAAATAAAAGTAAGAGAAGAAGGCAACCTAAAAAACGCTAAGAAAACAAAAGCAACTACAGCTGTTGTCAAAATAGTAGCAGTAAGTTAAATAAATGCCTATCTTCAACTTAGGTTAGATAACAACAAATTTAAATGACTTGTTTTATCATAGAATGATGAACAAATTTCCCCAGGGTTCTAAGCTGATTTTTATCAAGGACCTGCTGCTATTATCTTGACCGCAGTTGTACACATATAGAGGACCTACAAACATATTGTATTACAACACGATGGAGATGAAAAAAAAAAGATGTATAAACAACAAAAATTATTAATTCTAAGTAGACAAAAGGTGGAAGTGGACGAAGAGAAATGAGAAGGAGAAGGAGGAGCAGATGAAGCGCAAAGCAAACCAAATAAAATTAGACTACGACTAAAAGGCAAACGAGAAGAGAACAGAAGAGATAACTTGGCTTTTTGGGTGGCTGGAGGGCGGTGGCGATGGGTGGCCGGCGGGAAAGTGGGCGGGGGTGGGTGGAAAAGCGAGCATGTGTTTGTGCCATAAAAGGTTTCTCATTACAATTTTGTTGTTGTTCCCGCTGTTGTTTTTCTGTTTTGTGTCTTTTCATTATTTTTTTTTTTTTTTGGCCAAGGGTCGTCGCATCGTTGCACAAAATTACTTTTTTCCTTTCCTTCAAAATGTGCCAGCGGGCAAAGGGGAAAGGGGCGGGGATATGATTTTTCCGGAGGCGGGGAGGTGGTCCCAGGGAATAAAGCAACTACAACAGCATCAGCAACACACTGCGCGCAAAAGGGATGCTCAATTTAAAATGTATCTCTATCTTTCGAAAATAACTACTAAAGGAACTAACTAGAAAATAATTTGTTCGTTACTAAATGTTTCTAAAAGTAGGTGTTCCTATAAAACTTTATCTCTGATACAAAGATAATATTAAGGCTAAATTATTGCAAATGGTAAAATTATTTTACCAGTCAAATGGAGTGGAAATCGGTAAGGAAACTTTGACAGCGAGTGAAAGTGTGCGCGAAATGGGCTCATTATATTATCATTGCCGGCAAAACTTGTCATGAAATGAAATTCAAAACTTCGCCTTCCGCTGGTAATTTACCTTTTCTCTTAATTGGCATCAGATTCGCCGTTTCGCCCTTTTGGCCCCAATTGTTTTTTCAGTGCAGCAACAACAGCGGCAGCAGCAGCAGCAGCCGAAGGGCGATTGCTGTTCAAGGCAGTTTGCCGGGTAGAAGGGCAATTGTAGTTCCCAGGGGGAGGGGGGGACGGAGAAGTGGGCGCCAAGGCGGCCAAGGCTGGGCCGGAAAATTGATAAATTTCTGTGGCAAATTTCCACAAATATCAAAAGATTAGAGCAACTTTTCAATTAAGAAATGGAAACTAATCTCAATCATTGCAGAGACAGGCGGCACTGGAGCTTCACTGGCCCCACATATTGCCCCCTTTTGGATCACCCAGCGGGTGTACAGTTTTACTTGGCTAATCCGAACTAATAAAGAAACTTGAAAGTTATTCCATGCTCGCTAAAGACTGTAAAATTAAGATAGTTAGATAACTCGTTGATTTCCACTTAACTTTAACAAAATGTACTATGAAATGGTTAATACTAAGCAACATATCATATCCAACATTTAAAGAGTATCAAGAGAACCATTAAAATACCTATAAAAACAATCACTATCACTAACTATCACTGTGAGGCTTTGCTGTACTCGACGTCGGCAGAGGCGCAAGCAGAGCGGCTGCAGCTGATACTAATACTGATGGAGATGCTGAATCAGTTTGATTTTGATACGGAGATATGCTCTCTCACAAACACACACTATTCCACACCCACACACACACAGATGCTCGTGCTGTTTATAGCGAGCGCACACCCACGTGGCACTGAAAAGTGGGAGTAGTGGGTGGGGCAGATGGGACGAGGAAGGTGGAGAAGAGGACGACGTGGAGCAGAGCGAAACGGACAGGTTGCATGCAACACGTTCGAGTTGGCTGCAAGGGATAACGGTATCCAGATATCCCAATATCACATTTTCCTGCCAATGCGTCGGCGCCCATCTCCGCCTGCCACGCCCCCCACCCCCTAACGCCCCTTCACTCAACACGCCCCTTTTGGCGTGGCACAATTCGCGGGTTCCGCTGCTCACATTTAACCTTACCAAAGGTTACAATACGTCGCGGGAGCGGAGAGAGGAGAGAGCGCCAGTGGAAGAAAGGAGCGCCCAAAAGGAGTGTTGCCGAAATCAGCGAAAGAGAGAGAAAGCAAAAAGGAGTAGAAGTAAGAGTGGCAGAGGAAGAGGGGGAGCGGCAAAAACAAAAACAAATACAAAAACAACAACAATGGGTGACAGCTGCACCAGAGATGCCAACAAATCGAATCAGTGGCTAAGGAGCTAGTAAAGCTAGTAAATGCACTGAGAGAAAATCAAAGCATATGTGCATGATTTTCATTTGCAAACTAAAAACTTGATTATTGGTTAAATGATTCGAATATTTATCGTCTTTAAAATCTTTTACACTAATCTCGCGATGGTCTGCAAAATCCAAGGCCTGAGCTCAGCCACATTGGCATAGCCTCCCGGATATGTGGGATGAGGCCTAGCAACACCAAAGGACACGATGCCCACAAGCTTGCCATCGGAGACCAATGGACATCCGGAGTCGTCCCGGCAGGCACTTGCTCCATGACTTGTGGCACAGAGCACACTGCTCTTGTTGGGATAGAACTTCGTGCAGGCCTGCTGATCCACTATGTCCACCGAGGTACTGAGCAGGGTCTGCGACATTGGCCTCCTGCGGTCCTTTTTGGTCCTTGCCCAGCCGGAAACCAAGGCGGCGGATCCACCGCTGGGCACACTCTCCGCCAGTGGAATGGGCTGGACATTGGCACCCAAGTGGAGGCGGGTGCTTAAACGGAGAATCACTATATCGTTGGAGTTGCTGACCTTATTGTATCCCTCGTGCCGAATGATGCTCTGCACCTTCACCAACTGGCCACCTTTGAGCGTCGTCGAGGCTCCCACTGACACGGAATAGTTTTTGGGATCACCGGTAACCACACAGTGGGCAGCCGATAAGACAGTCCGATCATTGAGAATGGCACCACCGCACCTTTTGTTGCCCAAAATGGAAGCCTGCCAGGGCACCTTGGATATGTTCACCGGCTGCGGTCTAGCAATCCTCTCCGGCATCCATTCGGCGGAGATTAGGGCTACGCTTGCGATGAGCAAAGTCAACTGAATGCACATTTTGACTGGAGTTCGAGTTGGAAGTGGCAATACCCAGCTGGGCAAACTCTTTTATAGGTATTCCACTTGGCATTTCCAATTATTGAACTGTAGAATTGTTTAATCTACTTATCAAGCAAACTGCATTCTTTAAATACCATATCTAGTTGTAAGATTTAAATGCAAAACACGCGTTTACCAGTGACGAATTACGAAACTTCTTATCATAAATTTTAAATACTTAAACTGTGTGCTCATATGTTTTTAATATATTTACTATTTAAGAAACTGATGACTATGACTACGCGAGAACTACTATTCCATAGAAAAACGTATATCTTAGAACTAAGAACTCCTCATACAGGGAATAAAAGTTAGACTGCCATCCCTGAGGGGCCAGGACATCAAGGATGAGAGTGAAGGAAGCGGCGGGCGCAGCTGACAGCCGTGAGACGTCTTGATGCCGAGCATTATCCTCGATGATTTCCATTGTGCGCCGACACTTGTTTGCGGAGATTCGTCGAGGATTAGGATTACGACGATTGCAGGATGACGAAGAGTTTAGGGAACACAACGCCTGTCACTTCTATGATTTGATTCCGTCACGCGTATTGGTACACGTTACGCAATGCGATTTCGAGCATTTCATAGTCTACTTTCGAGGGCAGGAGTGGGTATCTTCGTAGGCAATCTCTATTGTTTTATCCCAGTCAGATTTAGACATTTAAAAATAGACTTTGAAACTATTCAAACATGATTTCCTTATAACCTCTATAAATGATGGAAACTCCATATTTAAAAGTTATCATATTCCCGTATCGATGAGAAGTAGAGTCTTTATCATGCAAGTCCTTCGATAAAACGAAATCGTTTGTTTATTTCGGCTCAAAAGGTTTGTGGAATATAAGTAGATATAAAAGGAAATGAGAATAATACAAAAATAATAATATATTGTACAATATGTTAATGTTATTATTTTCTTATCTCTCTCGTTCTCTCTTTCTTTCTCATACAGCTGCGTAATTCATTTATAATCATAATAATAATAATAATAGTTAATGGATTTTCTTTGCTTCTCGATACCCCCCATCTTCATCTCCATTTCCATCGTCATCAACTCATCTCATCGGCGACGGCAACTAATCAGTTAATATATAGTTCTAAGCTGCGTCCTCCTCAGTTACAATTATATTTATCATAGATATTATCTAGTTTTCCACAGTGCTAGCTGGTTTGTTTGTGTTTTCATCGATTTCATATTTATTTTTTAGACTTTCTCTGGTTGCTGCTGATTTTCCGCTTTAAGTACGTGCGCACAGGAAATAACAATACATAATTTAATATATATCCGCGTGATCGTGTGTGTGTGTGTGTGTGTTTCGGTGTCTTTGTATATATATATTTATATTATGAACGTGTTTAGCGTTGTAAATAAGAAGGAATATCAGGGGCTGGCCAACAGAAGCCGGAACCGATCAAAAAGACTCAGGACGGGGCAAAAAACAAACACTCATACTCATTACATATAGAAATAACAAATAAACTGCTCGAAATGGCATCAAACATCGTTCAACTCGCTCCATTTCGATTCCATTAAAATGCTAAGCTTTTTAAATGCTTCTGCTACATAATTTCACAATCGGTTTTAATACATATCTTATCTTTTCCTTTCCTTTTCTTTTTTTTTTTTTTTTTATTTTTGTTACCTTTGTTAGTTGCCATTTATTTATGGGGAATAGTGGATTTGACGTTTATTGTCTTAACTTAAAACTGAAAGTTGTCTTTTACACACAAAAGTTTACACACCATTTAAAATGAGAGAATTATTAATAATAAAACAAGACAAACGTAAAGATTGATTTGACAAGTAGTGTGTTTATATATATGTATAGATATAAATTAGAAAAAATATATAAGTTAACTGCTTCTGGGCGGGTTGTATCCCTCATTTTCTCAGCTATCGAGCTCCGACTCCGACTAACCCGGCTAAAAAACAAACAGTCTGAGTCTGAACAGCGCTGTGCGCCGATTTGGAAAATGCTCTGATCTAGATGCGATTGCGTGGGTGGCTCTGTGTTTTACTGTGTGTGTGATAACTTATTTTACAATAAATGTGTGACAACCACAGTGTGTGTGTGTTCTTAGTGTTGCCGCTGTTGTTGATGCTGCTCCTGCTGCTTGCCGTGTGTTGAATTATTTCCGATATTAGGCTAATGTGGTTTCGCTTTAATACAGTTGCAGTTCTACTCTGCGGCCGCCGCCGCCGCCGGCTGCTGCTCGGGGAATCCACTGACCTCCGTCTGCTCCACCTGCTGCTGGCCATCGAGCACGTACTGGATGCGCAGACGCATCCGCAGTGTCGCCTAAGAATATTAACAGAATTTGCTATTGCTTGAAGTACAACATCGCCATTCACTACTCACATTCGACGTGGCTACAACACGCATCTCCTGCGTTATAACTCCACCGGGCGGCAGCACGGAGCCGGATGGCGTCAGCATCTGCAGCTGGAAACTCCTTTGCACAGCCGCCTGCAATGCATTCAAAAATGTGAATCGAATGTTATTAAAATATCAGATGCAAGTCAATTTACCTGCAGCAAGTACTGATCCAGGGTATTATCTGAGTTATTCGTGGTCGTCATATAGATGCGCATGCAGTCGCTGCCCCTGACCGAAACCAGTTGCACCAGTAACCCATCCTTGTCCAGCGCCGTCAGCCTGGGACCCTGTGGAGGCTACACAAAAAAAAAGAGATTAACAAATGACTAGCGAATGGAAATGGGTGCACCCACCACTACTACATTGTTGGAGGCAGCCGTGGGATTCAGATCGCCCAGCAGACCGCCGGCATGGCCATCGATGAGGTTGCCAACGGGAGCTGGAGCCGCCAGTGGCGCTGATGCAGCCGGCGGGGCTCCCAGCCCACCCAGCATGCTGG